>NC_143063.1:51478303-51789134 GCF_052426305.1 Pelodiscus sinensis
GTTTTCTAATCTGCATTACTGTGAATTTACCAATGTTCACGCTCATCTGCCACCTAGTTTTGTGACCATCCTCATTTTGGAATCAGCAGAAACAGCAAATACTTGAAAGACGTCCATGGTTTTCTGGTCCGTACTGTTTTCCATGGGGCCTGTCTCCCCAGGGGTGCCACAGAGTTACTATCGCATGGAGAACGGAGGCAGAGGGCAGGCTGCTAGCTCTGAAATGAGGGGCACACAAGCACCTCCAGGTCTCTTCTAGATGGCAGGAGCTGCAGAGGTGTTGAAGTCCCGGCTAAACAAAGCCCTGGCTGTGCTGTGGAGTTGGGGCTGGTCCTGCTCTCGCTGACTCCTGCGGTCTCTGCCCGCCCGGGGGCTCTGAGGAAAAGGGCCTTGTACAAAGCGGGCGAGGGTACGTGGTGGCGCAGAGAAGGTTAAAGCTTGAGGAAGAGGAGCAAGCAGGGTCCTTGGAACCGGGACACCCAGAATGGAGTCGCTGTGACAGAACTGCCGGGCTGTCAGCACCTCGGTGTGCTCGCCCTCGGCCTTGCCAGCTCTGCGGGGCTCCGCCAGTCCAGACCCTTCCTTTGCAAGCGCCAGTCCCCAGGCCCCCAGCCCCCCTGCTGCAGTGTCCGGCCCCTTTCTGCACACTCCCAGAACTTCAGTTGGCTGCGTCCAGAGAGGCAGAGCGCTCGCCAGCCCGCCGGGTCAGCCGAATTCACAGTTCCCTGCCCTACAGCAGCACTCTGTAGTAACCCTGGAACCGGGGTGTCGGCAAACAAAGGGTCGCGCGATCCCAGGTCTGAGCGAGAGATGGGAAAGGTCATGGGCGAAGTGTGTGTTCCGGTGGCTGGTCAGCAAGTTCCTCTGTGGCCTCAGGCCCGTCCCTTGGCTGGAGGGTTTACCTTTTCCCCGCTTTCGGCCGCGTGCGTGTTGGCCACGTCACTGTGTGTCTCTGCAGGGGGATAACGGCACCTCCCCACGCCGCAGGGGGAGCGAGGAGACATGTGCTAAAGCTTGACCGACGTAGCCAGGACTGCAAGGGGGCTGCATGGGCCCTAGGGCCGAGAGAAATCGGTTATTTTAGTAGCCGTGTGGCCGCTAACGTTTTAGCACTTGCTCAGCTCCCTGGGAGCATGGCCGGCAGTCTGCACACTCCCGGCTGCCTGCCGCCTCCAGCTGCTGCCTCTGTGAGATGCCGGAGCAGCCTCTGTCTGCAGGGAGCTCAGCCCGCTCCCAGACACCTCGCCCTCTGTCACAGGCAGCAGCGCGGGGTGGCAGGCGGCTCCCTGCACGCTCTGCCTTCGAAACTCGGCCCGGCAGGCTGGGACCAGCTGCAGAGCGTGCGGGGGAGGGGGCTGTTGCGGTTAACTGGGACTGGTCCTCGGTTACCCCGGGAATACTAATATCTCCCGAGTCCTGTGGCGTGGCTGAGAACCGTGCGTGTGCGGCTGCCTCCAGACGGGCCGAGAGTGCTAGCTCTCACCGAAAGGCCCTCCGCACTGCCGCTCGGGGGCCTGGGCCGGTGTCGGCACACGCTGGCCTGCATGCCAAGCCACTGGGCCGCCCGGCAGGGTTTGCGGAAAGCAGCAGCTCCTTCGGGAGCGCTCCCCCTGGCCAGGGATCGGCGCTGAGCCCGCAGCCTATGGCCTGCGCTCTTGGCAGCGAGCAGGGAGTCTGAGCTATGGGAAGGGCGCTTCACTCCAGCAGGCCATGTGCTTTCCAGCTGCCGCTGGCCTCTCCTCCGCCAACAAGCAGGAATGGCTGCAGCTTCCCTTGCTCCAGTTCAGCATGCTGGGGCAGGTGGCTTGCCGCAGCGTATTCCTCTGCCGCGGTCGTTCCCAAACAGGCCCGGGTCTGGCCTGCTTTCCTAAAGCTCGCTCTGGTGCCTCTGGCTGGAAGGACCATGGCAACGCAGGTGGCTCCTGTCCTTTGCCTACCAGAAGGCAGCTCCCCAACGCGTATGCGAGACGCCCCCAGTCAGCCGTTTCCTTCCTTCTGTGCAAATTGGCAAGAACGAACCTTGTCATATTTAGTGCAGCGCTAACGGGCGCCAGCCTCCGAGGGGTAATCATGCCGGCATAAATTCGGAAAGTTGCTAAGCTATGAGCAGTCTTATGAGCATTAAAAGTGTCCTCTTTGCCAGAAAGGTCATTCATAACTTGGCTGCGCTGCTGATGTACAGGCAGCGATATTGATTGATTAATGTATAAAAAGCACCAAACCCATTTGCCTCTATGAAAGAGAATAAAGTGCAGGCGAGTCTCTTTATTTTCACCTCATCCTTTTGTTTGAAGGGCGTTTTTTTCTCTTTTTGTTTTGCCGGCGAGGTTTAAGGGGGTTACGGAAAGTCAGTTTCTGCCAAGTAATGCGTTCACAAAGGGAACATTGATTCACATCAGTGTTGCTTGAATTACCCCTAAAGGTTTGCCAGGGAGTTGTTCTTATATTAACCTTCTGTTCATCACAGATGAAATAAATAAGTCAGAAAACGGGCAGTTGGAGCTGGCTGCGGAACAGGGATCTCTTCAGCTGAGGACTGTTGCAAGGGGGCCACAGCCAGGTCTCCTCCTCCTCCCGAGGGTCTTACCCCTCCCCCAGCCTTGCTCCCTCTGGGACATTGCATTTCCCTGGCTGCCCCGGTGGCCCCTGGGCCTCACAGCCCTTCTCTGGGGCACGTCCCCTGCAACCACCTTCTAGAGCCTTTCCCGGACCAGCCGGGAGCAAGGCCTTCCAGCCAGCGATTAGTTCTGACTGGCTGCCTTCCTTTCACTCTGCTAGCGGCTTCCCAGATTCCTGGCACTTGGAGACAGTTCATGTGGGGTGGGGCCGCTGGGGAGAAAACCCGCCTTTGTCAAGCAGAGCTGAGTGCCCTGGGCTCTGAGGAACACCTCCCCTCCCTGGGTGCAGGGACCCAACTCCAGCCCAGCCGGGGGCGGGAGGCAGAGCAGAGCAAAGGAAGCGCCCTCTCCTCCCGCTCGGTGCTTTGGGGTGGGGCTGGGCTCGGCAGGCACCGGGCTGTGTCGTTCTGTACTAACCGAATTCGTGTCTCGCAGCAGCTGCAGCGTAGCCACCAGTAATTCACATGCGTTCAGTTTTGTAACGACAACCGTTGGGGCGTGTGCTCAGAGCCAGCGGGTGTCATGTCTTCCCTCCTGAGCGTTTCCAGGTCCCCCTTTGCGAGGGCGGCTCTTCTGGGCATTGTTCGGTAAGCCATGCACGGACCACCTCTCCCCTGGAGGATTTAGTCCCTGGCACAGACCTGGCCTGGGAATTGTACTGCCACGCCGCGAAGTGCTGGAGAGCAGCCCGTGGCTCGTTTGCTTCGGGAGTTTCGGGGATGCTCTCAGAACAGCCTCACTTCTGGGCAGGTTCTGGACCTGCCACGCGATCCACTGCACAAGCACCGCGTCATCCGCCCGAGAATCCCCTCCCGAGGTGATAGCGGTGGCGCTCTGCCGTGGTCGCTGCTTGTGGCAGGTTCTCTCTGTTTCGTTCTGACGAGCACCATGAAGCGAGTGGTGCTTGAGTCCACGGCACTGGTGCTGGCCCAGGCCCCAGCATGCCGGCTGCAGTTTCCCCTTCCACTGCCAGTGCAATGGGCAAGCTAAGCGGTATCCCGTTCTCTGCCCGTCAGGGGAGCAAGAATCCCAGGGGCTGGAGACGGGGGCCGGCAGGGGAAGCACTCTGAGTTACGCAGGGAATTCTGTCCCGGGTGGGTCCTGGGAAGGAATTTTCCCCTGGGTCAGATTGGCAGGGACCCTGCGGGGGTGTGGGGTGTTCACCTTCCTTTGCAGCACGGGGCACAAGCCACTCGCCACTTTTCCCTAGTGTCCGTGTAGCGTCTCCGTGACGTGACGTCTGTAAGCTGTGATCTGAGGACGTCCGTGCCCCGCGGAGGTGAGGGCTCAATTTCAGAAGTGGGTGGCTGAGGCTCTGTGGTGCCTCCGAGGCTAGGGAGTGGGCTGCGGCGTGGCCTCTTCCATGGCAGAACCACGCCGGGCTCCCGGACAGGGCAGTTCTGCTCCCTGCGCTGGCGTCCCTAGAACGCGGGGGGCGCCGGCGGAACCGGAGCAGCGCTGGGGTCGAACGCCGAGGGAGCACCTGGCTCTCACCGCCAATGCCGTGCACAGTCAGCACGCACCCCCTGCACGGGCCCTGGCCTTGCTGCGTGTCGCTCCGGTAACACCGGCAGGAACACGCCTCGGCAGGCAGGATCTGCAGCGGTACCAGAATGTCTCGTGGGCCACACACAGGGCCTGTTGGGTCGCAGGTCCCCCTCCCCGCCTGGAAGTCTGAGTCAGCAGGAGCCATGCTTTGTCAGTTGCGTCTCATTGGCGCTGAAGTCTTGCATTCTCAGGGGTCCTTACCAAAGGCCAGGAAAAGCCGTGCCCGCTGTCCTGGGATCAGGTCCAGGCTGGATGTTTGGTGCTGTTATCTGGGAGTCCGGGGAAGCGGTGGCTGTCCAGGCCTGCTTGCTGCCCTCTGCTGAGAGCGCTCATCTCGCTGCAGAGCCCTTGCCAGAGGGCTGTACCTGGCCAGCGAGTCTGGAGGGAATCTCGTCACTGTGCACACAGAACCTGGAGCTCTTCACATGTCACTTCAGATCATCTCTGCTGCTCAGCCAGGACTCGCTCCGTGTTACTAATGGCCGGCAGCTTGATGGGCGGGGTGCTGTGGCTTTCCTCAGTGTAAGAACATGGCGACGCAGCCTCCCGCTCCCCCCCTTCGTATCGCGTCGTCTTTCTTTCCCTCCCTGCCGAGCAGAGCTTCCAGTGCTCGGTGCGGAGCTGGCCCCAGCACGTGGAGAGAAGCGCAGGGCTGTCCCGGGTCGTGAGCTTGCTTGAGTCACTCGCTCCGTTAAAACGTGAGCTTTTGAACTCTACGTTACGCACGAGCCCTTTGGACCTGAGGCGAGCCGCAGCCTTTGCAGCATCGTCGTGCACGTTTCCTTGCAAACCCGCCCATCCGGCAAACGACACCTGCCGTGGCGAGAGAGCCTCGCTTTGGGCACTGATGCGGTGTCGGGAAGGGAAGGGACAGCCGGGTTCACCCACGCACAGGCTCCTTCCACCACTTCCTGTGCTTCAGGGCCGGTCCCTTGCGTTCCCATTCCAGTACAACAAACCCTTCCCGACGCCGCGTGTGCTTGAAAGCAGGGGCCTTGTTTGCTCCAAAAAGTGAGAGAAAGATCATTACATCCTTCCCCCAGTTCCTGGGCGAGCCTTGGAGCCCTGCCTCCCCCTCCCCTGAGGTGAGGTTGGGGGTGGCATCAGAAACTACAAAGCGAGCACGCTGAGAACGGATCCATTTTCTCTCTTCCATCTCCGCAGAATAAATTAGAATTTGCCTGATTTAATAAAATGGCTTCATCTCTCTGCCATCTTTCCTATCTCGCGAATGCTCTCCCCGCCCCCACGGCACGGTAATAGATCTCCGCTCCATAGCTCCTTATTAGAAGCCAGCCATTTAAAATGGAGAGAGCGTGTGTGCACGCGTGTGCAGAGCTTGCACTATGGGATCCTGGGGACCGAGGGTGCAGGAAATTTGTCACTCTATCTCATTTTCCTTATTGTCAGACGTGATGGTTATAATTGATGTGGAGGTCAGTGTAATTTACTGTCTGTCTGCCATTAGCCCGACCTCTTGGAGCGGATGTGACTGCAATATAGAATTTTTGTTTTGGGGGAGGCGTTAGTGATGGGAAATCTTATAGCATACATTTGCCCCAGCCACTTTTCTCTGTAACAGACACATATTTATCTCTGTGTTCAGCGGAATGTAGTTTCCTCCCAGACAGGAGGAAGATGATGTTGTTAGAATTTAGAGTGGCTTCGCTAGATCTGAACCTTCCCCGTCTTCAGTCTGGCGTTTTAATTTCTGTTTCCTGGGTTGATTTTTTCCTTTTCCGTTCTGACACTAATTATGCTAGGCGCATTGGGAGCGCTTGCTGCTGAGAGGTACCCAGCTAAGTGTTAAGAAAGGTTTTAAAAACAGACTGAACTCGTCCTTAATGAGGCTCAGTCGTGCTCTCCTCTGGGTGGTTTTGTTTTGCTGAGCTGTCAGTTTTTCGAGTCTTTAATTGCACTTTTTTCATATTAGTCTTTGAAGTGGGGCTAACCAGAATGCTGTAAAATATAATCTAGAGCGAGAGAGAAGTTATTGGCTTTCCTTTTTTTTTTTCCTTTTTAGCTTTCGTCACTCCATGATCATCTTCTGCCACTGGTTCTTGGGACCCAACAATAGAAAAGAATAATATTTATGAAAGCAGCAAATGAAATGGCAGGCTAGACTTCTATAGCAGCTCCTGGAATGAGACCCTCCTAGGGGGGTTTCTTTGCCTTTCTGGGTGTCAGGTCATTGCTTACAAGCTTACTAGAACTTCAGAAGGGTTTGTTTTGCGGGGAGGCTGGGCGAGGCGAGGGGAGGGGAGAGCTGATTTGCATAGTATGGCGAGGATCTGCTTTCCCAGGGGTGTGACAAACAACTGGCTGTGGTCCCAAACCAAGTGTAGCTGTGAAGCTCAGCAGCATCTCCTCAAGGCCCAGAGTGCATGAAAGGCAGAAATCCTCCCCAAAAGATGGAAAGCAGAAGTCGGACTGATGGGGGTGGGGGAGAGAGGTTGTATCCCTAAAGCTATTATCTTTATGGCATAGAAAAACATGCTTGAAGCAATCAGCATGAAATTCTTAATTGCTTGGCTTACTTCTGCTCCCCTCGTGGGACAGATTGTGCAAATGCAGGAGCTGCCAGGACCCTCCTGTTAGTGCGTGGTCCCTGCTGTACACACGAGGTTTAACTAGTGCTTTGTTTTGCAAAGCTGCACAAAGCTTTTCCCTTTTCCGTGGATGCTGGTAAACAGCAGAGGCAATAAAGAGCTGTGCTAGCCAAGCTGCCAGCGACTACGCTTCATGTTTCAGCCTCTTCTCCTTTAGGGTTCCTGTTTTTCCACCCTTTCTTTTCATCTTCTTTAGTGTTGGCTTCCTTTTTGTTTTTCTTCGCGTGGATTCAGTAACTATTTTACCAGCTATTTTTAATTTCTAGTCTCAACATGACCCAAATCCCTTGTTCCTTTCTTCCTTCAGATGTCTATCTTCCTCGGCTGCTTCCCAGCACATGGCTCTCATGAGGCTGTACAATCCAAGAACCAGATCTGAGATTTAAAAATAAAATAAAAGTAAACTCTGCTTAGAAACACTTTAGCAGGAAAGCCGGGCTAATTGTAAATCAATGAGTCTTAAAATGCAGCATTGATCTCCAGTTGGAAGTTGGAGGGGAGAGCAGTAATTACTGTGCCAAAGGTAGTTTTTTCTCTTAGTAAGTTCTGGGCAGAAAGAAGGCTCATTAGGGCAGCACTTTGGAATGTGAGTAATTAGTTTAAAAAGTACTTTTGTGGTGGTATTCCCTCGGCTAGAAATTATCGGAGTCCTCACAGACTTCGAGTTCAACCCTGATAACGGCAGCTCGTGGCGTAGACAGTGATTTGTGTAGCCTGCAACTGTCCTGCCGGAGCGTGCTTGGCACCACGTGCTGTAAGCACCCTAGAGACCTCCGGCACTTACAAGCTCACATATTCAGGGGTTGTTTCCTCTTAACACAGGAGCTTGGCACGGCTGCAGAACACTTTGTCCGCTTACCCCGGGGTGCATTCCTCCCTGAGGATAGCAAGATGCCAACACAGGAGATGGTCTGCTAGCAGCTACTCTGCCTGAAAGAGAGGAAAACTCTTCTACCTTTGTGAGGGGTGTTAGCGGCCATTTTTCTGCCTCGGGTTATTCCTGAATGAATTTCTAGGTCTCTTGGAACCCTGTCTGTGTGACGATGGCCGTGTGTCGCAGGCAGCTGCAGCCACCGTTCTGCGGCTACGGAATTATCTGCAGCAAACTTGGCTTGGGAAAACAAAAGCACCCTGCTTACTTCCCTCGGAACAAACTGGTTTTCTGGAAGCGTGGCCTCCATCTTTTGTCCCCAGGAGTTCTCTCGGGCACCCCCTGAAAACCAGAAAAATGCGTTTCCAAGTTAGGGTGCCTTGAGAAAATCCCTGTTTGAAAGAACCTACTTCTGGTCTCCAGCGGGTGGGTTGGTGTGGACCTGTGGGTTTGCTTTGTTGCCATTGCTGGCTGTGGGCCGAAGGGAGCTAGTAGGGCAGGGAAGGAGTTAGCTAGGGCTGTAATAGCAGGCCCAGGATGGCGGGGGGAGGGCCTCTGGCGGGCCGAACACTTCTTCCCCTCAAAGTCCAGACCAGGAAGCGCAGAGGGACAGGAAACGGACTGGCCTATTGTCCCGCTAAGTTACCGGCTGTTGGCTGTGTTGCTCTCCTGGTTTGCGTGCCTGTTTCCGGGTTTGGAGGTAGGTTGGCCCAGGCGGAAGAGCCCTGTACACCAGGCCCGATTCAGAGGAATGCCCTGGGAAGAACAACGTATGTTTTAAACAGCAGCTCGCAAATTCCCCGTCGTTCCCAGGCACAGCAACGTGAGGAATTATTTAAAGACAGCGATAAATGGCCTGTGCCTGCCTCCTGGCATGGATTGGGTGGGAGGAGGACTTGGGCGATGAGACGAGGACCAAGGGACAGAGCCCTGCAAATCTGCGGATATCCCCCAGTATCCACTTCTGTAGCTGCGGCTGTCCACAGCTGCAGATACCAGTTTTGTGTCTACAACCCTGCCAATCTGCGGATCGCCGCTGCGTGTCCACGGGTAGCTGTGGCTCGTTTTTGAGGCGATGGATGCAGATACCCATTTTGTATCCATGCAAGGCTCTGCTGCCTGGCTTTGGGATAGGGGCTCTGGAGAGGAAGGAGGCAGGCTGGGCACGCAGTAGCGAGATGAATGGGTCCGGCGTGGAACTGGGGATTGCATGGGGTGGGTACAGGGACAGGGAACGATACACATACAGCAGCCTGCCCCGCCCCCCGTGTGCCTGCGTACCAATCACGCGGGAGGAAGAGCTGCATTCTGGAATTGCACGCACTGCAAAAGCTCTGCTAACTCTGCGTTTTGCTTGGCTTCAGCTTGTGGGAACGCACAGAATTCCCACCTCTCCCTGTGTTGTCAGACTGGGCCTGGGGCATTTGAAAGCTCCTCTGAGCACCCGGCATTGGCTGCTGTGGGCGGACAGGACGCTGGGCTGGCTGGTCCGTCGGCCTGACCCAGCCTGGCTGCTGTTCTTATGAACGCTGTGGCATTCTCCTGGCGTGGGGCCGGACTGCGAACCTCTGACTGGCTCCTTGCACAAGGTGATGGGGCTGTAACTGCGCCGCACCGGGCTGAGGGTTCGCCGTCGGGCCATAGCAGTGTAGTGCTGCTGGCTTTCTCCGAGGTTGGGGGTCTCTGGAGTCGGTTGCGGGAGTCTCCCCATGGTGGAGTTAGAAGAGCGAGAGCTCCAGAGCACACGTTTCAGGCTGTCGTCTCATGCCCATTGAGCTGAGTGCTTTGAGGAGTTCAGCCCATGGACAGCCAGCTTAAGCACTTCCTGGCTGGGTGAAGGTTTGTCCCTTTCCTGGCTCTTCCCCCTCAAAGCAGGGATCCGAGAGCTTCATGTAGCAGGCGGATCCAGGAGGAAAGGGCCCTTAGTACTTCCACACATGGCATTAGCTGCATGGCCTTGGTGCCGCACTGCAGAGAGGAAGCCTGGCTGGCACGTGGCAGGCCCCTAGGAGGTGCACAGCCTTTCATCCATGAGGAGGTCAAGGAATCGCAGGTTGAATCGGGCATTGCCGTGGCACACAGGGCGCCGTTTCGGGGGGGAGGGCGCTGCAGCTGTGCATTTGGAAATCCTGCTTGCTCGTCTTCCCATCCCCCTGACTGGCAGGGAGCGAGGGGAAAGCACCCGGCCTGCGTGCACGCCTCTCCCTCCCGGCTGGCTCAGGGGTGTAATTCACACAAGCCGGGTGCTTTCCCCACACTCCCTGGGGTCAGGGGCCAGGAGGAAGGAGGAGTATCCCAGTACACATGGCCGCGGCCCCCGCCCTCCCAAAACGGCGCCCTTGCAGGGCACGTCAGTTGCTTGGTGCTCCGGGATGCCTGAAGAGAACAGCTTCCTCAGGCCCGAGGTGTCGAATTCTTTGAGGCTTGTGGGCTTTGTCCACGGAGATGCCGGGATTCGCAGCCATCTGCAGGACCTAGCCTGCTCGTATCCCAGGCGAGGAAAAACTTTCCTCCTGGACATGGGAACTTCCACACTAGCTCTGGCTGGGGTCCCTCTAATGCCGCGTCCTGGTTCCTTCAGTGTCTCTGCCAGGAACTGCAGAGCCAAGGGCAGGATCCCCACAAGAGGCAGTTGTGAAATAAATTGCTTCCAGACAAAGTTTCCTTCTAATCCTTAACAATTAGTTTAGTTTGGTTTTTCCCTGGAATCTCGTGGGTTTGTATCGCTTCCAAAATGTGGGTTGGATTTTAACAATAATAACTGGCTCTGCAGATGAGTTAGTGTAATTGATTTGAGTAACAGCATTAGAATATTATCTGCATTATTCTTCATCCCTTCCTGATGGATCCTGTCATCTCTGGTCACAGGTGCACACTGAGCCGGGGTCTCTTTCCTAAGTCGATTCTGTTAATATAGAACCTTGTGAGCTGTATGAATACAGGCTGAACCTCTCTAGTCCGGCACCCTCGGGTCCTGACTGGTGCCAAACCAGCGAGTTTGCTGGACCACGGGAGGTCAGTGTTTCTAGCAGCGTTCCCAGCATGTCTGTGGCTCACCGGGCTCTTCGAAGACGTTTAGAGCTAAAATAACAGCACAGAACTGAGAGCCAGGACTGGTGGCTTCAAACAAACTTGATGGGCCTGCAGGAAACTTGGCCACACCCATGACAAGTGGACCTCCAGCTCACTAAAAGCACGCCAGACCAGAGAGTGCTGCCCTAGAAAGCGCCAGACCAGAGAGTGCTGCCCTAGAAAGCGCCAGACCAGAGAGTGCTGCCCTAGAAAGCGCCAGACCAGAGAGTGCTGCCCTAGAAAGCGCCAGACCAGAGAGTGCTGCCCTAGAAAGCGCCGGACTAGAGAGGTTCAACCTGTAGTTAAGAGTGCTCTCTAATATCCATGGCTTTACATTTATCAACAGAGCACTTCATCTGCCATCACGTGGCCTCTCTTCCTATCTTAGGGTGTGTCTACACTGCCACCCGAATTAGAGAGCCTAATTCCAACTACCTAGTCCGTGCCGCGTGTAACCGCGGGCACGGAATCCGCACTAACGGGGATTTAAAAATGGCGGCGCCCGGCAAGATGCAAATCAAGCGAGGGATATTTAAATCCCGGGCTTCATTTGCAACTTCGAATGCCTACATTAGCCTCCCTAGTTCGAACTAGGGTGGCAGTGTAGACATACCCTTAGTTAGGTCCATCCAAAATTCCCCAGTTTTTCTGGCTTTGACTACTTAAATTACTTTCCTTTTCTCTGGAGCTACCCTCTTCTTCCTGCCAAGGTTTTGCAGTGCCACACTCAGAATTGATAGCTGGGATCCAGGAAAGTAAAGCTGGATGTCTCTGTTAAATATTGACACTGTAGTGGTGCAAGCAAATTCTTCTGCCTATGTAATTCCTCCTCCTTGTTCTGCAACTCCTTTGAGCTGAGTGGTGGCCTGGATACTTTTGGTTGTTTGGTTTTACTCTTCTGCAGGGATCATTTGCTCTCCCTCCAGTCTCTGTGGAGCTTGAAATAACTGGCCTTGGGCGTCTTATCCGCGGAAAGGTGATGAGACGGGGGATGGAATTTGTTCCCTGTCAAAAGACGTCAGGTTCTAAAAGCGCATAGGGCGGCGCCTCAGGACCCCTCTTCTTCGTGGCTGGCTGTGGAGAGGCAAGGAGGGCTACTCTCGCTGTCGACTTCTCCAGATCGCCCCAAGTTGTCTGAATTCCACAGCTGCTCCTGAGAACCCGAGGCCAGTGGGCGGTGGCAGGCTGTGTGAGTTTTCATAGCTCCATAAACTCTAGCATGGTAGTTCCGCTGGAGCGTGGCCTAACGGCCTTCTCTGTTTGAGGAGCTCTGTGAAGTCAGCTAGCACGGCTCCAAAGGACCTTCCTGGTGGCTGCCAGACACTTCAAACCGAGCCCGGAGTGGCGTTCCCTGCCCCAGACATGCAATGGGTAGGGGCTGGCTGCCAGTTGCAGTAGAGGAGGCAGCCGTTTGGTGCTGACGGGTTTGGCAGGGGCAGCTTTTCATCTGTGTCAGAAATGAAGCGACATCCTTCTCCTTCGTGCAGCCGGGGTGTGACTGGGCCTTGCAGTGTCTTTTGCTCCCTCTTCCTTCCTTTGGTGCTGAGGGTGCCTGTAGCAAAGTCCGTATTGAGGCCAGCGCAAGAGCTGAGTTCCGTAGAAGTGCCTGGCAGCTGTCCTGCTGAGTTGCTGGGGTAGAAGGGCCAGCTCCGGGACATTAAGTGGCTGAGGTCTCTGAGGACCCATAGGGGAGGGACACCAACACCAGCAGTAAAGTCTAGCTCGGGTGCCTTGGACTGGCCGCTGTTTGCCTCCCCTTCCCTTGACAACACTCGCACCTGGCCCCTTAGGGTTTGTGACCTGTGCTGCCCCGTGTACGGAGGCTGCTTTGATTTCTCACGCTGAGGCCTGGTGTCCTCCCCTGCGTAACTGATAAATATTTGTAGAGACATAATTTAGTCCGGGCTTAGTTTGCAATCACTGGGAAAGATCTGACTTTGCGGCTGGAACAGAGAAGGCATTTTGAGGCAGAAAATCCCCATGTGTCAGCAAGCCTGCTTGGAAGTCAGTTCATGAAGAATTCGAAACCCTTTAAATAAATGCTTGCTTGACAACGCTCTGTCTTCCACCTTCTAACAAGCAGGGAAGCGAATGGCAGCCGCTGGCCAGAAATTGATTGCATTAATTGATATGCCAATAAGAGAGCTTGTTACATCCGCCATTGGTTAGGAGGCCGGCTAACAAGTCCTGCTGATCAATGGAACCAATAAAGATTTCATCCATTAATGA
The DNA here is from genome assembly GCF_052426305.1 of Pelodiscus sinensis. Classification (NCBI taxonomy): domain Eukaryota; kingdom Metazoa; phylum Chordata; order Testudines; family Trionychidae; genus Pelodiscus; species Pelodiscus sinensis. The sequence continues at coordinate 51,491,251 of NC_143063.1, forward strand.
GCAACATGGTAATTAAGGTTATCCATAAACCAATTAGCCTGGGTAGCTAATGTGCTGGTTAGCTCGGGGAGCAGCAGAGCGGTGGGCGCGCATGGACTGGCCGTCCTGCGTGGGGAGAGGTGGAGGCTGCTGCATGGAGTTTGGGAAACCAAGGGAGCCAGCCCCTCTCCAAGCCTTTTCAGAGGGAAGAAAGTTGACGGACTTGAGCCTTTTGGCTGGGAGAGGAGGAATTTGAGGCAAGACTTGTGGAGCAATTTGAGCTGCATTTCTTAGTCTGGGTCAAGGGTTAACGTTGAGAACTTTTCCTTTCCCAGAGCGTGCTGCTCCCATTGGCCCGTGGCCGGAGCAGGCCGGAATGGCTGTGCACGCAGCTCTGGGCTGGCATTCCCGCCGAGCACGCCCACTCCTGCGCTTAGCCGGGCTGGTGCAAATGCTAGGCAAGCTCCCCTTGTGGCAGTAGCAGTGGGTGGCCACAGGCCTGCTCCCACCCCTGAAAGCTGATGCCTCCAGCCCTCCTGTCTGCACTAGGGATGCCCCGATCCATGCCAGTGCTGGAGACAAGCGGTATCAGCAAGGGCGGGCGATGAATGGTGAACGGACTCTGCGGACAGAGAAGAGCAGCGTACTCGTGAAAAGAGCGACGGGCAGGACCAGGCTGGGCCTTTCCCTTTGCTGAAATGGCTCGAGGGAGCTGCTTGACACATCCAGCCTTGCAGCCATTCTCCAGATTTCTGACGGTCCCGGGGGCTGCTTCCCAGGAGAATTGCTGGGTGCTGGTCCGGGGGGCAGGGAAGCAGAAAGGCTGTGGCAGGGAGACTTGGGGGCTCAGCACAAGGCGGGGCCTGGGGTGCTAAGAGGTCGGGGGGCTCTCGGAACGCCGCGGTGCCCCTGGGGAATCGGAACGCCGCTGAATTAGTAACAGCCAGAGGCTGCGAGTCCGTCAGCGCCAAGCCCAGTGCTCCACCGTGGAGTTCCCTTTGCGTTGTTAGGTATTGACCCTGCGAGACCCCTTGTGGATTCCCTAATTGAAAATTAATACTAGATCGATGCCGTGGGCAATTTGCATATTGATCATAAACAACTTTGAAGGCACCGAGTGTGTGCTGATCAATAGGGCTTTGGAGCCGGCTGCAGCGGGAGCACAACCCCTTCCGCTGCACGGCGCGCAGGTTAACGAGGCGGGGCGCGGTGCAGGCGGGCCGGGCCAGGCACACTGACGAGCGCGCGGGCTGGGGCTGTTACTGAGAGAAAGCAAACCCGCACGGCAGCAGCGGCACTGTCCCTGCGGCCCCCCAGCGCACAGCCCCTTGCGAGGCGCGCGGCCCCACACGCGGCGAGACGGGGGCTGCCCGGTCCCGTTCCATGGGCCGGTTCTGTCGGGGGAGGGCCCCGGTTTCTGTTCCTTCCAGATCTGGCCAAAGTGCATTCGCTCTCCTGTGCGCCTTGCCCCTCCCCATAGGATCTGGCCAGCCGCGCGCTCTTCCTCCGGCACCCCATTCAGAGCAAAGAACCCAGCGCCATTTGGGACTAGGCCCGGTCTTCCTAGGCCAGCAGAGCCCCGGCCTAACCCTGGGCAGACGTCTCCACCTGCAGAGCCCCGGGGGAGTAGGACTCGGGTGTGGAAGTGAATTTCCCCGGGGGGCCGCCAGGCTGTCGGGGCGGAGGGCCGAGCTGCCAAGTGCCCGTTGCGAGCAGAAGGCTGGCGTGAGGTGGGGATTCTGCTCTTGAGTGTGTTCTTGGTGGCAGAGCGGTGGCAGCTGCTTGTCTGCGTAGCCAGCAGGTTCCAGGAAGTCGCCGCGCATCTGATTACTTCATTCCAGGGCCTCTCATTGACTCGGCTGCGCTGTGCTGATGAACTGAGCCGGGGGCAAGAGCACGGCGTGGAGAGACGTGAATTCCTATCCGAGGCCTGGGCGAGCGTGTCCTGGGCTCCCGGCGCTGTGTTGCAGGCAAACTGCTCAGGGGCCTGCAGACCCCAAAGCTCCCCCTGGGACCTGCGTGTTATTCATGCTGCCTGCCCAGAAGCCAGCTGCCCCGGAGGTGGTAGGGCGCTGCCCTTTCGTCAGTGTCCCAGTGGGACCCGTGGCGTGTTCCTCCCTTCCCCGCCATCCGGCTTTATTCGTGAGTCATAGCCGCTCTTCCTTGCCCGTCCCTCGCCTCCCGGCTCCTCTTGCCTCTGGCACACGAGGGTTGAAAGGGGAAGTCTCCGGCAGTCGCTCTTGATCTCCGTGTCCCGTCTCCCATGTGGAACTTGCCTGCTAAGAAGAGTGCGAGCTGCTGCTGCGCTCACCCCGCAGTCACTGAGAGCGTGAGCAGCGCAGGACTGTGATGGGGTGGAGAGGGGTGCTGGGGAGCCGCTGGGACGCAGGCTAACAGTAGCCCGGCAGCTCCTCGAGTGCCGGCTTGTGTCCGTTCAGGGGCGGCGTGTGCACTTGTGCTTTTCCCTCAGCACCCCCCGGCACATCCACGGGCAGCACGGGGTCTGACGTCCCGCCCATGGCACCGGGTCAGCTGGTCAGCTCCAGTCCCTCAGCCAGTTACGAGACGGGCAGAGTGTCCCGCAGAGCACGGCACTTACTGGAGGCCTGTTCTCAGTGCTGCTGTGCGGGCCCCCACACGGCAACGCCCCGCTGGGTGGGGAGTGAGGCGGGGCCCCCACACAGCAATACCCTGCTGGGAGCGCTGGTTGGGGAGCGAGGCGGGGCCCTGCGCCCCGATACCCCGCTGGGAACGCTGGGTGGGGAGCGAGGCAGGGCCCCCGCGCCCCGATACCCCGCTGGGTGGGGAGCGAGGTGGGGCCCCTGTGCCCCAATACCCCGCTGGGAGCGCTGGGTGGGGAGTGAGGCAGGGCCCTGCGCCCCGATACCCCGCTGGGAGCCCTGGGTGGGGAGCGAGGCAGGGCCCCCGCGCCCCGATACCCCGCTGGGTGGGGAGCGAGGTGGGGCCCCCGCGCCCCAATACCCCGCTGGGAACGCTGGGTGGGGAGCGAGGCGGGGCCCCCGCGCCCCGATACCCCGCTGGGAACGCTGGGTGGGGAGCGAGGCGGGGCCCCCGCGCCCCGATACCCCGCTGGGAACGCTGGGTGGGGAGCAAGGCGGGGTCCCCGCGCCCCGATACTCCACTGGGAACGCTGGGTGGGGAGCGAGGCGGGGCCCCCGCGCCCCGATACCCCGCTGGGAACGCTGGGTGGGGAGCGAGGCGGGGTCCCCGCGCCCCGATACCGCGCTGGGAACGCTGGGTGGGGAGCGAGGCGGGGTCCCCGCGCCCCGATACCCCGCTGGGAACGCTGGGTGGGGAGCGAGGCGGGGCCCCCGCGCCCCGATACCCCGCTGGGAACGCTGGGTGGGGAGCGAGGCGGGGTCCCCGCGCCCCGATACTCCGCTGGGAACGCTGGGTGGGGAGCGAGGCGGGGCCCCCGCGCCCCGATACCCCGCTGGGAGTCCCGGGTGGGCAGAGCAGGAGCTCCTTGTGGGCAGAAGGAGGCACGTCCCAGGTGGTCAGGACAGGGTGGGCACACATTTATGGGCACTCCATGTTTACAGGGCGCCTGGCCAGTGCATCAGTCCTCTCTCCCTCCTCCCCCTCCAGGCCAGCAGGTGGTGGGGGGGAGGTGACCCCATCGCTGCTACTTTCACATCATTGCCTGCCCTCCTGAAGTCGGGCCCCCCCCACTTGTCCCATCCTGGCTGTGCTACTGAGGGAAGGATTTAGAACCACCACAATAGAGACCTGAAATGAACATAACCCACACACTAAAAACCCAAGAGGACCAAAATCTCCAAGCATGCCTCAGCAGGAGAGTAAAAGAGGCAGTTTGGGCAAACGGGCACCCTTTAGAAGCGGGACGCACAACCCTACTGTGCACATTGAAGAGGAAGGTGAACTCAGGCAAGTCCAGTGTGAAAGTGTAACTAGGCAGGAGGCCGAAAAAGAACTCGAAGAGCAACCGCAAAAGACACAAAAATGCAAAGTAAAAAGCCAAGCACCCCATGAAGTGCCCTCAGCAGCTGTGAGCCCGGGGGAAGCCAAAGGAGCAGCCAGGGAGACGGGGCTGTTGCAGGGAAGCCACATGAATTCGTTCCACGTGGGCCATTCTGCTCAGGTGCCCGATCTGAGACGCTGTCCCAGACTGAGGTGTCAGTAGAGGAGGCTTTGGAATATAAAGTCCCTGGGACCAGATGGAGTCCCCCAAGCGTTCTGAAAGGAACTGCAGGACTGCTAGCTGTGGGGTGAGGCCTGGCGCGTCAATCAGCCTCTGCACCAGGTGACAGGAGGACAGCTAACGTAACGCCTGGTTTTCAGACAGGCTCCAGAGACAGGTCCGGGCCGATGAGCCCAACTTCAGGGCCGGGCACAGTGATTCACCTGCGGCGCAGAAGAGAATTCTCAGATACGTAAATGAACCCCAGTGTGCGTGGGGAAGAGTCCCCCCAGCGTTTGTAAAGGGGAATCGTGTGCACGCCTATCTGTGAGGATTCTTTAAGGGGGTCAACAAGCACGTTGGTAGGGGGATCCAGTGGGTGTGGTGTACTTGGGCGTTCCGAAAGCCCGTGACAAGGTCCCATCCTCGGGGCTCTTAAGCAAAGTGAGCTGTCGTGGGGGGAGGGGAGGATCTGGTCATGGATCAGTATAAAACGTAGGTAGGAAGAAATGGTCAGTTTTTGCCATGGCAAGAGAGAAATAGCAGGATCCTCCAAGGATCTCTACTGAGGTGTGTGCTGTGCCGTCTCATCGTAAATGATCTGGAAAGTCGGGATGGGGGGACAGTGAGGCGGTAGAACATACAACACTAAGTGCAGAGCTGTCTGTAAAGTTACAAAGAAATCCCACAAAAATGACAGCTGGAAGTCGCTTGTCAACATAAACACACACTGGAAAACATAATCCTAACGCTACATAAATTAGCTGTTACCGCTCAGAAGAAAGCTCTTGAAGTCACTGTGGGTAATTCTCTGAGAACATCTGCTCCGTGCGCAGTGGTTGTCAGAAAACTTAGCACGTTTTAGGAAGGAGATTTTGAAAACTGCCATCATGCTGTATAAATCCAAGGTGTGCCCACACCTAGAATGCTACATGCAGCTCTGTTTGCCCATCCCGGAAAAGGTCTAGTAGAATGGGCCAAGATACAGAGAAGGGCAGCAAAGCCATTCGGCGTAGGGAAGTGCGCCCGCACGGGGGTCGAGCGGGAAGGTTTGCACGTACGGTTTAGAAAAGAGATGACCCAGGGGATATGACCCGAGGGCAAGGAGCAAGTGAATAAGGAAGGGCTGGTTACTCCACATAACACACGAACCAGGGTTCGCTCACCGGCATTAATAGGCAGCAGGTTTCAAACAAACCAAGCCCAGATCATTTTCACACAAGGCCCAGTCAGCCTGTGGGGACTTGGTGAGGGCCAGAAGTATAACTGGCTTCAAGAAGAACCAGATGAGTCCGTGGAGAGCAGGCCCGTCGATGGCTCTTAGCCACAGTCGCCTTAGCTCTGAGAGCTGTAAGCTGGGGCTGCCCAGCAGGGTAGACTGCTTGTGAATTGCCCTACTCTGGTTATTCCTAGTGAAGCACTTGGTGGGTTGGCATGGAGGTTGGGTCCATCAATGGCTAGTGGCCAGGTGAAGGCTGTGAGCTTTGAGGGGGCAGGGGGCCGGTGAAGGCTGTGAGCTTTGAGGGGCTGTGGGGCCGGTGAAGGCTGTGAGCTTTGAGGGGCAGGGGGCCGGTGAAGGCTGTGAGCTTTGAGGGGCCGGGGGGCCGGTGAAGGCTGTGAGCTTTGAGGGGCCGGGGGGCCGGTGAAGGCTGTGAGCTTTGGGGGGCCGGGGGGCCGGTGAAGGCTGAGAGCTTTGAGGGGGCAGGGGGCCGGTGAAGGCTGTGAGCTTTGAGGGGCCAGGAGGCCGGTGAAGGCTGTGAGCTTTGGGGGGCCGGGGGGCCGGTGAAGGCTGTGAGCTTTGGGGGACCTGGGGGCCGGTGGAGGCTGTGAGCTTTGAGGGGGCAGGGGGCCGGTGAAGGCTGTGAGCTTTGAGGGGCCAGGGGGCCGGTGAAGGCTGTGAGCTTTGAGGGGCCAGGAGGCCGGTGAAGGCTGTGAGCTTTGAGGGGCTGTGGGGCCGGTGAAGGCTGTGAGCTTTGGGGGGCCGGGGGGCCGGTGAAGGCTGTGAGCTTTGAGGGGCCAGGGGGCCGGTGAAGGCTGTGAGCTTTGAGGGGCCGGGGGGCCGGTGAAGGCTGTGAGCTTTGAGGGGCTGTGGGGCCGGTGAAGGCTGTGAGCTTTGGGGGGCCGGGGGGCCGGTGAAGGCTGTGAGCTTTGAGGGGCCAGGGGGCCGGTGAAGGCTGTGAGCTTTGGGGGGCCGGGGGGCCGGTGAAGGCTGTGAGCTTTGAGGGGCCAGGAGGCCGGTGAAGGCTGTGAGCTTTGAGGGGCCAGGGGGCCGGTGAAGGCTGTGAGCTTTGAGGGGCCGGGGTCTGAGGAAGGCTGTGAGCTTGGGGGGGGTTCGGGGTCTGAGGAAGGCTGTGAGCTTGGGGGGGATTAGGGGTCTGAGGAAGGCTGTGAGCTTGGGGGGGATTAGGGGTCTGAGGAAGGCTGTGAGCTTGGGGGGGATTAGGGGTCTGAGGAAGGCTGTGAGCTTGGGGGGGTTCGGGGTCTGAGGAAGGCTGTGAGCTTTGGGGGATTAGGGGTCTGAAGAAGGCTGTGAGCTTTGGGGGGGATTAGGGGTCTGAGGAAGGCTGTGAGCTTTGGGGGGATTAGGGGTCTGAAGAAGGCTGTGAGCTTTGGGGGGGATTAGGGGTCTGAGGAAGGCTGTGAGCTTTGGGGGGATTAGGGGTCTGAAGAAGGCTGTGAGCTTTGGGGGGGATTAGGGGTCTGAGGAAGGCTGTGAGCTTTGGGGGGATTAGGGGTCTGAAGAAGGCTGTGAGCTTGGGGGGGATTAGGGGTCTGAGGAAGGCTGTGATCTTGGGGGGGATTAGGGGTCTGAGGAAGGCTGTGAGCTTTGGGGGGGATTAGGGGTCTGAGGAAGGCTGTGAGCTTTGGGGGGATTAGGGGTCTGAAGAAGGCTGTGAGCTTGGGGGGGATTAGGGGTCTGAGGAAGGCTGTGAGCTTTGGGGGGGATTAGGGGTCTGAGGAAGGCTGTGAGCTTTGGGGGGGGATTAGGGGTCTGAAGAAGGCTGTGAGCTTTGGGGGGGATTAGGGGTCTGAAGAAGGCTGTGAGCTTTGGGGGGGATTAGGGGTCTGAGGAAGGCTGTGAGCTTTGGGGGGATTAGGGGTCTGAAGAAGGCTGTGAGCTTTGGGGGGGATTAGGGGTCTGAGGAAGGCTGTGAGCTTTGGGGGGGATTAGGGGTCTGAGGAAGGCTGTGAGCTTTGGGGGGGATTAGGGGTCTGAGGAAGGCTGTGAGCTTTGGGGGGATTAGGGGTCTGAAGAAGGCTGTGAGCTTGGGGGGGATTAGGGGTCTGAGGAAGGCTGTGAGCTTTGGGGGGGATTAGGGGTCTGAGGAAGGCTGTGAGCTTTGGGGGGGATTAGGGGTCTGAGGAAGGCTGTGAGCTTTGGGGGGATTAGGGGTCTGAGGAAGGCTGTGAGCTTTGGGGGGATTAGGGGTCTGAGGAAGGCTGTGAGCTTTGGGGGGATTAGGGGTCTGAAGAAGGCTGTGAGCTTTGGGGGGGATTAGGGGTCTGAGGAAGGCTGTGAGCTTTGGGGGGATTAGGGGTCTGAAGAAGGCTGTGAGCTTGGGGGGGATTAGGGGTCTGAGGAAGGCTGTGAGCTTGGGGGGGATTAGGGGTCTGAGGAAGGCTGTGAGCTTTGGGGGGGATTAGGGGTCTGAGGAAGGCTGTGAGCTTGGGGGGGGTTCGGGGTCTGAGGAAGGCTGTGAGCTTGGGGGGGTTCGGGGTCTGAGGAAGGCTGTGAGCTTGGGGGGGGATTAGGGGTCTGAGGAAGGCTGTGAGCTTGGGGGGGGTTCGGGGTCTGAGGAAGGCTGTGAGCTTGGGGGGGTTCGGGGTCTGAGGAAGGCTGTGAGCTTGGGGGGGGATTAGGGGTCTGAGGAAGGCTGTGAGCTTGGGGGGGGATTAGGGGTCTGAGGAAGGCTGTGAGCTTGGGGGGGGTTCGGGGTCTGAGGAAGGCTGTGAGCTTGGGGGGGGATTAGGGGTCTGAGGAAGGCTGTGAGCTTGGGGGGGGTTCGGGGTCTGAGGAAGGCTGTGAGCTTGGGGGGGGTTCGGGGTCTGAGGAAGGCTGTGAGCTTGGGGGGGGTTCGGGGTCTGAGGAAGGCTGTGAGCTTGGGGGGGGATTAGGGGTCTGAGGAAGGCTGGGAACACGCGGTGGCGAGGGCAGAGGGTCTCTCCATGACTCCCATGCAATCAGAGCTGTAGTTACATTTTCCAGCTATGGCAGGAGATGGGGATGCAGCACCCTAGGGTGAGAGCTGAGGTCCTGTCCCCACGGCCCTGGGCTGGATCGCTCCCCGCAGGGTTTTCTTTGAGCCGCAGCTGAGCTAGGGGTGCGCTGCGCCGCTTTCCCCCGGCCCTCGGCAGACTTGCCGCCGGACACACCTTGCTCTGGGACTGTCAGATTTCCATATTTCATCCTGTTACTGGAGTTCTCCCTCTTGCAATGGCCTAAAAATTCCTCTGGCTTGTCAGACGCCCGCCCTGTGCTCTGTGGCCACCCCCTGCCAAGCTTGGAACGTGCGTCTGCCAGTCTGTCTTTAACCCCCCATTTGTATTGCCCCCCGACCTCCGCTAGTCCCTTTGCAGCCTTGTGGCTCTGCCCCCGCGCTGAGCCATCTCATTGCTGCCATGTCCCACAGCACCGGCCTCTTCTTTCACGGCAACTGGCTGCCTGGGCCGAGATCTGCCTGGCCTCTCTGGCTGCTGCTTGCGCCCAGGGTGCAGGCTCTGCCGCGGCTGCCCTTTGCGGGAGTGCAGGGAGGCACAGCTGCCGCCAGGCCGTGTTCAGCAGTGTGTGGAGTCCTCCGGCTGTCTCGCCCGGTGGCAGTGGGATTCGAGAGCGGGCTCTGGTTTGGAGCCTGCCTGTCCCGCTGGTCGGCGCTCGCGCGGTGCCGAAGACTAACGGAAGTCTTCTGTGCCGTCCGCCTGGGGCAGGCTGCGGGCCCTTTCAGAGAGTCGCTTGCGTGCGGCTCTGTTGGCTCCTTTTCAGTCCCACCCCGATGGTGCAACCGGGCGTTTGCTCTCCAAGGTGTGCTACAGGCGGTGCTCCTAGTCCGGGCGGGAGTGTCTGGGGGTAACGGTGGTGCTGGCGCATGGAGTGGGTGCGTTTTTCATGCAAACCGAGAAAGGGGAGCAGGCACCGTGAGGCATGCAGCATTGTAGGGCTGTGACCTGAGCACCAGCGGGGCTGTCCTGGGGTGTAGATGCTCTGGGTGCCTTCATCTCCCCTCACACTGCTTGAGCAGTGAAGTCTCTCCTTGCCCCATGTATGGCACTAATGCTCACATCCCCGGATGGCCCAGAATTTGCTGTCCGCGTTACCCAGAGGTCTCTCAGCTGTACTCTTTCCTAGTGATTTCCAGCCCATTGAATCTCCCTCTTGGATTATTTTTCCCTCTGTTGCAGCTGCTATTCTCCACTTGATTTCATCTAGGCTAGTCTAAACGCTGTGATGTCAGCGCCCCAGACTAACGACTTCACCTTTCAGCTCCCCGTGAGGTATTCTTGCCCCTTGCCAAAAGGCGGGCTGAAGGAATAAAACCTGGGCAAGTTCCAAACTTCATCTTTCAGCCACTGAATCTTGTCATGCCTTGGTGTGCAGGTAAGAAAGCCCCCTAAGCATGACAGAAACTGAGCCCCGTCCAGTGCCGTAAACCGCTCCGGTTTCCCTTCCCTCGGTACTGTTCTTTTGTGAAGATGTTGAATAAGCCATGCCTGCACCTCAGGGACGCCAGCTCCCACCTGAGACACAGCACTGATGACTTAGCACGTTCACGCCCTTTGGCTCTCCCTGGAAAGATGTACAAACAGAGCTACATGCAGGGATCCTGTTAAGGCTGAGAGGAGTTTTGCTTTTAGCACAAGGTTAACCTCTGTATTCTGTATGGCACATCCTCCTCAAAATTGTTGAGTATAGGATGGATTTTGAGACCATTTAGAATCTGGTTAATCCAAGGAGGAGTTAAAATTAATTTAAAATGGGTACCTTAAGAAATTTAGCACCCACTGCCAGACCACTTTTGTTCCAACTGATCTTCATACAGGCAGTCCCCAACTTACGCGGATCCGACTTATGTCGGATCCGCACTTACGAACGGGGCTTTTCTCGCCCCGGAGCTCACGGGCAGCAGGTCGCCACCCGTGTCCTCCGGGGTGAGAAAAGCTTCTCCCGGTCTCCCTGGTCTTCTGGGGGGGTCCAGAAAAGCCGCTGGACCCCCCCCCCCCCAGCAGACCAGGGACACCCGAGCAAAGCCGCCGCCTGAGCGGCTTTACGAGCAAAGCCGCCCAGGCGGCGGCTTTGCTCGGGTGTCCCTGGTCTGCTGGGGGGGTCCAGTGGCTTTGCTGGACCCCCCCAGCAGACCAGGGGGACAGGAGCAAAGCCGCCCAGGTGGCGGGGGTCCCGCCGCCTGGGCGGCTTTGCTAGGGTCTCCCTGGTCTGCTGGGGGGAGGAGGGGGCACAGCTAGTGCGCCCCCCCCCCCCCCAGCAGACCAGGCTTTTGTTGCGGGACGCCTCGGGTAGAGCAGCTGGGGTGCTGCCGGGTTGGTCCTGTGGGAACCTACTGGGCAGCGCCCCAGCTGTTCTGTCCCAGGCTCCAGATTCAGCAGCTGTTGAAACTGATCAGGCTGATTCCAGGAAGCTGGGGGCAGAGCAACTCTGCCTCCGGCTTCCTGTAGTCAGCCCCTGGTCAGTTTCAGTGGCAGCAGCTGAATCTGGAGCCAGTTCCGACTTGCATACAAATTCAACTTAAGAACAAACCTACAGTCCCTATCTTGTACGTAACCCGGGGACTGCCTGTAACAGCATCACACAGGCACTTCGAACTTCACATGTCGTTTAAACTCACTGAAAGCTTTTGAGCAGGCTGCGTTTGAAGGATTTTCATTTTAGGAATGGTGATGGTTTCTCCCAGTTCTTCATAACTGAAAAAACGTCTTCAGTCGCAGGGGCTAACGAATGCTGTTTTACTCCAGAGAAGTCCATGAACTGTTCCCTTTGGGATGGGTCAGTATCTCTAGCTCTTCTCAGTGGCACTGGTACCACGGACTGCCTTTGCGTTTGCAGTGGGGCTCTGAAGGTGTGTCTACACAACAGCTGGGGGAGCGTGCTTGTGGCACAAGCAGAGAGATGCGCCCTAGCTCTGGTCGTGCTGGTGAGCTAAAAATCTACGATGTGTTGGGGCTGCTAATCCCAGAGTACTGGCCACCAGAAATCCAGCCAAACTCACTAGCCTCCAGATGGCGGAGAAACAAACCTCTTGATGAACACACAAGGAAGAGAAATGCAGCAGCAACTCTACTGAACTTTTGCACCAGTCCCCAGAGGAGACCCCTCCACTCTCAGCACTGAGGCAGTAAAAGGAAGACTTGCTGAGAAAAGGGAAGGCTACGGGCCCTGATGGCTTTTCGCATGACTCCCTCCACCCTCTCAGCCCAAAGGACTCCAGTGGCTAGCAACATTGTACTCCTTTAGGACAGCCTGGATCCCTGAGTATGGCACGAGGCAACAGCAATGGCCTGGAAACCCCCGGGGCAGCCAGGAAGCTATAGGCCCATCCCTCTACAATACAGCCGAGACACTCATCGCCCTCAGAAGAGCAGGCCCCTACACAGAGCCAGCTATCCCTGTCCAACAGGCCGGCTCCCAGCCAAAGGGCAGTCACTCACAACTCACACTGAGGCTGGGTATGAAACCCCCAGGTTCAGGACTGCCTCAGGTGAATAATTGTGAACACATTTGCAGCCCCAGCCCACAGTGTGGACCTCACCCCCAGCTCGAGGGCGCTCGGCCTGTCTGGCTTAGTTATAGGCCACCTGCAACGTTAAGACTTTGCAGAATCTGAGCTTTGCTTTTCATACAGTTGTGCCTGAGCCTGCAGGCAGCTTTCTTGGGCCGCCAGAGTGTGCTTGCCCCGAAGTGTCACTAAGGAGGGCAGTGACAGAGCAGGGGCAGTTTCAGGCGTGTGGCAAGGGGAAGGGATGCGGCAAAGCCCAGCCCCAGGGCAAGTGGAATTTGGGGTTTGAGGCAGGGAAGGAAATGGAAGAGGCAAGACCCAGACAGAGACGAAGAAGGGATGGGAAATCCTGGTTCATTAGTTAACTGGTTAAATGTTACGTTTAACCGGTTAACTATTTAAATGGGGATTGGTCGGGCGGGGGGGGCTCTCCAGCTTGGCAGGACACACTCCTCCCCCCCGCACCCCCACACGTCAGGCCCCCAGGGCTGGAGCAGTCTGTGGTGGGCAGGGAGCTGCTCCAGCCTCCCCCGCTAACCATTCCCATCCCTAACCCAGAGGGAGGAGAAATGGGAGATTGCAGAGTCCCTACAGGGCACGAGGAATGACACTGAAGTGGACAACAAGGGCCGGATTCAATGAGAAGAACTCCTTGTGTAGCTGCTACAGAAAGGCCAGATTTGTCCCTTCAGCCCTGTGCAAAGCTCTGTGTGTCCACGGGGCGTCGGAGCCCCCGAACAGGGAGCCAGCACACAGAGCAGAATGAGGCCTGCAATTTGGCCCCCGTCCAGAGCAGGAGTTTACTGCTGGCCACTTTCTCCAGTGCTTTTTTCGTTCCCTCGCCATCTCCTTCTGATAGCTCCTCCCTGCCTCTTCTCACCTTTTTTCTTCCCTCTTGTTTCTTAGCCTTTTGCCTGTCCTGTGGGGCTGAACTTCCTTTCTCTCCAGACCCACAGAGAAAGCGGTATTGGGGCTTGCTTTTGTTTTGTTTCTTTTGGTGCTGGTTTCTGTTTTGCAAGTTTCTCCTTTCCAGCTGATTCCGGTTTAGAGGTAGGTTAAACTGTGCAAAATACTATTTAAAAGAAAGGAACTTGTCAAGATGCATTTGTTAGATCACATTTAAAATGAACTAGAATTGAAGGTAGATTTTTGTCCGAAGAAAGGAAAAAACCCTGAAAAGCAGTCAAGCCGCAGGAGAAAGCTCCTCCTTTGTTGTCCTCCTGACACTGAAGTGTAATTTTTCATGGTTATTTGGACTGGAAAATGGTGGGGAGAGGCGGGGGAGGGAGAAGGGAGAGATGGCTTGCGATTATTTCCCGTAAGTGACAACACAATTCCATCACGCTCCACTACAAATATGTTCAGGGATTTTGCCTTTTTTGCATTTCATGGGTGAAAATAATAGCAACAATTCTAGTTGTGCTGAAATTCCAAGGGACAAATCCCTGTTGGAGTCTAGTGACTTCAAACTTAGTCCCGTGTACAAGAAAGCTGGGGTGATCTCAGAGAACTGATTGTTGAACTTTTTCTTTTTTAAGGTGGAATTGAATTATTCAGAAGTATCTTTAGAAACAGTCGGATGTATTTAGGGTAATGGATTCTCAAAAGTAAACCGAAGAAAAAATGTCTCCCATTTTTATACGTTTGCTTTTGCGGCAGCATCAATAGATCTGGCCCTGGATCACTGGTCAAGAAGATAAGTAGCCCAGCTCATGTGGTCTGAACGACTTTTTAGATGGTTTCAACGTCTCATCTCCTATGTTTTAAATACTTTTTTTGGTCGGGTATGATGAGTTCACGTAACTAACCGGCCTTTTTCCTTTTGGGTAAACATGCCTTTCAGTGAGTGACTCTGGAATTGGAGTGTTCCTCGCTTTGCGTAGTTTGGAAATGGGCCCTCTTCCTTTTGCAGAGCTATTTTCTAGTGTGCTATTTGCTGCGGAGCTGAATTCCTTTCCAACCTGTGTGTTTCCAGAGCGGCTCAGGCTCTCAGTCCCTTCTCAGCATGTAGCTGTCTGGGGTCCAGACCCACTGAAGTAAATGGGATGCTCACATGCTTAAAGCTGAACACGTCGGTCATTGCTGGAAGGATTGGGCCAAGCTCTCGAACAACAAACTGAACTTAAAAGGCAAAAGTGCTGAAATTTCCTCCCCGTGCTAGATTTCTCCTGAGGGTTAGACTGCCGCCTCTTCTCTCGCTAGCAGTAATCGCAGCCTTCTGGAGCAGGCAAGCTTCTCTTCTTCCCTGAACTTCTGTTTTCCTTGTTTTGTAAACAGGGGTAAGAGCTTCACCGTTGTTTGCAAAGATCGTGTCCACCCTAATCCTGCCCGAGTCTCCACCTCTCTGGCACTTCAACCTGTTGCCAAAATCCACAGGCAGAGGACGAAATAATTGTAGGATCAAGTCTTTAGCAGAATGGTGGTTTTGTGCAGCTTTCTGTGCTGCTGGCATTTTTCAACCACATGAATTTCTTGTGGCTCTCCAGGCTTTGGAGCCCCAGGTGGATTTGGTAAATGAGGTGATGCATTGGATTGGTAAAAATAATGATCCTGCTAATTAAAATGATGCTTTAATGAAAAAGGGAGAGCTGTATGTGTCTGATGGAAGAAGGCCAGATAGCTTTCTTTGAATGAGAAGCAGGTGTGAGGGGCCTTGTCCATTTTGTAGGGCGTTTAATGAAATGATGACCCCAGCAGCCCTCTCAGAAGCATCCTGTCTGTCAGAGTTTCTCCTTGCAAAGGCAAATAAACCCTAAAATGTTCAGCAACCAAACATACCTGCTTGTCTGCCCTCCTCCCCACACCACCCGTCTTCAGTTCTCTACCTCTCAGCTTGCCAGGTTGCTGCAGGAAAGCCGGGTAAATAGCACCAGCTTGGACAACAGGCCTTCAGGGGCTGTCTTTTCTTACAATAAGACAAGCCAAAAAGTAGTTTGAAGAGCAACTATCCAAAAACTCAAAAAGTAAAAGCCAAACGTTTTTTAAAGTACATCAGAAGCAGGAAGCCGACTAAACATCCAGTGAGGCCCTTGGACGATCGAGATACAGAAGGAGCCCTCAAAGATGATACAGTCATAGAGGAGAAGCTAAATGAATGCTTTGTTTCAGTCTTCACAGCTGAAGATATCCAGGAGTTTCCCAAACCTGAGCCGTTCTTGTTAGGTGACAATCTGTTCCAGACTGAGATTTGGAACAAATTGATAAGCTTAACAGTACCAAGTCACCGGGACCAGATGGCATTGACCCAAGAGTTCTGAAAGAACTCAAATAGGAAATTGCAGAACTATTAACTGTGCTTTGTGACCTATCCTTTAAATCAGCTTCCATACCTAATGATTGGAAGATAGCTAACATGACGCCAATATTTAAAAAGGGTGCTAGCAGTGACCCTGGCAATTACAGGCCGGTAAGTCTAATGTCAGTACCGGGCAAATTAGTTGAAACTGTACTAAAGAATAAAATTGTCAGACACATGGATGAACATAATTTGTTGGGGGAAAGTCAACATGGTTTCTGGAAAGGGAAATCATGTCTTACTAATCTGCTAGAGTTCTTTGAGGGGGTCAACAAACATGTGGACAAGGGGGATCCAGTGGATATAGTGTACTTAGATTTCCACAAAGCCTTTGACTAAGTCCCTCAGCAAAGGCTCTTAAGTAAAGTAAGTTGTCATGGAATAAGAGGGAAGGTCCTTTTGTGGACTGATGATACCAAACTGCTCAAGATAGTTAAGACCAAAGCAGACTATGAAGAGCTTCAAAAAGATCTCGCCAAACTGAGTGATTGGGCAACAAAATGGCAAATAAAATTGAATGTTGATAAATGTAAAGTAATTGGCATTGGAAAAAATAATCCCAACTATACGTACAATATGATAGGGACTAGTTTGGCTACAGCTACTCAAGAGAGATCTTGGAGTCATTGTGGCT
The DNA here is from genome assembly GCF_052426305.1 of Pelodiscus sinensis. Lineage (NCBI taxonomy): Eukaryota > Metazoa > Chordata > Testudines > Trionychidae > Pelodiscus > Pelodiscus sinensis. The sequence continues at coordinate 51,507,045 of NC_143063.1, forward strand.
AGTTCTCTGGAAACATCCACTCAGTGTGCAGCGGCCGTCAAAAAAGCAAATAGAATGTTAGGAGTCATTGAAAAGGGCGATATAGAATAAAACGAAAATATCTTAAATGCCTCTGTATAAAACCATGGGATGCCCACATTTTGAATACTGCGTGCAGATGTAGTCGCCTCATCTCAAAAAAGATATCTCGGAATTGGAAAAGGTTCAGAAAAAGGCAACAAAAATGATTAGGGGTTTGGAACGGGTCCCATGTGAAGAGAGATTAAAGAGACTGGGACTTTTCAGTTTAGAAAAGAAGAGACTGAGGAGGGATATGATCGAGGTCTTACAAAATCCGGATGGGTGTGGAAAAAGTGACTAAGGAAAAGTTATTTCTTTATTCCCACAATAAAAGAACTAGAGATCACCAAATGAAAATAATAAGCAGCAAGTTTAAAACAAACAGAAGGAATTTTTCTTCACTCTTCCACAGGTTGACTGTGCACTCTCTTTGCCGAAGGACGCGGTGAATGCTAGGACTTGAAGAGGGTTCAGAAAAGAGCTAGATGGATTCATGGAGGTTGGGTCCATCGATGGCTATTGGCCAGGATGGGTGTGTGTGTGGGGGGGGTGTCCCTGGCCTCTGTTTGTCTGGAGATAGATGACAGGAGGGATTGGGTGAGGATTTCCTGTTCTGTTCCCTCCCGTTGAGGTACCTGGCATTGGCCACTGTCGGCAGATAGGACATTGGGCTGGGTGGACCGTTGGGCTGACCCAGTCTGGCCGCGCTCATGGTCTTATGAGCTGTGTGCTTTAACTTACAGCTGGCATTCTCCTTGCTCCTGAGAGTATGCTGCAGATTTGTACCCTGCCCAGGCCATCGCCGCTGGCTGCCCCAGAGACCGAGGTATTCACGCCAGATGGAAGGCTGCGTCGGGAGGCCCTGTGCTGAATGGTTAGGAGTCACTCCCACCAGCGCATTGCTGTAAGACTGAGCCCCATGAATCACGCCTCACGTTCTGGGCCCTGGTACCTCCCTCCCATCACTTTGGACCCTGCTTGGCCCGGCACGAGCCACTCCAGAAAGCAGCGCAGTGTCTGTGCCATCGTGTGCATCCCTGCGTCTGCGGGAGGAAACTGGTCCAGGCTGAGCAGCCCCTTGAGAGCGGGCGCTGCCCTGCCCCGGTGCGGGGGGCCCGGTGGTGAGGCTGCCGCCGAGGCGCTGCACGTTGGGTGTAGGCACTTTGCCAGGGGGCTGCGTGATCTCCGCTTCACAGGCAGCTCCTTTGCCGCTCAGGCGAGTGGAGAGCAGTCTCCTGTGGCTGTGGGACCAGCGCGCAGTGACACTTCCAGGGAACTGCCCTGTCGCTGTGCCTGTTGGCTGCCACGTCACGCTCCCCGGTGACCGGGCTGCGGAAACAAGTCCCCTGAATCGCTTGCATTGCGAAATGCTTGGTCAGTGTGTGCAGCCTGGATCCAGACACTGGCCTGCACCCTGAACGACGGGAGCCTGCTTCCCATGCTACGGCCAGCAGGCCCCTCGGCTCTCGACTGCACAAACGCCAGCACCCACGGGTTCGAATCCCTGGTTAGCTGGCGCTGCTGGCACAGCGTAGGCCGCTGTTCGGTGATTTCCAAGTGGAGATTGGCTAGGTCCCCCAAGCCACGCACACCTCTTACCCTGTGCTGGTAGCTGCCAGCAGAGAGCGGATGGGTTCGAAGGCTCGTGGGGGAAACATTGCCCCTTAGCCCTGCTCGGGGGCAGCAGTCCATTATGCGCTCTGAGGGGAAGGGGCAGCCTTGTGAATTCTTCCGCAGGCTTCTTGCTGCAGCTGGCCTCGCCGTGCTCCCTGCTGGGCCTGGCCCGTGAGCGACCAAGGCACAGCTCGTGGGACACTCCCAGGCCTCCCAGAGCTTCTGCCCAGGGTGCTTGCAGCTGGCCAGAGGGACCATCCCTGCCACAGTGTGGTCCCCATCCATCCCCACACATACTGAGTGCAGGCCAGGCTAGCTGGGGCAGGCCCACGCCCTGCGCTGGGGCGGCATAGCCGGACCTCGAGCGCCCCACGCCGGGAGGGCAGAGGCGGCGAGATGGCACAGAGGCCACCATTGGAGCGCCAGTGCCGGGAGGCTGAAGTTGCCCACGTTCCAGCAGGAGAGAAAATGGCAATGGTCCCCAGCCTGCACCACGGGGCCTGGCCTGCCTGGCTCTGCAACAGCCACTGGGCTTGTCTGCTTGGGTGGGCGGGCTGTCCTGAGCTGCAGGCCTGACACAGCCCTGCCCTTGCTACCACCGGTGCATGTTCACGGCTGTGGGAACCTCCCCTAGTGATGGTAAGGATGCGCACGGCTGTGGGAACCTCCCCTAGTGGTGGTAAGGGCGCGCACGGCTGTGGGATCCTCCCCTAGTGGTGGTAAGGATGCGCACGGCTGTGGGAACCTCCCCTAGGGGTGGTAAGGGCGCGCACGGCTGTGGGAACCTCCCCTAGGGGTGGTAAGGGCGCGCACGGCTGTAGGAACCTCCCCTAGCGGTGGTAAGGGCGCGCACGGCTGTGGGATCCTCCCCTAGTGGTGGTAAGGGCGTGCACGGCTGTGGGAACCTCCCCTAGGGGTGGTAAGGGCGCGCACGGCTGTGGGAACCTCCCCTAGGGGTGGTAAGGGCGCGCACGGCTGTGGGAACCTCCCCTAGTGGTGGTAAGGGCGCGCACGGCTGTGGGAACCTCCCCTAGTGGTGGTAAGGGCGCGCACGGCTGTGGGAACCTCCCCTAGTGGTGGTAAGGGCGCGCACGGCTGTGGGATCCTCCCCTAGTGGTGGTAAGGGCGCGCACGGCTGTAGGAACCTCCCCTAGGGGTGGTAAGGGCGCGCACGGCTGTGGGAACCTCCCCTAGTGGTGGTAAGGGCGCGCACGGCTGTGGGAACCTCCCCTAGTGGTGGTAAGGGCGCGCACGGCTGTGGGAACCTCCCCTAGTGGTGGTAAGGGCGCGCACGGCTGTGGGAACCTCCCCTAGTGGTGGTAAGGGCGCGCACGGCTGTGGGAACCTCCCCTAGCGGTGGTAAGGGCGCGCACGGCTGTAGGAACCTCCCCTAGTGGTGGTAAGGATGCGCACGGCTGTGGGAACCTCCCCTAGTGGTGGTAAGGGCGCGCACGGCTGTAGGAACCTCCCCTAGGGGTGGTAAGGATGCGCACGGCTGTGGGAACCTCCCCTAGTGGTGGTAAGGGCGCGCACGGCTGTGGGAACCTCCCCTAGTGATGGTAAGGGCGCGCACGGCTGTAGGAACCTCCCCTAGTGGTGGTAAGGGCGCGTACGGCTGTAGGAACCTCCCCTAGTGGTGGTAAGGGCGCGCACGGCTGTGGGAACCTCCCCTAGTGATGGTAAGGGCGCGCACGGCTGTAGGAACCTCCCCTAGTGATGGTAAGGGCGCGCACGGCTGTGGGAACCTCCCCTCAGGGTGGTAAGGGCACGCACGGCTGTGGGAACCTCCCCTAGCGGTGGTAAGGGCGCGCACGGCTGTGGGAACCTCCCCTAGGGGTGGTAAGGATGCGCACGGCTGTGGGAACCTCCCCTAGTGATGGTATGGGTGTGCATGGCTGTGGGAACCTCCCCTAGTGATGGTATGGGTGTGCATGGCTGTGGGAACCTCCCCTGCAAGTCTAGTGATGGTAGGCGCATGCACGCGCACAGTCACGTGGTGTGCACAGCTGCATGTGGGCAGGGTCACAGCTGCCATGAGTTGACTGGGTCTCAGGTCTATGTCCACCAGCTGCAAGGGCTAGTCACACTGAAGTGTGTATGGGGGGAGGTGAGTGGGGGGAGGAACGGACGTCCTTGTTTCACAGAAGATGCTCTGTGTACAATTAAAACTTGTTTCTGGTAACCCTCATTCCAGGAAAGATGAGCTTTTAACAAAGGGCTTTTGACAGCTGCAGGGTATTTCATTTTTTTAATGCTGAATGAAAAATCAATACATTTTTCTGGGTTATACATATTCAGAACAGGCTTGATATTTCCATTATAATGGAAAATGGGTGTCTGTGCACATCTCGCCTGTCAGAGCTGCACCGCTGCATTTTCCAAGCCACTGCTAAATATTTCAAACCTGATTTGATTGTGGTTCATGACAGCTAATGTTTCTCAGCTCTTGAGCCCGCCAGAGGGAGGGGAGGCAAACCCACTCTATTTCAGTTCCTCCCCCCACCCCGGCCCCCAAAGAAATACCCCTCGTCCTTCTGCACCAGAGATGTCAGCTGGTGAAGGAAATAAGGCCAAGAGAGCCGAGGGGACTCGCTGTTCAGCCTGGCACACGTCCAGTTGGGGTTTGGTGACTTCTCTGCACTCATGTTAAGCTTTGCAACCTGCGTTTCGGAAGGGCCAGGAGTGATGCATTTTGCGCCTGTGATATTTGAGGACAGAGGCACGTTCTCACTCGTTGGCTCTGGGATTTTCGGAATTCTGCTGAGGTCAGAAGATGCTTACGATTTCCAGACTCTTTTCCTCTGCTCCTTCTCTTAGTGACTCGTTTAATTTCCCATTCAAAGGAAATGCCATTGTCTAAAATGATTTATTCGCTAAGGAAGAAAAGACCCATCCTGGGAATTTGCACTGGGGTGGATTTCAAAAATCTGAATAGCAGATTTCCTAGCCCTGTAATGACGGCTCCAGCCAGTGCTCCTGGGGTAGGCCCACTCTCAGGGATTTGTGAAATTGTTGCAAGTCTGTTATCGAGGTAGCACCACGTGTGCCCTGGGTGCCTCCCAATAGTGGTAAGGCAGTGGGCTCGGGGCAGGCTGGGATTGTTTGGGTTTGAGTGAGACTCAGTCCTTGTGCAAAGTCCCTGAGTCTGTCTGCCCCGTTCCTCTGCCTCCCTTCACTTCATAAGCCCTGACATGCTCCAGATTTGGGGAAATCCACTTTGCATCTGGGGACCACAGCACAGCCGTTCCGTCCCTACGCTCTGCTCCAGCCAGTGCACAGGAACGGCAGCTGTCGTCCCTCGGGGCTATGTGTACAGGGCCGGAAGCAGACACCTCCCCAGACTGCGGATCGAACAGCACTGGCTGGGGTGGAGCGGTCCTGTATTCAACACCCCCTCTGCGCCTGTCAGGAGAGGACCGGCCTGCCGCTGTCTCAGTCCTGCAGCGGGCCCCGCACGCCGTGCCACGGTGAGCTCCTCATGCAGCTCGGCATCCCCTGCAGCTCCGCCCGGGGGTCCTGAGACTAACGCGGCTCTTCCGAACCTCGGCAGCGACACGGGTCCGCGCGGCCTGGATGCGAGGCTCCCCGCCGAGCTGTCGTGGAGTCAGAAGCCTGGGCAAATGGGACCAGGGTTCCTTTGGTGTGGAAAAGTTTAGGGGGGTGCTTCAGGCCCAAAGCGACCAGTGAGGACTTGCTGATGCCCCTGAAGTATGAGCAAGTCCTGAGCATGTGAAAGGGGTCCGTTGTGCAGCTGGCCCACGGCCCGGGGGCTGAGTACTTGCTGTCATCCCACGCCAGGCTCCTTGCTGGTCCAGGGCTTGTGCTGCTAATAGCCGAGGGGTCAGGCTCTCGTAGGGATTCAGCCCCAGAGGAGGGGCTATTGGAGCCAATTCCAGTGAAGGGCACTCGTCCACCAGACCCGTTGGTGTTCCTGCCGCATGTGAGCGTGCGAGAGAAAAGGGGAAGGGAGAAGCTGGGAGTGGGCGACAGGATAGCTCACGTGCGGATTCCCTGCTTTGTTCACTCCCTTTGGGGCACCCAAATTGGCGTCTGCCGGCAGACGGGACCCTAGGCCAGGCGGACCTTTGGTCCGACCCAGCAAGGCCATTCTTCAGAGCAGCTTCCTGCCCGTCAGATGGGCAACTGGCCTTGTTCCTTCAGCGATGTGCCCGTGGATGCAGAAGGATGTGAAAGCCCTCGCTCGGGTGTTAATAGGCGTTCCCCTCCCTCTCCGAGAACAGCTGTGCTGGACCAGTCTTGGGCACTGCAAATGCAGACCTCAGAGACAGCGGGTTGAAATGGGGCAAGCTCGTGGAACGGCCCTCTTGGCATCTGGGTGTGTTGAAAGGAGCCACCTCGCCATTGGGAAGGGATTCAAATACTGGTCTTCACTCAGGCCAACTATCTGAACTCGGCTACTGGCCAATTCCCAGCACTTCCGACGGGAAGTGTATTGCCCTCCGCCCCCGGTGTATTGCCCTCCACCTCTCCTCTTTAAGAGCCAGTAGCCTTCACGGAAATTCTGTCCAGTGATTCGGAAAATCCTTTCTGCAGCCTCCCCGTTCCTGCTGCCTCCTCCAGGGCAGCAGACACGCTTTGGCGCTCAGAAGAGCAGGCTTGCCAGTGATGGGGCTTGGTGAATTCCGACTACGCGTTACTGTCTGGTGGCTTTCTTTTATGTGGCCGCCCAGTCAGACAAACTGCCTTCCCGTCGGGGGGGCGGGCGCTGAGCAGGGAGGAATCTGCAGTTTGTATCCTTGTTTTGTAGTCGTTTTTCTACCTTTATTGGTATTCATAGCTCACATTTTCCCGGTTACTGTCAGCCTGGGCTTTTGGCCATTTAGAGAGCTCGTTCCCCTTGCTGTGGATGATGATGGTATAAAGACAGATGGTGTAACTGCTTATGAATGTCCTATTTTATTTCCCCAGAACCAGACAGTTCACTTGAAGACGTATATTATTTCCACATGCGCCGGTTAGGCAGCCCAGACAGTGTCTGAATCCAGCAGTGGGCCACCCTTCCTTCCTCTCTGTGCAGACAGTGACACTACTAGGGCACCAGTGGTACTGCGCCAAGGCTCCAGCACCTCCGATGGCTCTCTGGGTAGCTGGGGAGTGAGCGGCAGCCCCCTTGCAGCTGAGCAAGGCCCTGCGCGTGGGCGCCTTTCGGAAAGAAGGGTGACAGGCGTTGTTGGCCGGAGCAGAGGAGTTGGGAGACGGAGGGTTTTATTTCTGGCTGTCACCTGCCCCGTTTAACCTTGAGCCTCCCCAGAGCCTCTGTTTTCTGTTCTGCAAAATGGGGCTGGGCTTGCTTTGCCCGCCTTGGGAAGGTGCTTTGAGGGGCACTTTTTTCTGCCGGGAGGCTCGCAGGCCGCTGTGTTGGGGGAGTAAGCGCCCTAGTCTGTGTGCGGCGGGTATCGGAACCAGGCACTATGGAGAACGGTGATTTAGGGACAGAAAAAAAGCAAAAATGTGACATTCAAATATTTTTACTGAAACCCATAAAACCAGTTGACTATTTAACTCCTGCTTTTTATCATGGCCCCGCCTCCGCCCATTAAACAGCCCCCTTCTGCACCGTGCCTGGCAGCTGCTTTTAGTCAGTGGCGAGGTTGATTTCCTGACCCTTTCCCTGAAGTGAGGGGGATGATGGAATTTCAGCTCCCAACCACGGATCCATAGTTCTTCCCTCCAGCAAATTCTCTGCTGCTCAGACCACAGGGAGACAGTTTCTGTGTCAGTAACGTGTCATGTTGTAACTTGCTACACGTCTCCAAGAAACATCCTTGTGTAAGGGTACCATCCACCCCCGTATCTCACACTGGGGTCTTGGCTTCCCAGCACAAGGCCCCACCAGCTCACACGGCTCTGAAGAACTGTGACCTGCAGAGCAGTGGGAGCGGAGATTTGCACTGCACCCGTTAGACACAATGTGCTTCCCCTTCTGGCCAAAACCTCACAGGTAGCATTTTCAAAAGAAAGTTCATAGTGTGGGGTGGTCAGATCCAGCCAGTCCCAGTGCCTGCTACCCCTTGTTAAAAAGCCCCTTCTGCCAGTGTCTGAGACAGCTGGCGGACTCTTCCGACCCTGGAAGTGGCGCTTGGTGGCTCGTTTCCCTGGTGGTGACTTCGGTGTGCAGGCCGCATGGCCCTCTGGCTCCAGTGACCAAGCCGCCGTTTACCAGAGGTGGGACTGTGAGCTCATCCGGGGGGCTCCTTCCCAAGCAGTGGTAGAATCCCCCCCGAATGAGCCTAACGACAGTCGCTGGCTGACTGGAAGAAATGAAGCGCTAGAAATGCAAAAAGAGCGTCCCTGCTTGTGGGCTCAGCCGAATGCGAGTGTCCCCTCTCTGTTGGGGAGAGCTCCTCTCCGTGCCTCTTCGGTTCCCTGCAAACCGGGATGTGAATCTGCCCTGCCTCGCCTGCCACAGGCCATGTTCTCGTGAACCCTGCTGTGGCAGGGAGCACTAGATCAAAGCACAGTAATGAAGTGCTAATGTCCATCACCAGGTCCATACAGACAGCTGCTCTGCTGCCGCTTTCCCCTGCTTGCTGCCCCTCGCTGGTGGTGTAAACGAGCCCTCAGACAGTTCTCTCTGAGCAAGACTGCTCCTCTTTGGGACCCTTGCCATGGCTCACTAGCTTGGCTGGGTTCTGCAGGCTGAGGGCAGTTTCTGATTAAGTGGTGCATGGCTGAAGTCCCAGTTCTTTCCTATTCAATGTGGGGTTCCTGGAGTCCTCCCCTGTGGTGAATGAATACCCGCTATTATGGCCCCTCCTGTCACCGTACTGCCTGATGGGCTCTGTGTGTATTTATGGGGCAGGTAAGCATGGTGGTAGAGGACAGGAACTTGGCTAGAAAACTACCAAGTGTGTTGCTTCAAGACATTTCATGACCATCCTTATGATCCTGTTGAAAGTCGGAATAAATAAATACAAGATGGCCGGGCACTGCGTGGCTGGACCTAGAAAAGATGGTGTCCGTATTTCCATGTCCTCCAGTATCCCTTTCAGCAGTTGCATCTACTTGGATGGTGTGTGTATGGAGAGGGTTGTACCACGTATCTCTGTAGGCCTTGAGATCACTGCTTGATAGTAAACGATCCTGCTGGAATTTGCTTGCTGGTTGTGACCTGCGTAGGAGGACCAGAGTCCTTCCCCACATGGAACGCGTCCCCCTGGGGCTCTCGCTTTTCTTTCATTGCTCCTTCATGCCGACCACGGGTTTCTTTTCACCGTGTGACGTGCTGCAGCCTGTTGCCGAGAGAAGTGGCCATTCCTGCAAATAATCCTCTGTGTTTTTCCCTGTGGTGATTAGTATTGGTTAGATGTGAGTAGTCCCCCCCCCCCCCCCAGCCTTACGGCCTCTTGTGCGTTATGCAAAGGGCACTCGGTTGGCAGGAAAGATCCAGCCACATCCAGGATTGGAATTGTTGCCATGTGTGTCCTAGGAACAAGTCCTGTCCGCCAGACACAGACTCTTCCCAGTGAAGGAGGACAGGCAATCACAGACAGCAGGAGAGTGGTGACAGCACTCTTTTTCCTGGCTCTAGCATTTCAGTGGGCTTTGCGTTCTGTTGAAATTACACCAGCCTTGAGACTAAGTGTGTGTCTACACTCCCGTTTGATCAATATAACTTGCCATTCACAGGTGCTTAAATCCCCACCCCACCCCCATGAACAACCAAGAAAGTGAAAGTGTGAACACTGCTTTGTGGGCAGAAGCACTCTCCTGCTGACAAAGCAAAACCCTCTTGTCTACACTGGCATGTTTTGTCGCCAAAACCTGCCTTTTTGGCAACAAAACAGTGAGAGCATTTACACTGCAGTGCGACTCTTGTTGGGAAAACACAGAGTTTTGGTGACAAAAAACATCCATCCCTGGGAGAGACTTCGGTTTTTCCCCTCCCTTTATTGTTGACAAAGAGCTGGTGTGGACTCTATTGTTTGTTTTGCTGAGGGAACTGGCTTCCTCCAGTATCCTACAATTCCTGACCTTTTGGCTGTGCTCAGTGTTGTGTGATCTCTGCTGCCCTGCAGGCATGCACCTCTCCCCTTGCAAAGCTCCAGGAAGTATCTGACAGCTAGGTGAGCTGCTCCGTGTGGGGAACAAAGAAAGAGCTAATCATTGGCGTGCTCCTGTTTTGCCCTGCTGGGAACCCAGCGGCAGGCAGGCTGCTGCTGCAGGGGGAGGGCTGGAGAGGCTGCTGTGCTGCTTGGACATTCCTCAGCACCAAGAGCTCCCAGAGCCTCTCTCTCTTCCCATCACATTGAACTGTGGGATGCTTACCCACAGTGCTTTGCTCTGTCTGTCGACAGGGGAGCTAGCAACTTGCCAAGAAATGTCCACAGCGGGAAGCAGAAAAACCAGTTTGACCCGTTTTCACTTTTGGTGACTGTTGCGTGTCGGCAGCACTTTTGTCACCAACCCTTCCCAGTGTAGACACAGCCTAAGTATTTTGTCAGAAGTGCCGACAAAGAGTGTTACGCAAGCTGACTTTTAGCGACATGCATGGAACTGCGGGTTCTGAGGGCCCCCAGAAAGTCACCACAGAAAATAGCCAAGCAATCCTAGTCTACGAATGTGGAGGAACTCAACCCAGCACTGTTGGTTTAGTTCCTCGCACAACGCAGCACTGGGAGTGGGAAGTAGGAACCACTGGAAGCCACATCATGTACAAACATTGCAAAATGAGCTGCCTCGGCGCTCGTTAACGACAGACAGGCTCTCTCCTCTGCCTCTGCTTCTGCTTTTAGTCTTTTCTCCTTTTGGTTCTTACATTTCAGAAGAGTCCGTTGAAGACGTGGAAGGGCTGAATGAGACGGCAACCGAACCAGAAGAGCCTGCCAAAGAGCAAGAGTGCGGAGGAGACAAGGACCAGAACAAATGGACAGGTGGGTTTTGCGTCTGTTTCTACCCAGTCCAGCTGGCTGTGGGGATGGACAGATAGGGGCTGAATGTGGCTTGTAAGGGCACTTCTGCTGGTGCCTTGTTCCTCTGTGTAAAGCGGCCTTTGTATTTCTTCCATTTGGTGTCTGTGAAGAGCGACTTACAAACGCCGCAAAGTTTTCACCTTCCTTTGTAGCTCATGTTTTGTATTGAAAAGCTGCCTGCCCCTGCCTGAAGTGATTAAGTTGGTACCCCAAAGTGCGCTAGGCTTGGCAAACGGTTACGTGGGCATTCCTGCCCCCCCCCCCCCCCGTTTTCTAGAGCCATAGCACGGTGGGAAAGGAGGTTACGAAAATGAGCAGGAAAGATGGGGGCCAAGCAGCAATCCACAGGCAAAGCAGACTGCTGCTTTGCGTAAAAGGCCTACTGGGGTGACAGCACATGGCATGAAAGGTCATGCTTACAGCTCTCCTGTTACAAACCCTTTGCTAGTCACAATGTCCGTTTTTCTCCCCCTTTGCTGGTTGCATTGCAGCTACACTGCGGGAAAGACCCCTGACTAGGCCACGCGATCTGGCTCGCAGGGCTCAGGCTGTGCGGCTGTGATATTGTAGTGAGATGTTCAGGCTCACACTGGGACCAGTGTTCCCTCTCTTTTGTCATCCATGTGCGGAATAAATATTGCAATGTGCACTGAGGGATGTGTGGATGTGCACCACAAGTAGAAACTCTTGCTGCCAGCTGTGGGCGCTGTGCTAATGCTGGGTGGCACTGGAATCTCTCCTGGGCAGCCGCCCAAGTGCACAGGTTCAAGGGAATGCTGGCTGGGACCCTTCCCCCTCGCAGAGTCCCAGAGGTTGGGCTACAGCCTGAGCCTAATGCCTGCACTGCACTTTTATAGCCCTGTGAGCCCGACAGCTGACTCAACTCAGCCGCAGCCGGGCTCTGGATCGTTATCGCAGTGCAGGCGGGCACTGCGCAGACAGCCGCTGCCCTGAGGCTTTGCACTGCGCTAGCTGACAGGAGCACTGGATCGTAGGCCTGGAAGAGGCTTCGAGGGGCCTCGCATGGCCCAGGCTTGACACTGACAGAGGCTGTTCCGTGGGATGCTGGAGCTCTCTCGTCTCGTCCTGTCCCCGGCACCCATGGCAGGACTAGGGATCATCTGAATTTACTACTTGTTTCCTTTTCACAGAGCTCTACAACATTTTGACAACACCCGTTTTTGCAGGTGTAAAGTAAAAAAAGACTGTCTTTGAAAAATCCCTGCTTTGTAGAAATGGAAAAATAAGGACTTTGAGGGTCACTGCCAACCCCAGGAGCGGGGTCACTGAGCCACTAAAGAAACATAAAAAAAAAAAAACTTTTTGCCTTTGGGAAGAAAACAATTTCAGATTTGTCCTCTTAACTTAGCAGCTCTCCTTGGCAGTGCGGTTGTGCTGACTCGTTCTGTTTACTTGCAGGTAGGGAAATTAAGAGGAATTCTCATTTGCCAGCATCAAGGTCTGAGCGGTTCTGGCTCTTTCCTGGCAAAGAAAACCTGGCAAGTCCCCTTAAGGGCTGTTTGTGCTGCCAATCTAAAATATTAACTAGACACGTAAGGAAACAAGAAGACATTCTACAACTACATTAGAATCAAGAGGAAGACCAAGGACAGGGCAGGCCCATTGCTCAGTAAAGAGGGAAAGACAATGACAGGAAATTTGGAAATGGCAGAAGTGCTTAATGACTTCTTTCTTTTGGTTTTTACCAGGAGGAGTGATGGTGAATGGATGCCTAACATAGTGAATGCTGGTGAAAATGGGGTAGATTTGGAAGTTAAATTTTTAAAAGTACAAGTTAAAAGTTACCTAGAATTGTTAGATATCTTCAAGTCACCAGGGCCTGATGAAATGCGTCCTAGAATACTCAAGGAGCTGATAGAGGAGGTATCTCAGCCTTTAGCTATTAGGGATGTTAGATAGCGTGTAATTGAAATAGCCATGTAACTGCATGAAATTTTAGCGGTTACGCAGCTATTCAATAGGCCGCGGAGGCAGGGCTGGCAGCCAGTGCACTCCCAGCCCCCCTCCTGGGGGCACCTTGCAACCCCACACTGCTGCCTGTCCATCAGAGGCAGCAGCACAAGGTGGCAGGTGGGAGCCGGTCCCCCAGGGGAGCCAGTTTAAAAGCTGGGGGGGGTCTGAGCTCTCTGCGGACAGAGGCTGCTCTAGCATCCCATAGAGAAGCCTCTGTCTGTGGGGAGCTTGGACTCCTGTGGAGAGGGGCTGCTGCCACCCTGTGCTGCTGCCTCTGTAGCAGAGGCAGCAGTACAGGGTGGCAGGCGAGAGCAGGTCTCCCTTAAAAAAACAGCTTCCCGCGCAGATACAGAGGCAGCAGCATAAGGTGGCAACAGCCCCTGAACACAGGAGTCCAAACTCACCAGGAATGGAGGTTGCTCCATGTCAGCAGCCCCTGTCCATGGGGACCTCTGACCCCCTAGTGACAGGGGCTGCTGCCGCAGAACAGACTCTGTCCATGGCAGGCCCAGGGCTATGAGTTAATCATATAGTCATCTACATGTTAACATCCCTATTAGCTGTCATCTTTGAAAAGTCGTGGAAGTCGGGAGAGATCCCAGAAGACTGGAAAAGGGCAAATCTAGTGCCCATCTATAAAAAGGGAAAGAAGAACAACCCAGGAAACTGCAGACCAGTCGGTTTAACTTCTGTGCCAGGGAAGGTAATGGAGCCGGTAATTAAGGAATCCACCTGCAAACACCTGGAAGATAATAAGATGGCAGGCAACAGCCAGCATGGATTTGTAAAGAACAAATCATGTCAAACCAATCGGATAGCTTTCTTTGATAGGACAACAGGTCTTGTGGATAAGGGTTGGATGTGGTAAACCTAGATTTTAGTAAGGCGTTTGATACGGTCTCACATGACCTTATCAATAAACTAGGGAAATACAAACTAGATGGGGCTACTATAAAGTGGGTGCATAACTGGCTGGATAACCATTCTCAGAGGGTAGTTATTAACGGTTCACAATCCTGCTGGAAGGGCAGAACAAGTGGAGTTCCGCAGGGGTCTGTTCAATATCTTCATCAATGATTTAGATATTGGCGTAGAGAGGACGCTTATTAAGTTTGCGGATGGTACCAATCTGGGAGGGGTTGCAAGAGCTTTGGAGGATGGGTCATAATTCAAAATGATCTGGACAAACTGCAAAATGGTCTGTGGTAAACAGGATGAAGTTTAATAAGGACAAATGAAAAGTGCTCCACTTAGGAAGGAACAATCAGTTTCACACACACAGAATGGGAAGCGACTCTCTAGGAAGGAGCATGGCAGAAAGGGATCTAGGGGTGATAGTGGACCACAAGTTAAATAAGAGTCAACAGTGTGATGCTGTTGCAAAAGAAGTAAACATGATTCTGGGATGCATTAACAGGAGTGTCGTGAACAAGAAGTCATTCTTCCGCTCTGCTCTGCTCTGCGTTGATTAGGCCTCAATTGGAGTATTGTGTCCAGTTCTGGGCACCATGTTTCAAGGATTTGGAGAAATTGGAGAAGGTCCAGAGAAGAGCAACAAGAATGATGAAAGAGCTAGAGAACATGACCTATGAAGGAAGGCTGAAAGACTTGGGCTTGTTTAGTTAGAGAGGAGAAGACTGAGAGGGGACATGATGGTGCTTTTCAGGTATCTAAAAGGGTGTCACAAGGAGGAGGGAGAAAAATTGTTCTTCTTGGCATCTGAGGACAGGACAAGAAATAGGCTTAAGTTGCAGCAAGGGAGGTTTAGGTTGGACATGAGGAAAAACTGCCTGCCTGTCAGGGTGGTGAATCACTGGGATAAGTTGCCCAGGGGGATTGTGGAATCCCCATCTCTGGAGATACTTAAGATCAGGGTAGACAGACACCTGTCAGGGATGGTCTAGACCAGGGCTTCTCAACGCATGGCTTGGAGGCCACATGGAGCCCATCTGTTTGTGGCCCACAGTGCGCTTTGGTTTTACACAGGGCTCAACATGTGTCCCGTGGGTGGGATCCTTTGAAAATGGCCTCCACTGGGAACACGCTCCACAAATGCGAGGTGTCTCCCAGGTGGGGTGAGCATTGAAAGACAAGCGGAGGGGCTGGCTGGAACAGATGGGTCCAGGGTGTCGGCGTGTCTAGTCCCAAGGGAGGAGGTGCCGGGAGCGGTGGGGCATTGTGGGAAAGAAGCTATTTGCGTATATATTTGCATGGATATGCAATCACACTTAAGTTGCGGCCCTCGACATCTGCTGTGAGTATCATTGTGGCTCCCCGTGCTTCCAAAGTTGAGTAGCCCTGCTCTAGCCAGTACTGGGTCCTGCTGTGAGGGTAGGGCACTGGACTTGATGACTTCGCAAAGTCACTTCTAGTTCTAGGATTCTATGATTAAATGTATTCCAAACGCTCTCGGGCATAAGCACAGTGCTGGTACGTTGGTATTTGTAGACCTCAGGAGAGGCCAGCCCATTGAACGAAGAGAGCCACAATTGTTGAGGGAAAAAAAAACCAAAAGGACGCTGCCCCTTTAAAAACTGTGGGCAGGCTTTTTGGCCACATCAGGCTCCTGTCGGCTGCCGCCATTGTGCCATGCCAGACGGCTCCCCTGCGCCCAGGGGGCCGGAGGCCAATTGTAGGGGTGGGTGGGGCGGCTTCGCGAGCCATGGGGGAGGCTTTGCAAGCCGCACTGTCAGGGGTGAAGAGCCGCGGGTTGGCCACCCCGCTGGACGTTTTCAGATGGTTTTCAGTGATACGTTTAAGAAATCACGTGGAAAAAAATAAGTTTTGTAAAACTTTTTTTCACCCATAAAATCTAGTTGGACATAGACTTTTAAGGCAGGGGCCTTTTATATGGCCATTTTCCTGTGGAATTCCTAGCCCCCCTTAGTGGAAGGACCATGTAAACTATAAATACTAAAACCAGTTTCTAGGACCTCTACGTTTTGGTTTGTTTTGTTTAAAAATCCTCTAAAGGAAAACCACAAACTATGCTGAGTTCGGCCTTGCGGCTGTAGCTGCATCCACATAGGCAGGCCCCTCTGCAGGGGCAGATGATGATTTTGCGGGGCCCCCCCTTTGACACGGCGCATGCGCAGGCCTCGGGGCGACCGTCCCACTCGCCCTGCCCTATATCCGCCTCTGCCCCTCTGCTCCACAGAGACCCTGGAAGCCCGTGGGCCGCTGGCTCACCCGGCCCGGGGACTGTTGCAAGGTGAAGGACACGGAGGTTAGTGGGGTTTAAACGCAGCTTCCATGCTTAGTTGAACGTGGGCCCTGCTTTCTAACACGCGGCAGAAACGCTCCCTGTTATTTCCAGCCAGACACACACACTCACTGGAGCTGCGTGGCGGTGAACTTCTAGCCATGCGGTCCTAGCGTGTCAGAGGGACACAGTGGGGGAGCTCTGGGAGGCTCAAGGGCTCGTGTCTCTCACCCACCGAAGTGGGCAGGGTTCCAGGTAGACCCTGCCAAAGAATCGGACACACTTGATCATGGGCGGG
Organism: Pelodiscus sinensis; assembly: GCF_052426305.1. Lineage (NCBI taxonomy): Eukaryota > Metazoa > Chordata > Testudines > Trionychidae > Pelodiscus > Pelodiscus sinensis. The sequence goes on from NC_143063.1 coordinate 51,523,126, forward strand.
GGGGGGGGCGGGAAGCAGAGCTGGCGGGGAGAATATGGGGGCTGCAGGGCTAGCCAGGAGGAAGGGGGGCTGGGAGGAAGGGAGGACGGGAAGCAGAACTGGGGTGGGTTGGGGGCCGTGGGGCTGGACAGGAGGGGGGGCGGAGGAAGGGGGGCGGGAAGCGGAGCTGGCGGGGGGGGTGCAGCCACTGGCCGCAGCTGGACTCCAAGGGGCCGCGCCCCCGGCAGGCACTCCCTCGAGTTGCTAGTAGAAGCCGGGTGGGGGAGGGGCTGGGAGCCACTCCCCCCGCCCGGCTTTTGCACCAACCAGAGGCTCCCAGCTGGGAGGCGGGGCCGCGATTGGCGCTGGGAGCCTCTGGTCGCGTGCAAAAGCCGGGCGGGGGGAGTGGCTGGGAGTCCCGGACCCCGCCCCCCCCTTTTGCACACGACCACAGGCTCCTAGCACCAATCGCGGCCCCGCCCCCGCTAGGCTTCCCTCCGGTGCCCAGCCGGGAATTCAGAAAATACCGACATTGCGCATTGCACGTGTCCCGTATTTTCTGAATGTGTCTACCAGACAGAGGGCGCAAATAAAACAGGACACCTGGCAACTCTAGAAGTGGGTCCAGTAGAAGGTCTGACCTCACTGCCTTCTCTCTGGAGGAGGGCAGAGCCATTGTAATTTTGCCTGTGACTGCCCTCTGCTTCCGGCCTCCCGTTTAATCGTTCAGCACGATGGGCTGTGGTCTTAGCACACCGGTCACACGACCACTGCCAGGGTGTGGGGCAAGGCAAAGGCCAGTTCAGACGTGGGACTGGAAGGCAGATAGTGATGTGGCTTTCTGGGTGTTACAGGCCATGTGGACGTGTGCGGAGCGGCATCAGAGCAGGAGTAAAAGATGTAACCAGAGGATGGGGGCAGAAATCACAGGCTGTTCGAATGCAGGAGTCCACCGTGGGCTATTGAGCAGGAGAGCAGAGGTTGGTGGGGCTAGGCCGTGAAGGGCCCTGGCCCTGAGATAAGGAGCCAATGTCTGAGGTTAGACAAGAGGGAGCCAGCGGAGGGATGCAAACAGAGACGTGACTGGTCGAAACAACAGGCTAGGGGAATGACCACTGTGGCTGTATTGTGAGCAGACCGGGGGTCAGCGAGAAGCATGTGGCACCAAACCGCATGATACCTCTAGGGCTGCCGGGTGTCCAGTTTTGAACTGGACAGTCCAATATTGGCGCTTTCTGTCCGGGAAACAAATTGAGACAATAGAACTGTCAGGAGTGTTCTAAGATGGAATGTCGATTGGGGTGGAATGGCAAGTGTGTCCGGGATTTTTGTTGAAACCATCTGGCCACCCTAGATACCGATCGCTCGACGAAGGCGGCACCGTATCTTAGAATGGGCAAGAGTCGATACAGCCTGAGCGTGAAGCCCTAGAGGAGGTGATGCCGATGTTACAGGCGGGAGAGGAAGGCTGAATGGTAGTGTTAGCCCCAGGGATTGAGAGAGGTGGGAGCAGGAAGAGCTTGGGAGGGGCAGGTGAGAATAGGACCTCCACTGACTCTTTGCGCGACCCCTTGGAATTTACTTAGCCTTTCCGTGCCTCAGTTTCCCACCTTTAGACTGAAGAGTTGCCTGCCGTAGTAACACACTGAGCTCTTCTGCTGACAAGCTGCAGCTGATGCCCATTATCAGTGTTACTGTTGGAGCAGAGCGAGGAGTGTCTGCGGTTGGCCTTCGAGCACTTGGCACGGTGTGCCGGAACGCACCATTCGTAGGGCCTTTGTGAGGCACTCGGAAGACTCAGGACTTTAGTTTCATCCCAAACTGATGGCAACTTTCCAGTGTCAGAGACTGTGAAATTCCCTTCTTTAAGTTTGTAGAGAGAACAAATTATTCTTGAATACAAATGTCTTACGTTCAAGTGAAGTTCTCCCTCCAAACAAAAAACCCCAACATCGTGTGTGGGAATGCTCGGTTTTCAACTCAAAATGCAAAATGTAGAATTTGTGCCTAGTTCGATGTGAACCCAGGCATCTCTAGATTTGGCCAGAAGCAGGAGGAGCGAGTACGTTTCACGCCAACGCTCTAGCGCTTTTGCACTCGCTAGTCCAAATGCCATGTGTGCATGCCAGGCCATCAGTGCCTTTTCCTAGAGGCTCAGAATGTTTGTGCTTTTCAGAAATCAGGGTTGGGTTTGCAGCGTACTGCTCGTATTTCCTGTGCCTGGATTGGGCTTTTCATTTTCATTGCAGCAAAGGGTGAAGTGGCTTCTGCACACTCCCGAGATGCAGCGCGAATCGTCCTGAAGGCCCTTCCGACCAATTGTTGCGGCCATATTTCAATCGTGAATGAATTCTAGATGTCAGTGTTTAATATCGGACACAGAGCACTGAGTCAGATCCGGGGCAACCAGTCAGGGCCTTAAAGAATGTTGGTTTATTATTTGAAACGTGAAATACCGAGATGTTGATAAAATGAAAGAAATGCCTTGGTCCCAAGCGACCCTGCTGCACGAAAGCCTTTCTTGGGGTTATCCGTCAGCCGGACTTCAGTACGCCAGTATTTGTTAAACAAAATCGCTATGTAAAATATAGATTGAAATGAAATAATTCTGGAGGACTAGCCTGGAGGATTTTTTAAAAAAACCATTTTTTAATCCACGCTGCTCACCTCACCCCGAGCAATTAGTGCAGCGGAGCGTCCCTGATTCGAATCGGTGGCAGATTGCTATTAGAAGAGGTATTAATGGGCTGCTGAGAGCTGGGAAATTGTGGCAGAAAAGTGTGTTTATGGAGTGTGGTGCTGGCAGGCGTGATTTCAATCGGATTTGACATGTTTAACATAAATGTATACTGCACAGCTCCTGCAGTTTATGAATAATTCCTGCAGGCCCACTGCCTTTCTAATTACTGAAATTGGAAAAACCAGGTCAGGCACATCCTGGCGGGAACCTATTCCCACCCCTCCCCCTCCCCCTCCTGTTGTCGAGCTGTAGGTTTGGGGTCTGGATCTTTGGGGAAGGCAAAGGCAGGAGGACCCATGAGAGCAGTTCTCCATCCCTGCTTCTGTCCGGCTGCCGGAGGCGCAGTTAGGGGGATTGTGCAGCTCAGTGTAATTGCTCTCGGCTCTTGAGACCAGGAGCAAACTTCCAAGGTACCCAACTCCCATTGAAAGCCCATGGGAGTTGGGTGCCTACATGCCCTTGGTGCCTTGCAAAAACTCTCCCGGAGATTGGACTTGCTGAGCTAGGACTTGACAGCTTGTCTCTATGCTCCAAGGTCTGCCTGCAGTGGGGGAGGCTGTTCTCTGGCCTAGAGCATTGCCTCCCTCTCCCCTTGCTGCCTAGAGCCCTCCTTCTTGGAGCCGGTGGCTTTCTCCCCTTTCCACGGGAGCCTGTAGGGAAGCCATGTGTATTAGCATCCTTAGTCCCCCTCCGAGCAGTCCCTCCAGCCCCCAGCCAGCTGTGTTGTTCTTCCCTGAACTGCCTCAGCTGATGAGTTTCTTTCAGCCCGGCCCCGGGACGGGAGCGCTGCATTCCCGGGGCAGTCACACTCCCTGTCTTAGGCGTGTCTGCTTGCAGCCCGTAAGGCCATGGCTTCGTGTCCTGTCCATTGGAAAGGCCTGCTCTGCTGTCAGTTACAAGCCCAAAGGCCTGTTGTGCACTGGCCACCGTGGTGGCAGACCCCAGTAAAACAGACGTCCCTCCCCAGTGTCCTTGGGCGTTTGGCTGGCACGGACGTGGGCTGCCAGGAGTGCTTGGCAGGGCTAGCGCAGGCACCAAGAGCGTGATTGAAAGGGGTGAATCTTGTCTGCACTGCAAGGGGAAACTGTGCTGTCTGCTTTGGCGGCTGCCTTTGTTATCGCTGGGCCCCGCAGCAAGGGAGCCGTTCTCAGGCTGGCGGGGCCTTTGGCACTCTTGACTTCCCCCTCTCTCCTTGTTTGTTCCCTCCAAGATGCATTAGCAGCACATGAGCTCTCGGAATCGCTGGGCTGGTCTGCCCATCCAGCCCACGGCCACACTAGGGCATGCTGCAGAGCCAGGCTTTGCGGCCCCCACCAACCCAGACGTGGCTGAGTGTAGCACAGACCCTGTCATCCTCACCGCACACTCCTGCCATTTGAAACAGTGTCTTCTGGCCTTGGCCTTCAACTTTTCTGGTGCTCTTTGGCAGCATTCCCTCTAACTTTTCCACCCATGTGCGGAATGAATTTTGTTTTGCGCACCAACATTAAGATATGTGACCTCCATATCAGTGCACCTAACAAAATTCATGCAGCGCCTCTCCCCAGCCCTGGTAGTTCCCAGCAGGGCTTCTCTGCCTGGCCAAGGGCTTCTCTCCCTCCGCAGCTGTTCCTGTGGGCTTGGGCCAGGCCTCGAGAGGGCTCTGGAGGGTCGGGGCTTGGTCTGGGGCAGCAGCACAGCTTACAGGGAGCCTCGGGCTTTCAGCCACTTCTAGTCCAGCTGAGATTTTGTGTCCAAGCCTCTTGACCTTGTTTTTCAGCTAAAGCCATGGGACTCGGTGTCAGCTGGTTACTGCGTCCCGACCACCCGCTCCGTTGATGGCCCGCCCCCGGGAAGCAGCCTGGCAGTGCCGTGCTCTCTCAAACTCAGGGTCCCGCGGGGAGAAAAGCTAGCGTGAGGGGACCCCCCTGTGTGCGTCCCAAGGAGTCGGGCGCGTGCCAGTAGCCGTGTGCACCAACGAGATGGGACGGCCCTGTCCGGTCAGGAAGCTGCAAACGTTGGGCTGTCTCCACAGCACGGTCCGGCAGCGGGGCGCTCTGAGCCATGCCCAGGTCGGTTGTTGCCTCCTCTTGGGAGCCGTCCCCAGCTGTGCTGCCAGAGCCTCCTCCAGGTCATTGACGCGCCGCAGGCCCCTGAACGTAGGGTCTCTCCGTTTCCCTGCTTTAGCAGGCTACTCCCAGCCCCGCCTGGAGCAGCCGCTGCTGACCTCAGGCGTTCCTTCCAACGCTCCCCAGCTAGAACCCCCTGCACCAACAGAAACTTGACGTCATGGTGTCCTCTGAGCATGCAGCTCCTGTCGCTGAATCCCTCTTCAGGGTCCCCCCGTGTCCATTTCAGCCTTGTCTTGACCATCAAGGCCCTTCATGATCTGCTAGTCCCGATTTCTCTGCTCTAGTGTCCTGTGGCACTGCCCCCGAGCCAGCCTGCTCTGCTAGCTACAGCTGCCATGTCTGCCCTTCCCGTTCCTCCCCACTGCCTGATCTTCACGGAGCACAACCTGCAGGGCGTTTCCTGCTACGCACCCGCAGGAAATCAGCCAGCCCTTCCCGGCCAGTCTGCAAGGGAAGGTTGATATTCATGGATGTTGTTTCACAAGAGATGCAATTGGCTGGCTTTTTGTCCCCCTCCCTATATGTAAGCTCTTCGGTGCAGGGACCACAGCGGTGCGTGTGCAGGGGGATAGGTCCGTATCCTATTTGGAGCTTCTGTGTGTGGCCGTAAGATAAATATTTAATCGCAGCTCAGCTATTCACACTCACCGCCGACTGAAACGAGCCAGAGAAACAAACCCGTCTGGCCATTTTCAGGGTCGCATTTTCAAGAGCGAGACAGAGGTTGTGCAGACGTGCTCTTGCCAGGATCTCTGTGTATTTCATCCTATTGACTCTCTGAGCCTTTATTTATCAAACGTGGGTTTGCAAAACTCCAGGAGAGCAACAGGCGCTCTTGCCTCCGATTAGCATGGCTCCCACCTCCATTAGGGTGAATGGGACCTTGGGGGAATAGGGAATGTAAACAGACAGCGTTTCAGAGAGAACCATTCCAACCATCTGTTCCTAGCACTGAAGGGAACACGCGCAGCCGTGCCGTGGTGCTAGGCAAGGCGGTTCCATTCGGGAGACTTGAGCGCTGCGCTCGTGGTCTGTTACGTCACTCGACTCCCTCCGTGGAATTCCTGACATGGATGTATTCCGCTGGTATCGTATCAACGGCATGTTCCTGCTGGAATGGCACATGTCTGGCAGAGAGCCCTCCTGGCAGCATGGTCCCAAGCGAGGCAGAATTTCCACGGTCCGGGTTCCTCTGCTCCAGTGCCGAGTGCTCCCGTGTCCTCATGCTGCCTCCCCACTCAGCCACTGGGCTGCAGCTGGCGGGGGAGGCCTGGCGGCGTGGGTGCAATAATCCCGTCGGTGCTCTGAGCTCGGGCTTGCCAGACGCAGCCCCGGGGCGCTCAGGGGCCTTTCTGCTGACGGTGTAAAGGAGTCAGGAGGCCCTCTAGCCACAGAGCCCTCCACGGGAGGCTGCAGATTTCACTGCGAGGGTCACTGTTTGCTGCAACGTTTCGGAGCTGCTCCAGGAAGAACCGGAGGGAAAGGTCTGAAGACTCCGTCGCTGGAGACAGACCTGTGGGGACAGCCACCCCACTGGGCAACGGCTTCTGGGCGGCTGTGAGAACAGCCTTCGGGGGGGCCTGGTGCTGAGCTAGTCTGGACAGTGTTTTCCTTATCAATCAAGGTAGCAAACCGGGGCTGTAAGTTTGTGGGGCAGGTGGCAGGCTGGCTTACGGGACGCCGGCAGAGGAGAACCTCTGGCTTACGGAAAGCAGCATGAATTAATAATCATGTAATTGGCTTCTCCATTAGGTTGCTGGGTTGGGAGATGGCCCTTTAGACGAAGGGGCTGTCAGGGTAGTTTAGCGAAGAGAGTCTGATGGGTGAATCATGGGGGTGGCGGCTGCCTTGGCCTTGCACAAGGCTCAAGCACAGTCAGCTCTTTGGTCCGGCCGGTGCTCGGCTCTGAGGCTAGCAAAGGAAAGGCTGAGCAGCCCTTCTGGGTCACCCCTCCCCCCTTTAAGGTAGAGTGTGACCCGACCCGACCCTCCCCCCGGTGCTGAAAAGCAGCTGTTGTCCAGCGAAGGGCGTTGGGAGCCAAGTGCCTGGCAGCCTGGCGGAAGGTCCCTGCTTTCTCTGGGGACAGAAAGGTCGTGGGTCTGAAATGCGTCGTCCTAGCCTCTTGAACCTTGAGATGAGCCAGTCCAGGCCCAGTTACCTGCTGCACCGTCACGCTGGCCCTCGGGCAGGATCTCGCCTGTGGCGGAGGGGACATGCCCGTGAGCAGTGGCTGGAGATAGAAGGCTTTCGCACTGACCGCGGGGAAGCGGCTCTTCCCTACATCGGCTTTGGAGCCGATCACTGGGTGTGCTCAGCATGATGCCGTCTCCGTGCCCGCTGCCTCCGGAGGGCGAAGGGGCTTGTCAGCCCCCTGCCCGGTGCCACGCTGCCCAGCCCCGTGTCCACAGGAACCATTCATGTACTTGCACCTGCCATCCGCCAGGGGAGTCGCAATAGCTTGGTCTGTGTCGGGCCCAAATGGGCATTTTCTGCATCGCATGTTCCATTCTGAGACCGCTGACAACAGCCAGGCCGTCTCCCCAGCGCTGCTGTGCGTAGGCAGGTCTCCGTGCTGGGCGGTGAAGGCTGAGCACCTCGCGTTTCAGGGGAGGGAAGCAAAGCTGGGGTTACGCTCCCCACTGACGTGAGCGGCTGGGACGGTGCTGTGTCTTGGCTGACTGGCCGTGGCTCCATTGGGGAGGGCTGGTCGCAGAACTCAGGGGTGCCTGGCCACGGGGAAGCTGCGGGCAGCTCTGCCTCAGCAGAGGATCCCAAGCTGGCTCCACCAGTGCGGGCAGCCGTGGCGCTGCCCAAGCCAGCCTGGGTGCTGTTTCAAAGGGTGGCGAATTTGGGGCATGGCAGCACTGGGACAGTCTTCGGAAATAACGGATTTCGACTAGGGACGTGAAATTGGGTTTCGTCCACTCGTTGATGGATTTTCCACCGACTAGCTGATCAGTCGATAAGCAGGGGAACCACAGCGGGGCCTGCCAGCTCTCGAGACATTTACAAGGCTGGAGCACAGCCGGGGGACCTGGCATGAGCTGGGAATCGGCTGTCCCGGCTCACGTCAGGCCCCTCCCGCTGCGCTCCAGCCCAGTAAATGTATCCAGAGCTGGCAGGCTGCTAATACATTTAAAAAGCAGAGGCGCAGCATCTAGGGCTGGGTGTGAGCCAGGAATCAGCTGATTCCACGCTTGCACTCGCTCCCCGCTAGCCCCTGCCCCCCACAGAGACGGTGCTGGGGGAACCGGCTTTTAAGCCAGCTCCCCCCGGCTGCCTCTGATAGACACCACAAGGGGAAGGGAAGCAACTAGTCACTTACATCCCTAATTTCAAAATAACAACTCCCGAAGTAACGATTTGCAAATAGCCTGTCCGCTCTGCCAGGAAGCCTCGACATGAGACCGAGCCAGGCTCCCTAACTGTGGGCGTCCATCAGAGAGAGGCAGTGTGGGGCGGAGGAGAGCAGGAGCCGGTGCTGGGGGGAGCCAGCTTAAAAGCCGACCTCCCAGCACCATCCCTATTGTGGGGGCAGGGGAGGCAGAGGCACAGCAGGGACTGGACGCAAGCCGGAAATCAGCTGCCGGCTCTTACTCCCCGACAGCTCTTACTACATTTAAAAGGCAGAGCTGCAGCCTGGGGCCAGGAGCTCTGCAGTTCCCCCCGTTACCACCTAATCGATGGCAATTCTATCGACTAGTCGATTAGCTGATTAAATGCCATTTAACATCCCTACTGCACAGCACCCTGCCCACCGCTACCCCCTGCCTAGCACAGCCCCACCCCACGACTGCCCACCTTCCTCGCTCAGCCCCGTGGCTGCACTCACCGGCCCCGCTGGGCTGTGTCTGTCTGGCCCAGGCTCTTCCCCCTTGGGAGTGGGGTGCTGAACCAGGCTGGAGCAGCAGGGCCTGGCCAGCCAGGCTCCCTTGGGACCCACTTGCCCAGCGGGCCCCCTGCATTGGAGTGCTGAGCTCTTCCCCCGCCCCAGGGGCTGCGTTGCCAAGAGGCGTGCTCCAGCAGGGCTGCATGGGGCTGCCCCAGCCTGCCCCGCTGATACCCGGAAGCGTTTAGGAGCCTGGGCCTGACAGGAAATCCGGCCCTGGAAGGGGACCCTCAGTGTGGTCAGGTCCCCGCCAGCAGGGAAAGCAGCGCGGTTTGCACGGTGCCTGGCCAGGTGCAGACAGAGCCGGGGCCTGATGCTCAACTTCCAGATTGTGGTTGACACTTTCATGGCTGAGGTCAAGTGGAGGCGTGGCCAGTAGCAGCAGCAATTAACCTTCTCATTAGAGCCGCTCTTCTCATGCCACACAGGGACCAGCCACGGCAAATTAGCACGAAGCAGCCTCTGCCACCCCCGGCTAGGACGCCTCTCCGTCTCCTTGCTACCACCCTGGCACGTGTGACACTGAATCGGCCCCAGAGGGCTGTTCCCTTGGCGTGGGGCGGGGCAGGCAGACTCCCCCATTGTGCCAGCTGTTTGCAGGCAAAGGGAAAGCAAACTCTGCTCTCTAGCAACTTTCCTCTGCCTCTGGGCCCCATGGGAGGGGGGTCCCACAGCAAGTGTGGGGAAGACAATGGAGACGCGTTCCGAGGGCTGCACGTTTCCCAGGGAAGCATTAGCTGCTTGTGCAGGGACGAGCCAGAGGCAGGCTGGGCAGCACGGAGGCTTGAGCGGTGCTCTGGGGTCCCACACGTGTGCTTGGGGGGTGGATGAGACCTGGGGCATGAGACCATGGCAGGAGCCCAGGACTGACGCACCTGCAGGCTAGGAGCCACGTGACAGAACGTGCCAGGTACCCTGCCTGCCTCTTGCCACGGGGGCGCACCCAAGGAGGAGCGAGGTCCTTTTCTGTCCATTTGGAGTGTCCCCGACTCCCTCTCCGTGCGTGCTCAGAGCTGGGGGCCTGTCACGTGGGCGCGCCCAGTCGCAAGGCACGTTTCTTGCATAAATCCCGCCTCAGCAGGCTGGAAGTGAGCCACGGCCCTTCTGAGGGAAGGCATGGCTGGTTCCCGTGATGGGAATAAGAGCAGGGCACGGGATGGGGGTCCAGTCTGGGAACATTCCAGCCCCGAGTTCATCGGCAGCCGATGTATCATGTTAAATACCCAGCTGTCATGTATTATCTTTCAAGTGCAAATGAATAACTCCCATTAAGGCTGAAATGGGTTTGGAGTCGATTCTAAGCAGATGACAGGACTGCTCGAAGGAGTGTTCGGGGGCGGCGAGGGCTGGGTGTAATGCGCCTGTCCTCCTCGTTTTTCAATAATAGATGCCCTACAAACGTATGCGCTACGGGTTACCGAGAGACGGAGGCGCGTTCTGGGAAGTGTCGGTTTCCTGGAACGTTTTCTGGTTCTGTTGCTTTGCTGTCCACCTTCGCCTTTGACTCCCATTGCTTCGGCTTCCCAGGTGTAAGGCTTATAGCTGAACAGTCGTTCTCAGTGTCCATATCAGAGCCAGTCCTGCTGCTGGCCGTGGGACAGGCTGTCACCCAGAGGTCCTCAGATGCCAGTGGGGCTGCTCGCTGGAGAGTCAGACCAGCTGTGCCCGCTGCCCGAATGCTGAGAGCTGAACTCCTGGCTCCCCCAGCCCAGCCCCAGATGTGACTCTTCTGCGTTGCCCCTGCCCTGGGCAGGCTGTACTGTACGGCTGGCTCCCCAGGCAGGAATCCCACTTTGCCCAGCCAGCTCTCCCAGCAAGGCAGGGAGTCTGCCCCAAGGTGTCGCGTGTAAATCCAGCAGAGACGCTCTCGCATGGGCTGGGCTTTGCGCTGGCTGGGGGATCCAGCGAGGTGCTTGTAGCGGGGTGGACTGTCCCCGTGCTGCCCAGAATGCCAGATCCCGCCAAACTCCTGCTTTCTCCCTCGCAGCTGTGGTAGGTTCTCCCTGGCCCCTCCCCGGGTACCCCTCCCAGCCTGAGCCAGTGATCCAAGAGCAGTCACCCCCAGCGGATGACTCGTTTCTGCTCTGCAGGAGCCGCTTTGGAAGGGGCCTGATGAGGAGGCCCTAATGCAAATCTCATTTGTCTTTGCAGCACCCGCCAGCCAGGCAGACAAGGAGCTCACAGACTCTCCCGCGGCCTCCAAACGCACGTCATTTCCCAGCAGCTCCGAGCCACCCCTCTCTAAATGGTCCAAGGCTTTGGAGGAGGCCAAAGGCGAGCAGGTGAGGCCGGGCCCGGTGCAACCCCAGGGAAGCCGCATGAGTCCCCTCCCCGGCGTTGAGAGGACAGGGAGGTTGTTCGGAAGGTGGTGGGGCACAGGCGAGCACGAGCGTCCAGCAGGTCCAGTCAGCGGGCTGTTTCCTCTCGCCCTACAGCTCTATCAGTGTCCCTACTGCAAGTACAGTAACACCGATGTGAACCGGCTGCGGGTCCATGCCATGACCCAGCACTCTGTGCAGCCCATGCTGCGCTGCCCACTCTGCCAGGACATGCTCAACAACAAGATCCACCTGCAGCTGCACCTCACGCACCTGCACAGCGTGTCGCCCGACTGTGTGGAAAAACTCATCATGACGGTAAGTCCCGGTGCCCGCGTGCGCCTTCCCAGCAAGCCCGCCGTGGCCATAGAGACGGGCTGGGACTAGCTTTGATGTAAGAACCGACCGTGGTACCCAGCTGCAGCCTACCCCGGCTTGCGGTGGTGCTCGGCGCCGTCAGAGAGCCAGCCAGCCTGGGGATGGGAGACAGTGGCCAGTTAAGCGTGCTCTCCCGTAACCCTCTAAAGTCCCTGGCAAAGACCAGGCCCAGGGTGGAGGCTTCTGAGAGGGGCAGCGGTTCGTCTGGCACTGAGTCGCCCGCGGTGTGCAAGAGAACCAGTGCTGCCCCCTTACTGCTCTCATGAGACTCCACGGCCACGGGCTGCCAAAGCCACGTTTGTGGGAAATCGGGAATTGGGTTTGTGCGTGAAACCGAACTGGGAGAAGTGGGGAGTTCCTGCCTTTGCCACGTCTCACTCTGGTCCCAAGGAAGGGAGCAGCTGGCGTGGGACGCGGTATCGATGCTCAGCATGGCGGGGCAGAGAGCAGGAGGGTCCGTTCCTACACTGAGAAATCACTCAGTCCTGCAGAACATAACACTTCCGCAGCAGCAGATTGCTTTTGTCAAGGCAGCTGTGACAGCCACGTGATGGTTGTGTGCTGGCCCCGTGACATGGATAATGTGGGGCTGTAGAATCCCGTACGTTCTGGGTTTGAAGTGCCTCATTCTGAACTGAACTTTCAGGGTACTCAGTTAAACTTCTCTCAAGTGGGAAGGGCTTTAGGCCATTGAAACGAAGGACGTGTCCATGGAATGGAAACCACCGCGGGTCTAAGGCCATGGAAGCGTGTAGGTAGAACCATCCATTTTTGTAATTGGCTCTCCAGGGAGGGTTGCACTTTGGGCGGCTGTGACTGTCTTCACCAGAGCAGTTTCTATCTGAGCGCAGCAAAACTTGAGATCAGTGAATCTGGTTCGGTCGCTAGATGTTTGTGTCTAACTTTTCTCCCCCTTCCACAGCAGTGCTTAGGCCTCAAGCACGGAGTTCTGCTCTTGCGCCGTCGACAATGGGAGCCTTCTCCAGCATTCTGTCCCCGGGTAACTGGAGAAGGACGCTGTCATGGCAGTGCATGATGGGAAATGTCCTCTGTAGTGCGTTTCTAACACGGCGGTGCTCTGCTGCCGTTCTGCATAGGCCTGTTGTACAAGCGACGTTCTCTTGGCTGTGGACCGGCTGATCGGGTACTTGCTTTGCTGATGTCTGCATGGAGCACAGTCTGGCCGCCCTAGGGCTTTTCAGCATGGTGACAATACAAATAAACTTCTGGCTCACCTTTCGGTCCAGGATCCCAGTCTCAGGGGGCAAGAAAAAATGGCCAGTGCTCCACGCTTCTCTTGCATTGTTTGTGCGAGCACATGATCTTCCTCAGCACCTTTCCCTCTTGGTTTCTTTCTTTCTTTCTTTCCTGCCTGCCTGCTTGTCAGATTTCTCCGTCCCTCTTCTGCTTTTCCCAGGGTTTCTTGTCCTTCCGAGTCAGCTTCCAGCCCCCTCCCTGTGCCATGTCTGCTCCTGGTGGGCTGGAGGTTTCACACTGTAGGACAGCTCAGTAAATGCCCAAAGTGATGCTGGGCATGGCAGTTGGTGCTGGTCGGAGCACGTGGGGGAACCATGCTCCTCAAATACCTCAAATCTACCCGTGCCAGCAGGCCCCGTTGCTGCCCCAATAAATGCCAAATGTGGGCGACTTTTGTTCCCCGTGAAAACAATAATAAACAACCCCGACATGGCAGGGTGCTGGGGAGACAGCGTGCCCGCTAGCTGTGCGTACAGCGCCTGGGTGCACACCACAGTGAGCACCTGCAGCTGGCCCGGGCCCGCGGACTCGGGCTCGTCGGGCCTTGGCTACAGAGATGTTCAGGTGCAGGTTGGAGCCATTTCTAGGGCCCGATGCTCAGACTCCAGCCCAAGCCCCAGCTTCTGCACTGCAGGTACATGGCCCTGTCACCGCAGCCCCTCAAGCCCAAATCCATTGGCACCGCCTTCTTCCCTGAGCGTGGCCCCCGCTGGCCCACCAAGCCGATGGGCTGCCTGCTGTGCTCACGGAGGTGCTGGGAGAGAGGGGGCGGGCACGGGGCCTGCCAGCCTAAAGGAATGGGGCCGGGGGAGGCCTTGTGGCCACGCGCAGGCTGTGCCAGTCACCTGCACTGCTTTAGAAAAGGCTGTGTCAGTCAGCACGCGCTGGCCGGGCCCTCTCGCGGCCACGCGCCTTCTTGAACTCGATATGCCCAGTTCTTGACCCTTGTAGGGCGAGCGGTTGCTTAGGGGGATGCAGCTTCTGGGTCAGATCAGGCCCTCGCTCCCACGGGGGGCAGACTTCCTGGCCTGGCGCCGGGAGTGCTCCAGCCCCTCCAGCAGGGGGGCAGTCTCCGGGGAGCAGGGGGCAGGGGAAGAGGGATGGTCTGTGCTTTGAAGAACAGAAGGGGTGGGGGCGGGCAGACCTTTTCCTGCTAATGCAAACAGCTTTGTTAAAAAACGAAGAGACCCCCCCCGCTTTGTGGTGGGCGTGGGAACCCCCCAGACGTGCTCCTTCCAGCCAAGAGCCCTGTCGGCCGCAGGCCAGGCCCCGCTCGGCGCGACCTGCAGCCCCGGAGCCGGGAGCCGGCTTGCGTGGGACACGCTGTCTTTGCGCTCGGCGTTGAAGGAGGCTCCGGCTAATAATACCTTATCAGACGCCTCTCAGGAACCTGCAGTGGCTAATATGTCTGTTGCCATAGTAACGGCTGCCTGCTTGTTCTCTGCGTCTCGGAGCCGTGTGCCGGGCCCTCTCCCATTCACGTCCATCCGCCGTCGGGAGCGGCCCTGGGAAGAGCCCTCCGCCCGGGGCACCGTGACGGGGCAGAGGCTCAGCCCCTGGCCCCAGTGGCCTGGGAAGCCGCAAGAGGGGTTCTGGCCCGGAGCCCCAAGGCAGCTCTGGCCGTGTTCCATGCAGGCTCTGGATTCGCGTGAAAACATGTTTTACTCTGCCCTGGACCGGCATCGCTTTGGCTGAGCTGCTCAAGGAGGGTGACGTGCACTCGCTTCCAGAGCCGACTGCCAAGACCGAGGGGCTCAAAGGAGGAGGAGTCCCAGCTTCCCAGGCCTCCGGCTCCTCCCCGTAAATCCTCCGCCCCTCCGCCAGGTGTCTCACGTCCTGTCTCCAGCTGCCTGTTCTGCCTTTTCTCCCCTCTGTCCTGTCTCTGCCAGCCTCTCCCCTTTCCATTCCTTTCTCCCGCTCTGTGGTCTCCTTATTGCTCTCTGCCTCCCTCTCGCCCCTCTCCCTCCCCCTTTCTCACTCTGTGTCTCGTTCTCCAGCTCGGATGAAGGTAATGAAAATAATCGGGCTTCATTAATTCTGAGCCCTGTGAGATGATAGCCATTTGGAGCCATGTTTGCCAATTAGATGGTCTAAATTAGAAGTGACCTTGGTATACTGCCATCGCTTTGCCTCTCGGAGTCTAATGAAGCTTTTCACTCCAGCCCCCTCTCTCTGTCTTTGTAATGGAAATTCCCTCCTTTGTCTGGTTCAGGGACCTTGCATTGAACATGCACCCCCCCCCCCCCCCCCCCCCCCCAGAGGGAATATTAATGTAGAGCCTGGCTAGAGAGTTTATTTTTGAATCGAGATGTTTCGGGCCAGTTTGGCGGCGCTGGCGAAGAGCGACCTAGAACGTCCGTGGGAGCCAGGCGGACAGGCCGACGGAGTGTGGAACAGACTGATCTCATGTCCCAGAGGTGCCCACACCCCCTCTCACACCGAGGGCGGAGCAGAGGAGAGACTGGCCAAGATGTGACCGTCCGGATGGATGTGTCACCGCGAGAATCCTGGCCCCCACGGCGTGTGCAGGCCCAGGGGACGCAGCATCCCCGGAAACCCCGCCAAGGCTTTGCTACGCCTGGGGGCGGGCGGAGTGTGTGGGGAGGGGAGGGAAAGAGGGCCAGTTAGGTCCATTGGCTGCAGAGCGGCTTCGTTCGGCCCAGCACTGCTGCTTGGAGAGCGTGGGTGTGCCCCATTCCAGCAGGAATCCTGCACCCAGGGATCGGACTGCTCCCAGGGGTGGGCCAGCACGCTCATTTGCCCTGCGGGACGAAGGCCGGGGCACTCGTAGGGGAGACAGGCCACCTGGGCCCAGTTTCTGCTCAGTTCGGAACACTGGGTCACGTTTTTCAAACCTGGCCCTTGATTAGGGCTCCCAGGTGCACACACCAGAGCCTGCTTTGCAGAGAGGCTGCGCACCCGCAGCACCCATTGCCTTCAGCTGGCATGGTACGTGCCCCTGCAAGGCCAGGGACCGCGCTCACCCCAGCAGCAACGTTCACTCGCCAGTCTCATCCTGGGGCCGTGGGGACCCTGCTCGGATCTGCAGGTTCTGGGCTGGCGTTTTCTGTGCAAGTGGTACAGTGTATAGAAGGGCGACTCCCAAGAGATCTGGGCAGTGCTAGAGCAGGGTGGCAAACTGCAGCCACCATATTTACCTGGGCCTCCGCAGGTCCCTGCGATCACAGCTCCCGCTGGCTGCGCACCGCTGTTCCTGGCCAGTGGGAGCTGCAGGAGGCCACTTCCCGCAGCTCCCATTGGCCAGGAGTGGTGATCCACAGCCAACGGGAGCTGCAGTCGCAGGTGAGTATAGAGGCGGCGGCCCCCCCGGGGCTAACCCTGGGGAACGATACCCAGCCCGCAGGCCGGTACTTGCCCCCCCTGGTGCTAGTGTCTGGTCCCCTAGACACCTGTGGGGAGAGGCAGGTTTGAAATGCCGAGGGGCAATGGTGATTCCCTTTCCTCCCAGATCCCAAGGGGCCGACGGTCTGATTTGAGCATGGCACGGTGAGTGTGGCTAAGCAACTATGCCAGGTGGTGAGCTCTCTGGGTTGTGTTTGCACAGCCCAGGGTGGGGGCTCCTAGCGCTACCCCAGTGCGCACAACCCAGGCTGTAGGTTGCCGCAGCAAGCTCACCCGGGTGCGCTGCTGTCATGCACTGCCCTCGGGTTGTTTCCTGCCCTCCTGTGGGCGCCCAGGACCTTGGAGCAGCACGATTCGGGAGATGTGAGCCTTTGGGCGCTGGGAGGCGGGGGCAAGGGTCAGTGGAGCAGCTGACGGGGAGGTGACCGACTTGATCACATCAGACCTGCATGTGAACGTCTCCAACTAGGCTCAGTCCCCATCCGCCGTTCCGCTCCTGGCAGTTACACCATGTAAACAGAGCACGAAGCATGAACAGATCAGCTAATGCCATTTGAGCACCACAACTGGGTATCTGGGATTGGCAGCCAGGATCTAGCGCCTTCCTTTTCACCCTATCCCAGACCCACCAGGGCGGGCCAGGCCCTTTCTGCCCACAGAGGAAAGCCACAGTCCCTGCCCCAAAGAGCTTACAGTGTGAGAAGACAGACCAGGTGAAGAGGCGGGCCTGGGACCCAGCGCACGGGCCGAGGAAGTCTGACTGGGCATGGGAGGGGGCACACTGCTGCAGCAGAGAGGACTGCATTTGAAGAAGGCTGAGTGGAGCTGGCATACGACAGAGGTGGAGGGCTCAGGCCAGGAGCCAAACAGAGCTGTAAGTGGCTTGCTGGAGAAGCCTGAACATGCAGACACACTGCTGCCACTCCCACCCCCCAGCTTTGTCCCAGCCGCCCCCCCCAGGAACTTTCTGCCGGATGACCATGTCTTGCACCAAAGCCCTGGGCAGGGGCAGCCAGGGCAGGCCCGGAGGCTGTGGAGATGCACTTAGGTGCAGGTGATTACTCAGCACGGAGGGGCAGGAGGCCCAGATTAAGATGCAGAGGCGCACGTGAGGTTGATGATTATATTTTGGGGTGAGTTAATTGACAGAAGGTGAAGGCAGACAAAGAAACTCTGCTTACTGCCTGCTTGAATCCCAATCAGGAATTATGATTAAAGATGCGGCGAGACAACAGAGCCCTGATGAATTGGTGTCTTTTTTTTTCCCTTTTGCCGTCATTCACACTTGATTGACTTCAACCTTTCAAGTGCAAAAGTCTCTCTTTTCCATTATTATTCATAGCCATCTGAGTTTTTCTAATTAAAGTGTATGAAAACAATTACTGATCCGTCGTACCGAGTCTGTTAGTGGGGATGACTGCCTTACTGTAACGTGTCTGAAAAGCCCACCGGTTTCTGTAATGATGTGCTACTGAGGTGCTAGATCGTTTCGTTCTTTCTCTACTCTGCTGGGGATTTTTTAATTTCTCATTATTTATTTCTTATCATTCCTAAAGATCCTGGGACAGCACGTTCCCTGCCGATACAACAGAGACCCCTTGCTTGCTCTCCGGCTTCCTGCCTCTGCTGCCACCTCCTTCCCTGTCCGCCGAGGCTGGTTACTGGGAGTGACTTGGTGCCGTCCCCCTCTTGCGTTGCCCGTGGACTCTGAGCCGCAGCCCATAGCAGTGTTCTGCTTTGGAGCGAGGGGCTGGGCTTGGGGCTTTGCAGGGGCTGCGCCCGCCCCTCTCTCACCGCCAGGGCCCCGCTTGCCCCAGCACCACCTGGCGTAGCAGCGCTGAGCCCTGGCCCGGCTGGGGGAGCCACAGCAGCCCTCCCCACTGCTGTCCACGTCCGCTCCCCTCACGCCTGTGCACAGTGTGGGCAGGCCCTTACCCAAGGAAACGGCGTGGCCAGCGATTCCTTGGCCAGCACCAGCCCCCCGACCCCCGCACCCAGCCTTGTGGCCTTTGGCTTCAGTTCACTTAGCAGGAGGGCGGCAGCTGGGCCGGATGACAGTGACTGCCTGGGCCCCCAGGAGTCTGTTCCTCTGCCTGGCCTGGGGGGGGCCTTCTGTGGCTTCACTATTGGCCACGCGCCATTAGCCCTCTCCCGGCGGGCACAGGGCTCCGGCACAGAGAATCGGTTGGATCGGCCGCCCCCTGGATGGCTCCGGGACGCTAAGGATGCTCCTTTCGGCAGCCAGGCGACAGGCTGCTCGGAGAACTGACCTGGAGCACGTGTGTGTGGGCAGCACTCGCGGGGGCTGTCTGTTCGCGGGAGCAGTGGGCTTGAGCGGCTTCCTGAGCTGCCGTGTTGGGGGGCAGCCCAGACGCTGTGCACATGGCGCTTCGGGTTCTGTGGCTGCTGCCACGTGTTAAACGCAGGCCTAAGAGCTAGTCCTTTTGGCCGCGACTGTCAAAACTAACTAGTGATTTTGGGGGCTCAGCTTCGGGTCCTTGGGGGGCCTGGTCTTAGGAAAGTGCTGAGCCCATCTCAGAGCGGGCTCCCAAAGACCACGTCCAGAGTCACATGCAGCACCCTGGCTTTCAGACCGGGGCAGGGGCAGGGGCAGGGGCAGGGGCAGGCAGAATTAGAGTCAAAGGGAGCCAGAGGGGACACTGGTTTTCTTTCCAGCAGGCAGCACACGGGAAGGTTACAAAAGCTTTGTGTTTCAGGCAGTGTGCCGTCTGTCCGTCCGTTCTCTCGCCACCTCTGCCTTTGTGCTCTTCTTTCTCGGGCCCCGGCTTCGTTTGCAGCAGCATACTCTGGAAATAGTGCTGCCGTGTGCCCCAGACCAAGAGGACGGTGTACGTTGCAGGTCTGATTTAATTAGGGCCCTGTTGTGTTTTCAGCAGCGTAAGGTGGGCCTTTCAACTTCTCTGCCTAATTGGCTGCACAAGAAGTTTCACAGCCCATGACAAAACATTCAGTGATCAAAGACTGCATGGTACAGAAAGGAGAAATATGAATAATAAGAGTGTTCTCCGAGCGCGCCCTGCTAATTATGGCCAGACTGTAACTGTAGAAACACTTTTGACTGATGAGCTTTGTCTCATAAACAGGAGCCTTGAGTGAGCTGAGAAAAGTGACACGTCTGACTTCGCGCCTTGAGCCTGCTTTTGCTTCTGAAAGGGTTTAAACATTTTTCTGTTTATTTCTCCTCTCGCCCCCCCCCCCATCCCTCCTCCCTCAGGTGACCACGCCGGAAGTGATGATGCCCAGCAGTATGTTCCTCCCGGCAGCCACTCCAGATCGAGATGGAAACAGCAACGCTGAGGAGCCAGGGAAGCAGGCTGGTCAGTTCCTGAGCTCTGCCTGAAAAAAATCCCCTGCTTTGAATTGGGCAGCTCGCTGCTCCTGTTTGCCAGGCCCGGGGACAGGCAGACTTGGCTCTCTTGCCCGGCGGTTTGCCAGGCCCGTGCAGAGGGCAGGCCGTGGAATGGGAGGTCTAGTGGACAAGGAACGAAGCTGATCTCTAAACCTGGTGTGTGAGGCCCTGATTG
Source organism: Pelodiscus sinensis (assembly GCF_052426305.1). NCBI lineage: Eukaryota > Metazoa > Chordata > Testudines > Trionychidae > Pelodiscus > Pelodiscus sinensis. The sequence continues at coordinate 51,542,706 of NC_143063.1, forward strand.
GCTGGTGTGTTAGAGCTGCTTTGCTCTGCTCCAAGGGACCCTTCGGGTGAGGAGTCTCCGGAGCTGCTCCTGCATCACAGTGGTGGTCCTGTGGCCAGGGGAAAGGCTGTCCCATGGGCGTGTCTCTGCGCTTGGTGGGTCTGATCCCCCGCAGCCCCTCGGGGTTCCTGCCAGCCAGCACGCAGCAGAGCAATCTGGAGGCTGCGCTGTTTTATGCCGTGGACAGGTCCGGATGACCCCAACCTGGAGCAGACCAAACGAAGCTCAGCACCATCTCCAGAGCCTCCTCTGTCAGAACAGAGAGCCAGAGCCTGCGACCTGTATTAAATCAGGAACTAAGCACCTCTTCAGACACGGGAAAGCGGGAGACAGGATGACCCAGAATCGGTAGAGAGATCTAGAAGTTTTCACCTTTTTGCTCAGTGCCTTTCAGACAGCCCAGGAAGCAGCGAATGTCACTGAAGTAACACCATGGGGAAGGCAGGGTAGCAAAGCAGCTCAAAATTGCATTGGCCTTTTTTATTACCCTGTTACGTAGTAAGGTCAGGCCTGCTAGCGACAGGAGCCAACTCATCAGTCCTGACTTCGTAGTGCAAAATGGCAGCAAAAGAAGGACGCTGCTGTTTTGGGTGCACAGAACCACAGAACACTAGAACTGGCAGGGACCTCGAGAGCTCAAGTCCAGTCCTCTGCTCTCACAGCAGGACCCGGCACTGTCTAGACCATCCCTGACAGATGCCTGTCCAAGTTGCTCTTCAATACCCCCCCAGGCAACTTAATCCAGTGCTGAACTCCCCTGACCGTTAGCATAGGCCCCTCGATGCCAGATTCTGTTGGTGTCCAGCCTGGTGCAGAGACCACAGCAGGAGAGCTTGACAGGGAAGTTTGGGATTACGATGACCACCACCTGCTTCGGGCCGGGGGCCTGCATGTGTTCCTGGGTTGCAGGAGTGGTGATTTCTCAACCCCCCTCCTCGGCCTCCACCTGTAGGACTGCCTCGCCCTGGCCAGAACTGCTCTGCTCTCTTGGGCACTGGAATGGCCGAGTTCTCCTTCAGCATCGCGGCCTTGAGTGGGGTCAGGGCCGGTCGGGGCTGAATTTTACTCCCTTTCGTTGCAGCCTGAGTGGCCTTGAGCCTCAAATGTCACATTCAGTTCTTGGCACGTCCTGAGCAGCAAGATTTTGACAGGCTGCCGGGACAGCAAGGAAAAGCCACCAAGCTAGTTATGGGGCTACAGGGTTGAATTGGAGGAAGAATTCATGAGGGTAGATATACCGGCTTGTTTGAACAGCTGCTAAGCGGGCGATGTGGGAGTCCACCGACACTCGAAGGCTGCAAACGTCAAGGCGGACGAGAAACAGTGTAGGGCTGTGCAGGGGCGATAATGCAGAGAGAGAGGGGAGCTCAGAGTGAGAACTTAGGCTGCCTGTTAGGAGGACCTGCTGCCCTTCGGCGCTAAGGCTAGCGTGCAGGCATGTAGCTGGGGCATGGCTTCCCTGAGACTGGCGGGGGGTCGGGGAGGCATACAGAGGAGAACGCGAATGTTCTGAGAGGGCTCTTGGGGGGCTGTGGCACACTTGGGCGGCGGGGTGGCTGGAGGAACACGTGCTGAGCCTCACGACAAGTCGTGTTGAAGGCAGATGCCTCCACCTGTGGCCAAGGAGGAGGACTGGGTGGGATTCAAAGCGAGAAATGAGCAGTCACACGTGCTTTTATTGCAGGAGTGTGAGAGTGACAGAGACAAGCCCTGTCCTCCTTGCATCACTTCACCCGTTTGGTCTGGTTCTGTTTTCAGAGACCTCTGAGGAGTCTGGAAAGAGCCTCCTGTCTTCAGAGAGCGTCGAACACTGTGGGGAGGTGAAGCCCGTTGCTGCCGACCACAGCTCTGCCAGAGAGGACTCTGGCTTCCTTTGCTGGAAGAAGGGGTGCAGCCAGCTGTTCAAAAGCTCAGCGGCCCTTCAGACGCACTTCAATGAGGTTCACGCGAAGCGGCCCCAGCTCCCGGTGTCCGACCGCCACGTCTACAAGTACCGTTGCAACCAGTGCAGCCTGGCCTTCAAAACCATCGAGAAGCTGCAGCTTCACTCGCAGTACCATGTCATCAGAGCAGCCACCATGTGCTGCCTCTGCCAGCGCAGTTTCCGAACCTTCCAAGCGCTGAAGAAGCACCTGGAGACGAGCCATCTGGAGCTGAGCGAAGCCGACATTCAGCAGCTGTACAGCGGTCTTTTGGTGAACGGCGACCTCCTGGCTATGGGCGACCCTGCGCTGGCTGACGACCACACGATCATTGTGGAAGATGAGAAAGAGGAAGAGAGCGACCTGGAAGACAAACAGAGCCCTACTGGAAGCGATTCGGGGTCCGTACAAGAAGACTCGGGCTTGGAACCTAAGAGGGCCCTTCCTTTCAGGAAAGGTCCTAACTTCACCATGGAGAAGTTTCTAGACCCCTCTCGCCCCTACAAGTGCACAGTCTGCAAAGAGTCTTTCACGCAGAAGAACATTCTTTTGGTCCATTACAATTCGGTCTCTCATCTGCATAAATTGAAGAGAGCCCTCCAGGAGTCTGCTACGGGGCAGCCGGAGCCGACCAGCAGCCCAGACAACAAGCCCTTTAAGTGCAACACCTGCAGTGTGGCGTACAGCCAGAGCTCCACGCTGGAGATCCACATGCGCTCGGTGCTGCACCAGACGAAGGCGCGCGCCGCAAAGCTGGAAGCCGCCAGCGGCAGCAGCAGTGGAGGCGGCAATAGCAGCAGCAGCCTGTCCCTGGGCTCATCCACCCCGAGCCCAGTGAGCACGAGCAGCTCTGGCACTGTCACCACCACCAAGCCCAGCAGCACCAGCACAGCACCAGCCCCTGGCCCCCTCAGCCAAGGGCCCAGCGAGAGCCTGGGCGGGCCACCTGCGAGTAACCCCCTGAGCACCAGCGTGGCCGAGCCGAAGGACGCCAACCGGAAGAAGCTGGCCGACATGATTGCCTCCAGGCAGCAGCAGCAGCAGCAGCAGCAGGCTCAGACCTTAGCCCAGGCACAGGCCCAGGTGCAGGCCCACCTCCAGCAAGAGCTGCAGCAGCAAGCCGCCCTCCTGCAGTCTCAGCTCTTCAACCCGGCCCTCTTGCCGCACTTCCCCATGACCACCGAGACCCTCCTCCAGCTGCAGCAGCAGCAGCATCTTCTCTTCCCCTTCTACATCCCCAGCGCCGAGTTCCAGCTCAGCCCAGACGTTAGCCTGCCTGTGACCAGCGGGGCGCTGACGCTCTCTGGCACCGGGCCCAGCTTGCTGGAAGACTTAAAGGCTCAAGTCCAGCTCCCGCCGCAGAGCCACGGCCAGCTGTTACAGCAGCAGCCCGGGCAGCTCACTCTGTCGCAGGGACACCCTGGCCATGTGCAGCAGAGCCAGCCCCCAGAGAAGAAACACAAGTCCGTTGTGAGGGAGAAGGAAAAGGAGGCCCAAAGGGAAAACGCAGAGAGGGGCGACAGCAGTTCCTTGTCCAAGGAGTCTCTGCCAGACAACTTAAAGCCCAAAGAGAAGAAAGACTTTGCTTCGGGCACTGGTTCAGAGCCCTCCCTGCTCCCGCCACGGATCGCATCGGATGCAAGGGGCAATGCCACAAAAGCCTTGCTGGAAAACTTTGGCTTTGAGCTGGTTATTCAGTACAATGAGAACAAGCAGAAGGTGCAAAAGAAAACTGGGAAGGCAGAACAGGGCGAGAACTTGGAAAAGCTTGAATGTGACGCGTGTGGCAAGCTTTTCTCGAACATCCTCATCCTGAAGAGTCACCAAGAGCATGTTCATCAACACTACTTTCCCTTCAAGCAGCTGGAGAGGTTTGCCAAACAGTACAGGGAGCACTATGAGAAACTGTATCCCTTGAGACCTCAGACTCCAGAGCCACCACCGCCTCCACCTCCTCCCCCTCCTCCCCTCCCTGCAGCACCTCCGCAGCCTGCTTCCACACCCGCCATTCCCACTTCTGCACCCTCTATTACTGCTCCTACCATCGCACCAGCCCAGCCATCCGTGCCACTCGCCCAGCTCTCTATGCCCATGGAGCTGCCCATCTTCTCACCCCTTATGATGCAAACTATGCCACTGCAAACATTACCTGCTCAGTTACCGCCTCAGCTGGGGCCTGTAGACCCTCTGCCGGCAGACCTGGCTCAGCTGTACCAACATCAGCTCAACCCCAGCCTTCTCCAGCAGCAGCAGAACAAGAGGCCACGTACTCGGATCACAGATGACCAGCTCAGAGTTCTTCGGCAGTATTTTGATATTAACAACTCTCCCAGTGAGGAACAGATCAAAGAGATGGCAGACAAGTCTGGGCTGCCACAGAAAGTGATCAAACACTGGTTTAGAAACACTCTGTTCAAAGAACGCCAGCGCAACAAGGATTCCCCATACAACTTTAGCAACCCTCCAATTACCAGCCTGGAAGAACTGAAGATAGATTCACGGCCTCCCTCTCCAGAGCCTCAGAAGCACGAATACTGGGGAAGCAAGAGGTCCTCGAGGACGCGGTTCACTGATTACCAGCTCAGAGTCCTGCAGGACTTTTTTGATGCGAATGCTTATCCAAAGGATGATGAATTTGAACAACTTTCGAATTTGCTGAACCTCCCTACTCGTGTTATTGTGGTGTGGTTCCAGAACGCCCGCCAGAAAGCAAGGAAGAACTATGAGAACCAAGGGGAAGGCAAAGACGGGGAGCGGCGGGAGCTCACAAATGACAGGTACATCCGAACGAGCAACTTGAATTACCAGTGCAAGAAATGTAGTCTAGTCTTTCAGCGCATTTTTGATCTTATTAAACACCAGAAAAAGCTTTGCTACAAGGACGAGGACGAGGATGGACAGGACGATAGCCAGAACGAAGACTCTATGGATGCGATGGAGCTGTTGACACCAACCAGTTCCTCCTGCAGCACACCAATGCCCTCTCAAGCTTACAGCACCCCCACATCTGCAGCTAATGCAACCTCTTCAGCCTTCTTGCAGCTCAGTGCTGAGGCAGAGGACTCCTCCATGTATAGTTCTAAAGCAGAAGCTACTGATGAGAAACCAAAGCAATCTGAACCTCCAAGTACACAGCCAAACCAAACTCAAGACAAGCAAGTGCAACCAAAGCAAGAGACTCAGCAGCAGCATCAAGACCAAGGAGAACAGAAGACAAGTTCAACACACCAAAAGATCTCACCGTTGTCGTCCCCACCCTTGTTACAACAACAGCCTCCGGCACAGGCACCCCAGTGTCCTTTGCCACAATCAAGCCCAAGTCCATCTCAACTCTCACATCTTTCCCTCAAGCCCCTTCACACATCCACCCCGCAACAACTGGCAAACCTACCTCCTCAATTAATCCCGTACCAGTGTGACCAGTGCAAACTGGCGTTTCCCTCCTTTGAGCATTGGCAGGAGCACCAGCAGCTCCATTTTCTGAGTGCACAAAACCAGTTCATCCATCCGCAGTTTCTGGACAGGACATTAGATATGCCTTTCATGCTTTTCGACCCCAGTAATCCACTACTTGCTAGCCAGCTGCTATCTGGGACTCTACCTCAGATTCCAGCAAGCTCAGCCACTTCACCCCCAACCCCCACGTCCACCATGAACACGCTGAAGAGAAAGCTGGAGGAAAAGGCCAGTGCAAGCCCTGGGGAAAACGACAGTGGGACTGGTGGAGAAGAGCCTCAGAGAGACAAGCGTCTGAGGACAACGATTACCCCGGAGCAGCTGGAAATTCTGTACCAGAAGTACCTGCTCGACTCTAACCCAACCCGGAAGATGTTGGACCACATTGCGCATGAGGTGGGCTTGAAGAAGCGTGTTGTGCAGGTTTGGTTTCAGAACACTCGAGCGCGGGAAAGAAAGGGGCAGTTTAGAGCTGTGGGGCCGGCCCAAGCCCATAGGCGGTGTCCTTTCTGCAGAGCTCTCTTTAAAGCAAAGACAGCCCTGGAAGCTCATATTCGATCCCGGCACTGGCACGAGGCTAAGAGAGCTGGGTACAACTTGACTTTGTCTGCTATGCTCTTGGACTGTGATGGAGGACTCCAAATGAAAGGGGACATCTTTGATGGAGCAAACTTTTCCCACTTGCCACCAACCAGTAGTGATGGTCAGGGGGTTCCTCTCTCACCAGCAAGCAAAACCATGGAGCTCTCCCCTCGAACTCTACTTAGTCCGTCCTCCATTAAAGTGGAAGGAATAGAAGACTTTGAAAGCCCCTCCATATCCTCGGTGAATCTGAGTTTTGACCAAACAAAGTTGGACAATGATGACTGTTCTTCTGTCAACACTGCAATCACAGACACTACAACGGGAGATGAAGGCAATGCGGACAACGATAGTGCCACGGGGATTGCAACCGACCACAAGTCGACCTCGGGACCTAGTGAGGGCCTGACAAAGGCTGCCATGATTGCAATGTCTGAGTATGAAGATCGGTTGTCTTCTGGCCTTGTCAGCCCTGCCCCCAGCTTTTACAGTAAAGAGTATGACAACGAGGGAACTGTGGACTATAGCGAGACCTCCAGCCTTGCAGACCCCTGCTCGCCCAGCCCTGGGGCCAGTGGCTCAGCAGGCAAGTCTGGAGACAGTGGGGAGCGGCCAGGGCAGAAACGTTTTCGCACTCAGATGACTAATCTCCAGCTAAAAGTCCTAAAGTCCTGCTTTAACGACTACAGGACGCCCACCATGCTGGAGTGTGAGGTCCTGGGTAATGACATTGGACTGCCAAAGAGAGTTGTTCAGGTCTGGTTCCAGAATGCTAGGGCAAAGGAGAAGAAGTCCAAGCTAAGCATGGCCAAGCATTTTGGTATAAACCAAACAAGTTATGAGGGACCCAAAACAGAGTGCACTTTGTGTGGCATCAAGTACAGCGCTCGGCTGTCTGTACGTGACCATATCTTCTCTCAACAGCATATCTCCAAAGTTAAAGACACCATTGGGAGCCAGCTGGACAAGGAGAAGGAGTACTTTGACCCAGCTACTGTACGTCAGTTGATGGCTCAGCAGGAGTTGGACCGGATCAAAAAAGCCAATGAGGTTCTTGGTCTGGCAGCTCAGCAGCAGGGCATGTTTGAGAATTCCCCTCTACAAGCTCTTAACCTTCCCACTGCGTACCCAGCACTACAGGGCATCCCTCCAGCCCTGCTCCCAGGCCTCAACAGCCCATCCTTGCCAGGCTTCACTCCATCCAACACAGGTGGGTTCTCCCTGCTCCCCGGGGACCTTCCCCTACTATTGCATCTTCAGCACAGAGGGCTGGGAATGCCAGAAATCAGGTTCCAGGGCCCCTTATCTGGGCCGTTACTTGGCGGGCTGGAAAGGCTGCTTTTTACCTCTACTTCCCTAACCCGAGTTCTCTAGCAAGGCAAGAGGCCTGCTGCCTCGCGGTGCGTCTCTTCACCTCCAGAGAGCACGGCCGTGTTCTCTGGAGCAAGGGCCTGGCTTTCTGTAAATTCTGCAGCCCCTTCGAGTAACATGAAAATTGAGACTTTTGTTGAATGCAGTATGGAAAGGAATAATACAGACCATGCAACTTTGCCAGCATTCAATTCAGTTCAGTGTAGGGCTGCTCCCCTAATTGCCAGTATCTTGCAGCTGTTTGTGTTGAGGTGGGTATGGTGACGGGAAAGCCAGAGGGTTTATATGAGGCCTTCACAGTACCTCTCACGGAGCAGCCTCTTATCTTGCCATGCAGCCGCTGAGGCTTTGGTGCAGGAGTTGGCAGTAAAAGGGGAACATGATCCCCTGGTGGCCTGTTGTCCATTGACAGGGGTTAAGAACATGTCACCCTCCCCCCAGGTCCCTCCCTTCCTCTCCCTTCGCCAGCTGGGAAGGAAGGCCTGAACCAGTGCAAACTCAGACCCTTCTCTGTCTGCTGTCACCCAGCACAGGCACTTTGAACGAGTGGGGGAGCCTCTCCCGGAGGTGGCAGTTCCTCAAGGATGTTACAGGAGGAGGGAACTGGCTGAATAATCCCCCACCCCACTGTTCTGAACTCCTGGAGCACTATGGTGTACACACACACACACACACACACACACACACACACACACACACACACACACACACACGGAACGACATACAGACACACCCCCCCCACCCCCCACCCCCCGACATACAGTCCCTGGCCTTTGATGAGACATGCTCGTAACCCGGTGGATCTCCCAAAGAGACTGCAGGAAATTGCCGTCGCTGTTCCAGGACCCAGACAGCCTGCCACCAGCTTCTCTGTCCAGTGCAGGAGCCTGGGAGACTCGCTGCTAAAACAGTGTTAACAGACCCTGAAACGGCCCAGCGCTGAACCGTGTTTAACACGCTCCAGGGTTTGGAGCAGAGAGTGCTCTCGGGGCTTATTTGCTTGGCAAAGACGCTACTGCAAAGCGAAAGCGAGCCCTAGGAAAGACGCGTGGCGGGGGAGAGCTCTCATTTCAGCAGCAGAGGGGAGGTTAGCTGAGCAGCTCTTGAGCTGTGGCTATTGCTGAGGTGGCAGTCCAACCCTGCTGCCCAGACGAAACACCAGAGCAACTCGCACACAAAGGGAGGGACGAGAACCCCGGAGATGCAGCCCTTGCCGTTGCCACAGATTCACACTTGCAACATAGCCATGGCGCTGTCTTCCCAGCCCTTCCCGAGACCTGCCGCCCATGTCCGTGCCCGGCTGCTCAGGGCACTTGTGCTGCCTTGTGTCACAGACTCCCAGCAAAACACGGTCATGGCTCGTGAACTCACACTCAGCCGTGAGGGATTAGCCTGAGCCCTGGTGGGGCCGATATTGGCTGGGTTCCGCTTTTGGCCCACTCAGAGTGGGCTCCGCATGGTCCCAGGGTGCTGGGTTCAGTTCCAGAGGGCCAGGAGATGGAGGAGCTCGTGGTCACGATGAAACTTGCTGCCTCTCCCCCTTTCAGCCAGCAGTTGTTCTGCTCCCATTTCCCAACTTCTCCTGACAAGACTCTTCGGTGACGGCCCCAGCGGAGCAATGGGCAGACTAGTCTGAGCTCTCCTTGTTCTCTGCATGAATTAGACCTAATTTCCGACACTCCAATTTTGGATCATTGATTTCCAATCCCATACTCCTCTTGTTTAACAGGCATGAGCGGTATTGGTGAAACCTATTTGTTTAAACTAATTCAGTCTTTTCCCCCACGCTGACTGGTTTTCATAAACAATCTTATCGAATAGGCTGGGTTGCACTTGTGTTGCGTACTCCCATCCACGTTCCCTATTACAGGAAACTAGAACCACAGTTAGCGTCACAACGAAGATAGGGCTGCTAGCTCCCAATTAGTACACCGATCTCTGAGTGAAGCTAGGTAGAGCAGATCCAGCAGAGCCCGTTGGTTTGAGGAAGCCACGTGGTAAGAAAAAGTGCTCTAGCAAAGAGCCCCCATCACGTCTGCTGGAGCACAGCGAGATTTCCCTGAGAGCGCTCAGCAGACGGGCATGGCCAAGGAACAGAAGAGAAGAGTCCAGAGGACATGTCAGCAGGCTTGGACCTGCCATGAGCGCTGCACCTCATTGCTCTTCTAAGCATGCGTCAGGTGCTTTCTGATCAGTCAGGCTGTCTCCAGACCATACAGAGCAGCCCTTGGAAGGAGCCCTTCTCCTAGACTAGGCCAGTGCATCCGACCACAGAGCCCACACGTCCTGCAAGGTCCCCACTCGCTCCCTTCCAAGTGTAGATGTTGAGAAAAGCAGGTTTTTGGTCACTCTTCTGCGGGTCCATCTCAAGGGAGCACCGGGGTGATCTTGGACAGCACCAGAGCTTTACCTGGGATTTCCTCAAGGTGGGTACAGAGGGCTTTCAGGCCCTATGGCTCTCCACCGCCTGTGTCAGAGAGCGATGACAGAGCAGCGTCTCCATTCCCCAGGAAGTCTCTTCCTCCAGACAAGGCTCAGGCTCCTGTCTAGATCCTTCAGCCTCCTGTTTCTGCATCCCCTGCAGTAGGTCTGCCTCAGAGGAGAACAAGGTACTGGTGGTAGAGCCCTTAGAGACGCCTCAGCTCTGTTGAAACCAGCCAGAGAATTGTGCAGCCTCCTGCCGCTGTTGACTCAGCTCCTAGGGAGTTAGATTTCTACAGCTCTGTGCTCTGTTCTGAGTCCCCCAGGGAAGGGTTTGAATTGTTCTGCAAACATCCGTATTTGTCGTTCCAGCCCCAGCTAATGAATGGCCTCTACTCCTGAGGACTCCGAGTGTGCTGTGTGGCTGGACATCAGTTCTAAGAGATTTAGCCTCTCCCCCACTTCCTGTTCCATTCCCTGCTGGATCCCAGAGGTCACTGAATGGGACATGCTCCCTTCAGGCCAAAGCAGGCCAAAATAGGGCCCTCTTCCCTTTGCAGGGGAGTCTGCCCCAAGAAACAACCGTGGGAATGGGGCTCGATTCTCCTGAGATAACGGGAACCTGCGAGAGACTTGGTGCAGGAAAAGTTTGTTGTTCTGAAAGGAAATGCTGCTCTGTCCTGTCCAGGCTCTCTGGGAATTAAACCAATAGTTAAGCAACTCACATCATGCGTAGCTTCTTTGGGAAGCATGACCCCTGCTCTTCACCCTCAGCCTTCTAGCTGCCACTTCCACCTCTCCAGAAGATCAGGCTTCTGATGGGGAGCAAACACAAGGCAGCAGTCCTGAGGGCATTCATCAGCTGCGTGCTTATACCCGGTATGTCTGGGGTCTGATCCTGCAGTCTGGCTGACAGGCTCCCAGTTGTACAGCAGGGTAGTGCATGTCTGGGAGCGGTGCCCTTTTTGTTCCCTCTCGGCAGGCCAGAGGCCCTCTTCTGTGATGGGCGCTCCCAGGGAATGGCTTCACGTGGGTACTTCTCCCCTGTTCTTCATTAGATAGCGACAGTGTGAGCCGAGGGGGCACCTGGGAGCTTTGAGTCGTCAGGGTCATGGAGACCTGAGGCCTCCGGGCTCCTACACGTTTCCTCAAGATGTAAGTCGTCAGATTGATGATCAAGTCCTGTTTCCGTGGATCAAAGAACAGTCCTAGACTCATAGAACACACGGGTGCGAAGGGGCCTCGCAAGGTCAGTGCAGTCTCCCTCCGATACCATAGTTGCAGAGTGAATGGACAGGTAGTTTGTCTCCAGGAGCAAGCCATGGGAATGGTGCATTCACAATGAAGTGACCCTTCCATGCCATTTTAGCCAATTACCCGGACTCGGAAGGCTGCAAATCGGGATGTGTTGTTTCTCTGGAGCTCAGTGGCTCTTCTGCTGTTTGCAGGATGGTCTCATCGTGAATTAGTTTGCTGCAAATCAGAACAACAGTGTCTAAAACTCTGCCTGAGAGCCGGTGGGACCCCGCTGCAGAAGAGGCAGGAAGGTTTGACAGGTCAAAGCCAGTTTGGCGTTAGTATGCAGACCAGGTATAGCACAGCTGGCTTTGGCTCTCTCCAAAGACCAGCCACTCCACCTCCCACAAGTCAAGATCCTGTATCCCCTCCAGAAAGCAGGGCACTTCCCCGGGCAGCCTGACTTCTGAACTTCTAGGGCTGGATGTCGCTAGCCGAAGAGATTGGATTTTTCCAGTCTGCTAGGGGATAAGCCAGCTGCTGCTCCGGCACTGGAATGTTTCAGGGCTCGCTGAACTAGAGAGCAGCTGCTTCAGTGGTATCTACCCACATAAAACCCTGGTCTGAAACGGGCAGGACTGCCGCCGGAAGCTCCATGCTCCCTTCCCAAATCACTGCTGGCTCAGGACAGCAGCCAGTGCACGGGCTGCTTTCCGAAGGGCGTTGTTTCCGTCACTGTGGAATAGGCACCCGCTTACCAGGTGATGTGCACTGGTTCTCGTTAACTGACGGGCAGGAGCAGCTCCCCACCCACCGCCAGTCAGAGCAGCCCTTGTCTGGGGCAGGCCCGGTCCCCCTGCTGCAGCCCGTGGGGGTGGGGGTGGGGCAGCATCCGGTTGAATCAATTAACCGGCTAAACGTAATGTTAAACGGGTTAACTGTAGCAGGATTTGACATGCCGCCGTGGAACTGCTTAGCCACGTCCTCAAGCAGGCCACGACTTCGCCCAGCAGTCTGGCTTTGGGAGACCAGAAAGGGGCCCTGTGCCACGGGGCCCTAACTCTGAGCGAATGGCCTCCGCAGGGCCCGTCTTCCTCCTCGCTGTGCAGGCCAGCGGCAAGGGAGGCTCCCGCCTGCTGAGCGGGGCGTTTACACCTCTGGGGGATGGATTGTCGTGCCAAGGGCACCGCAGCCTGCCAGCAGCTACTCACACAGTTCCAGGGGAGCGAGCAAGGCTTCGGTAGCTGGGAGAGCCACGCGGGGCCCTGCGTCACTCAGGCGGGGGCTTGGCCCTGGCCCTGGCCCTGTGAAAGGGAGTGCGGTTCCACTTTCTGCGTCCCCCAGGCGCCTGCTGCAATGAGGGGCCAGGGCATCACCACGGCCAAACGCCCGCAGCAGGCATGTGCGACTGTGGCGTGGATGTTCGGGCTGCAGGGCCCACCCACTTGCAGCATCGCGGCAAACATCTGCCACTAGCCTGAGCCCCGCAGCCTGTCTGTGGGTCTGCTCCGGCAGCGATGGCCAAGGAGACCAGCACGTCTGTTGTGATTAGTGTTCAGAAGCCGCCCTGTGCAAAGTAAATGGGACAGCCCCTTCTGCTGCTGACAGCGAGCTAGAAGCAAGTGGCCCTCTCCTACCAGCAGGTCTCCCCGTGCCTAGGAGAGCCTCTGCCCCCTCCACACTCGCCCTTGCCCCTCTCGCTCTGGGGGAGATGCAGAGGTGACCTGTCCCCCCCAAGAGGCGCAGCTTTCGCTGCAGGCTGTTTCTGGGGCCACAGCGTTCCCTGATGCTGCCTCCGTTTGTGCTCGGCTTCCTTGGAGCAGTTTGCAGCCAGAAGGCTGGAATTACCCTACACGGGGTTGAACTTTTGGCCCAAGTACCACATCAGTGTGTGGAAACGATAGGGGGCCTCTTCCCCGCCCTTACCCGCCTGCCTCTCTCCCAGCCTCGAGCCTGAGCCTGGGGTTCGACGCCCACAGGAGGGCTCCAGCCCCTCCACGCTTACCCCAGCTCGCTCTGCTCCTCTGGCTGCATCACTCCAGTTCCCGCTGGGGAGTGGGGGGTGGTCCCCTGAGCAGCGGGGGAAGAGCAGAGTGAGCTGGGGCCACCTGGCCCCGCGCTGCCGGTGAGTGTGTGTGTGGGATGGAGGAGGCCAGATCCCTGCTGCAGGCACCAGCCCCTCTGGACTCTGGCCCTGCTGGCGGCTCCTTGCCCCTCCTGCTCATGGCAGTGGGAGGCCATGTGCCCCCATGCTTCTCCCTGGCTCCTACACGGAGGTTCCCAGCCAATGGGAGCTGCAGGGGCGGTGCTTGTGCCCTGTGGCTGCCCCTACTCGTAGGAGCCAGAGGGGGGCCCTGCCGGTGCTTCTGGGATTCGTGCAGAGCAGGGTGGGCCCCCAATCGCACGCCCCAGTGGATGCTCCAGGCCAGATTAAAATGGCCTACGGGCTGGATGTGGCTTGTGGGCCGTCATTTGCCCACCCCGTCCCAAATGAAGGGCTAATTGTGCATCACAAGTCTATGGGATGGGCTGGATGCCGCAGCAACCCACCCCCCCCGGAAACTCAAGCCCTACCCGTGAGAGAACGAGCGCACTGTTTTAGTCCCGACGGCTTCCTCGTCAGCAGCTTCTGAGCCAGGCACCGTGAACATGACTGAAGCTTTAGACCCTTTCAGCACCCTGTTGCCCCAGCGATTACCACCTGAAGAGTGAAGCCTCGGGGCCTAGAAGACCGTGACCCCAGAAGCCCCTTGTGCTGGGACAACTGGCCAGCTTCATGTCCCACTCCTCATCGTCTCCTTGCTGAGGCCTTGCTGAGGTGCATTTGCTTCCACCTAAATCCAAGAGTCGTGTCTCAGGGGAATATCTGTTGGAACCACATCAGGGCTATCTGCCCAAAGCCACCCATGCTGGAAAAGCAGAAGCTACATTCGAGGTTTCTGGATCCATGCTCTTTTACCCAATACAGACACAAAAGCATGTGGAAAGCCAGCTAAGTTCTCTCCAGTAGCAGTGCCTGTCTCTCCCTGGTCTGGAGAGAGTTAAGGAGGGCTCATGCTCCCTCCTAGGCTTGGCACAGGCACTTTCCCTTCTGGTCTTGAGGAGCAAATGCTGCTCGTGCAGCTGTAGAAAAAGTGCAACTCCGAAACACCGACTGGTAGTCGCTTGGACAGCGGGACAGGCAGGAAGAGTCCGATTGGCAACGTGGACTTTCTGTTCTTTGGAAGAAATTGAAACAGCTTCCTCTGCTGCCTCGTGAATTCTAGTTGCGCCTGCTTCGTACATTGTTTTCTGACCGACCAAAGTGTCCACGCAAGGGACGCTTGTAAGCCGAAGGGATTGGGGGGCTCCTGGTTCCTTCTGTGCACTAGACGCTTTTCCCTTGCCATTTGCCACCGGTTTTAGTAGCCGTGGTTGAAAAGCCATCGGTTGCCAGCACCAAGTTCCTTGAGGCAGCTCCCTAAGTCGTCATCTTTCTGCTTCCCCAAACTAGGACTTTCTGCCGCTTGTTTTCCAGTCAGGACAGACACCAGGCCTAGAATGCCAGGGTCCAAAAGCTTTGTGTGGGCTGGGGGCGGGGGTTCTAGCAAACGGCTGTTGCACATCCAATGGACTCCCACATGTCCTACATCCCTGCAAGAATAACTCCCGGTTGGGAACCAGAGCTGTGTCTGGGCAGGACTTTGATAAGAGCGTGTGAGAGCGATGAATGAATAATTTGTACTGAACAATTTATTCATGTGGCTTTGCCTTTCATTTCTTTGTGGTTTGTCCACAAACTGACAGTGTTTCTCTGTAGGAATAGCTGGCAGATTTTGTGTCCTCCGTGGCTTGTTGTTGAAGCACGTGGTCTTGTTTCCCTTCCCTCCGGGGATGAATGTAACTCTTATAATCAGATAAACGCTCACGGGCAGTAAACCGTAAATGTACTTCCTGCAGATGCCCATCGGTGTGGGTAAAAATGCACCTGACCAAGATGACAGGAGGTGGTGAAGGAGCAAAGTTCTTCAGATTTCAAATGAATATTTATACAGGTCTAGGATTTACTGCAGGAAACCCCGTGTAAGAAAGTAGGAGCTGCCAGTCTGGGTCACACCAGGGGTCCTGCCTCCGACAGTGGCCAATATCAGCTTCTCCCTGGCAATGACAGAGTCCCCAACGATATTCGTTGTGCCGCTCGCTCTCCGTGGCGAGCTCTGCTCGGGTTGAGAACTGGCCTGTCTCTGAATGCGGGACGTGCTGGAAGGGAGTTAGCTCTGGCTTTGGGGGCAGGTGGCTTTCAGAGTAGTCGACTGGCCGCTAAGCAAGTGCTAGTCGACTAGTTGCTCCCCCCTTTGCTGCCTCTATCAGAAAGAGGCAGCCGGGGGGGGGGGGGGGAAGGTACTTCAAAGCGGCAGCACCGCCAGGGGCCAGGGAGGGAGTCCCCAGCTGACTGCGGGCTCCACGTGGCGCTTTCGCCTTTGGAGTGTAGCAACAGCCAAGCACGTCCAGCCTGCGGGGGTGGGGTGCTTCCTAGCTAGGCCTATTGCCGAGGAAGCAGGCACTCGTGCAGCCAGCAACAGGGGGATTTTGCCAAACTAAGAGAAGGGAGGGGGCGGGGGTGTCTTCCAGTGGTGGGCCACTGGCATGGGGGGGAAGATCTGCTCTCTTGACGGACGGGGCCTCCGTGACCTGGCAAAGGAATCAGAACAGGAGGGCAGCTGCTCTGTCCCTCTCTTCGCCTTTTCCCCTCCCTCCCTTGCTCCGCCCCCCTCCTCTCCTTCCCCCCCGCCCCGCCTCCTTTCGCCTTTTCCCCTCCCTCCCTTGCTCCGCCCCCCTCCTCTCCTCTCCCCCCCCGCCCCGCCTCCTTTCGCCTTTTCCCCTCCCTCCCTTGCTCCGCCCCCTCCTCTCCTTCCCCCCGCCCCGCCTCCTTTCGCCTTTTCCCCTCCCTCCCTTGCTCCGCCCCCTCCTCTCCTTCCCCCCGCCCCGCCTCCTTTCGCCTTTTCCCCTCCCTCCCTTCCTCCACCCCCCTCCTCTCCTTCCCTCCCCGCCCCGCCTCCTTTCGCCTTCTCCCCTCCCTCCCTTCCTCCGCCCCCTCCCCCCCTCCTCTCCTTCCCCCCGCCCCGCCTCCTTTCGCCTTTTCCCCTCCCTCCCTTGCTCCGCCCCCTCCTCTCCTTCCCCCCGCCACACCTCCTTTCGCCTTTTCCCCTCCCTCCCTTCCTCCGCCCCCCTCCTCTCCTTCCCCCCCGCCCCGCCTCCTTTCGCCTTTTCCCCTCCCTCCCTTGCTCCGCCCCTCTCCTCTCCTTCCCCCCCGCCCCGCCTCCTTTCGCCTTTTCCCCTCCCTCCCTTGCTCCGCCCCTCTCCTCTCCTTCCCCCCCGCCCCGCCTCCTTTCGCCTTTTCCCCTCCCTCCCTTGCTCCGCCCCCTCCTCTCCTTCCCCCCACCCCGCCTCCTTTCGCCTTTTCCCCTCCCTCCCGTACTCCGCCCCTCTCCTTTCCTTCCCTCCGCCCCGCCTCCTTTCGCCTTTTCCCCTCCCTCCCTTGCTCCGCCCCTCTCCTTTCCTTCCCTCCGCCCCGCCTCCTTTCGCCTTTTCCCCTCCCTCCCTTGCTCCGCCCCTCTCCTCTCCTTCCCCCCGCCCCGCCTCCTTTCGCCTTTTCCCCTCCCTCCCTCGCTCCGCCCCCCTCCTCTCCTTCCCCCGTCCCGCCTCCTTTCGCCTTTTCCCCTCCCTCCCTTGCTCCGCCCCTCTCCTCTCCTTCCCCCCGCCCCGCCTCCTTTCGCCTTTTTCCCTCCCTCCCTTGCTCTGCCCCCCTCCTCTCCTTCCCCCCGCCCCGCCTCCTTTTGCCTTTTCCCCTCCCCCTCCTTTGCTCCGCCCCTCTCCTTTCCTTCCCCCCGCCCGCCTCCTTTCGCCTTTTCCCCTCCCTCCCTTGCTCCGCCCCCCTCCTCTCCTTCCCCCCACCCCGCCTCCTTTTGCCTTTTCCCCTCCCTCCCTTGCTCCGCCCCTCTCCTCTCCTTCCCCCCGCCCCGCCTCCTTTCGCCTTTTCCCCTCCCTCCCTTGCTCTGCCCCTCTCCTTTCCTTCCCTCCCGCCCCGCCTCCTTTCGCCTTTTCCCCTCCCTCCCTTGCTCCGCCCCCCTCCTCTTCTTCCCCCCGCCCCGCCTCCTTTCGCCTTTTCCCCTCCCTCCCTTGCTCCGCCCCCCTCCTCTCCTTCCCCCCGCCCCGCCTCCTGTCGCCTTTTCCCCTCCCTCCCTTGCTCCGCCCCCTCCTCTCCTTCCCCCCGCCCCGCCTCCTTTCGCCTTTTCCCCTCCCTCCCTTCCTCCGCCCCCCTCCTCTCCTTCCCCCCGCCCCGCCTCCTTTCGCCTTTTCCCCTCCCTCCCTTCCTCCGCCCCCCTCCTCTCCTTCTCCCCCCGCCCCGCCTCCTTTCGCCTTTTCCCCTCCCTCCCTTCCTCGGCTCCTCTCCTTTCCTTCCCCCCGCCCCGCCTCCTTTCGCCTTTTCCCCTCCCTCCCTTCCTCCGCCCCCCTCCTCTCCTTCCCCCCCGCCCCGCCTCCTTTCGCCTTTTCCCCTCCCTCCCTTCCTCGGCTCCTCTCCTTTCCTTCCCCCGTCCCGCCTCCTTTCGCCTTTTCCCCTCCCTCCCTTGCTCCGCCCCCTCCTCTCCTTCCCCCCGCCCCGCCTCCTTTCGCCTTTTCCCCTCCCTCCCTTGCTCCGCCCCTCTCCTTTCCTTCCCCCCGCCCCCCCCGCCTCCTTTTGCCTTTTCCCCTCCCTCCCTTGCTCCGCCCCTCTCCTTTCCTTCCCCCCGCCCCGCCTCCTTTCGCCTTTTCCCCTCCCTCCCTTGCTCCGCCCCTCTCCTCTCCTTCCCCCCGCCCCGCCTCCTTTCGCCTTTTCCCCTCCCTCCCTTGCTCCGCCCCCTCCTCTCCTTCCCCCCGCCCCGCCTCCTTTCGCCTTTTCCCCTCCCTCCCTTGCTCCGCCCCCTCCTCTCCTTCCCCCCGCCCCGCCTCCTTTCGCCTTTTCCCCTCCCTCCCTTGCTCCGCCCCCCTCCCTCCCTCCCGCCCCTCCGCCCCCCCCGCCTCCGCTCCCCCCCCGCCTCCGCCTCCTCCTCCGCCCCCCTTTCCTTCCCCCCCGCCCCGCCTCCTTTCGCCTTTTCCCCTCCCTCCCTTGCTCCGCCCCCTCCTCCCCCGTTCCCTCCCTCCCCCCGCCCGCCTCCTTTCGCCTTTTCCCCTCCCTCCCTTGCTCCGCCCCCCTCCTCTCCTTCCCCCCACCCCGCCTCCTTTTGCCTTTTCCCCTCCCTCCCTTGCTCCGCCCCCCTCCTCTCCTTCCCCCCGCCCCGCCTCCTTTCGCCTTTTCCCCTCCCTCCCTTGCTCCGCCCCCCTCCTCTCCTTCCCCCCCGCCCCGCCTCCTTTCGCCTTTTCCCCTCCCTCCCTTCCTCGGCCCCCCTCCTCTCCTTCCCCCCGCCCTGCCTCCTTTCGCCTTTTCCCAGCGCTTGGCCCTGCAGCCAGAGTCTCTGCTGCTAAACCTCAGTCTCATTGGCGCAAGTGCAGTTTCAGGCCAGCCCTTCTGCAAGCGCTTCTGCCCCCAGCGGCAGCTCTGCCTCTGTGGCTGGCAGGACCCTGCTTGCAGCCGGACCGGTCAGGACAGGCAGGCCCATTGCTGTGGGCGCGGTGTGGGGAGCTGCCGGGTCTCTGGGGCCAGGCATTGGTCCGCCTGGGAGTCCCAAGAAGGTAGGGAGGCCGGCAAGGTGGACTCGTTACTCCCAGTGCCGTTTCTGGCAGTTGTGTGTGAGTTCCTGCGTGTGAACGCCCGCTCCGGGAGGTGGGCAGGCTGGGATCCCGCTGGGAGGGGCACCTGAGGCACAGGGAGGCCTCGTGACCTTGCGCAGGGTCCCAGAGGGAGTCTGGCTGAGCAGGGAGCTGACCCCAGCGTAGCTCCTGGCCTTGCGCTTGGGGAGCACGTGGTAGGTGAAAGGTGGGATTTAGTACTTCCCAGAGCTGGGCAGGTGAGGCTGCAGGGGCCCAGCCGGGGAGTGGGGTGACTAGCAGCTCGGCTCAGCCACAGCCATGAGCGCCCTGAGACTGCACGGTGCTGAGTGATTTTGTTGTTGCTTCCCCTGTAGCTTTAACTTCTCCAAAGCCCAACCTGATGGGTCTGCCCAGCACAAGCGTCCCCTCGCCTGGCCTCCCCACCTCCGGATTACCAAATAAGCAGTCCTCCGCCTCGCTCAGCTCCCCGAGCCCAGCACAAGCCACGGTGGCCCTGGCCCCCCACCAGCCGCGCAAGGAGAAGGACGGTGAGAAGATGAAAGAGAAGGAGAAGGCGCCCAAAGGGAAGGGGGATTCCCTGCCGGGGCCCAAGAAGGAGAAGGGAGAGGCCCCCACGGCGACGCTCTCAGCCCCCCTGCCCACCATGGAGTACGCGGTGGAGCCGGCCCAGCTCCAGGCGCTGCAGGCTGCCTTGAATTCAGACCCAGCAGCCTTGCTCACAAGCCAGTTCCTCCCCTACTTTGTCCCCGGCTTCTCCCCCTACTACGCCCCTCAGATCCCCGGGGCCTTGCAGAGCGGGTACCTGCAGCCCATGTACGGCATGGAAGGCCTGTTCCCCTACAGCCCAGCCCTGTCCCAGGCTCTGCTAGGCCTGGCCCCTAGCTCCTTGCTGCAGCAGTACCAGCAATATCAGCAGAGTCTGCAGGAGGCGCTGCAGCAGCAGCAGCAGCAGCAGCAGCGGCAAGTGCAGCAGCAGCAGCAGCAGCAGCAGAAGGTGCAGCAGCAACAGCCCAAAGGAAGCCAAACTCCAGTCCCCCCGGGGGCTGCTACCCCAGACAAAGACCCTGCCAAAGAACCCCCCCAGCAAGAAGAGCAGAAAAATGCCCCCCGTGAGGTGTCCCCCCTCCTGCCCAAACCCCAAGAAGAGCCCGAAGCAGAAAGCAAAGGTGCAGACTCCCTGGGCGAGCCCTTCGCTGCTCCAAAGGCGCAGTACAAGCTGGTCTGCCGCAAGTGCCAAGCCGGCTTCAGCGACCAGGAGGCGGCCAGCAACCACCTGAAGTCCCTCTGCTTCTTCGGCCAGTCTGTGGTGAACCTGCAAGAGATGGTGCTTCATGTGCCCACTGGCAGCAGCGGCAAGGGCAGCAGCTCGTACCAGTGCGTGGCGTGCGAGAGCACAGAGTGTGGGGACGAAGCCCTGAGTCAGCATCTCGAGTCAGCCCCTCACAAACACCGAACAATCACAAGAGCAGCAAGAAACGCCAAAGAGCACCCCAGTCTATTACCTCACTCTGCCTGCCTCCCCGACCCTAGCACCGCATCTACCTCGCAGTCTGCCGCTCACTCAAACGACAGCCCCCCCGCCTCGGCTTCCCCCCACGCCTCCACAAAGTCCTGGCCTCAAGGGGTCTCCCGGGCTCCTCTTGGGAAGCCGCCTCCTCCTCCTTTCCCTCCTCTCTCCTCATCGTCAACGGTTACCTCAAGTTCATGCAGCACCTCAGGGGTTCAGCCCTCGATGCCAACAGACGACTATTCGGAGGAGTCTGACACGGATCTTAGCCAAAAGTCAGATGGACCGGCTAGCCCGGGGGAGGGGCCTAAGGACCCCAGCTGCCCGAAGGACAGTGGTCTAACTAGTGTAGGAATGGACACCTTCAGATTGTAAGCTTTGAAGATGAACAATACAAAAATGAATTTAAATAAAAATGAATAACAAACCAATTTCAAAAACAGACTAACTGCAATTCCAAAGCTTCGAACCAAAAAAAAGAAAAAGAAAAAGAAAAAAGAAGACGTGTGGGTTGTTTTCCCATATAACGGTGCCGGTGGCTTTGACATTTTTTTCTTTTAATTAAAAAAAATTCTCTTACATTTGTCCTTTTGAAGGTCCTGTTGGTCTGGGAGACAAAAGCGCACCCGGCCTCCTTAGTGTCTTTGGAGCGCAACCAACCCTTGTATATTGCCCCTGCCCAATAACGCCCTCACTGATAGCACAGCGGAGCCCGGCATGCACTGTATGGGAAAGCAGCCCACCGGGCTACAGTTTTAAATTTCTTGCTATCTTAGCATTCAGATACCAATGGCTTGCTAAAAGAAAAAAGAAATGTAATGTCTTTTTATTCTCAGGTCAATCGCTCACACTTTGTTCTGTTTTCAGAATCATTGTTTATATATATATATATATGTGTGTGTGTGTGTGTGTGTGTGCGTGCGCGTGTGTGTGTATATATATATATATATATATATAATTTTTTGTTTGTTTTGGGGGTTTTTTGTTTTGTTTTTTGTTCCAGAAAAGAATTTTATTTTGTTGGATTTGGCAGAGCGGGGGAGGGGGGTTGTTTTGGGCTTTTGGGGAGGTGTTTTTTTGTTTTGTTTTTTTAATTTAAAATGGGCAGAAAGTATTCAAGAGAAAAACAATGTGAACTGCTTTAGCTTTCTGGGGATTTTAAGGGTAGCTTTTCTGCTGAAGCCAATTTCAAGGGGAAAAATTAAGCACTCCCACTTTTCAGAAAAAAACCACAAAGAGTGTTGAGGACTTGGAGCTTAAAAACAAGTTTTAAAACAACTGACTTTCTGTATTTATGATAGATATGACCATTTTTGGTGTTGAGTAGATTGTTGCATTGGAAATGAACTGAAGCAGTATGGTAGATTTAAAAGAAAAAAATCCCTTTTGTGTACATTTAGCTTTTGTATGGTCCAGCTGACGGCTTCTCATTTGATGTTGTCTTGTTCATTCCTAGCCAGATAGATTGCAATCCATTGACTCGCCTAAGCTTTTCTCCCCTTTATTCCCCTTTCACCCATCCTGTGATCTGCCACTTATGGTCGCTGCCTTCATTTCTTCGAGGGTGGTTGCATAATTATTTTATAAAAACTAAAGAGAGACATTCAAAGGGTTTGGGGGGTCAGTTGGATCCCTTGCAGAATATTTTTTGTTGGGAGTTGGAAGCTTTTTAAGACGTATACATACGATTTACCTATGTCTGTTATCCTTGTGCACTTATTTCTCATTTTTTCATTTTCCTTTTGCTCTTCCTTTCTTCGTTTTGTAAATGCTTCAAAGATTCTGTTCCTAAACTATAAGCATTTGTTCCTCTGTGTGTAATTAGGCTGCACTCTGTTCCTTCTTTTAAAATAACTTTTTGTTAATTTTTTTTCTCCAAAAAAAAAAGTCATGCTTTAAATAAAATCCAAAGACATACCCTTTCACCAATGGTGCAGAATGAGCAAAAAGGTTTCTTTTTACTTGAGAATTTGTTTCTGATTTAAACAAACAAAACTAATTTTAAATAAAGAAAAGAATTAAAAAGTACCCAGCTTGTTATCTGTGCTTCTTCTGCAAGCAGAGAGGCAACTCTTAATGAAAATTCAACATACCAAACCACAAGTTTTTACTTCAAAGTTTTGTCCTCGTCTTAGGCAGTCTGAGTGGTGAGCGGGCCAGAGGTGCAGCCCGCAATGAATCAGATAGCAATGTACAGAAAGCAAAAAAAAACAAAACAAAAAACCCATATGTGAGGCACTTGTGTTTGTGTTACTCTCTGTATTCCTGTTTGTGGGACACACACACCCACCCACCCCTTATATGGTCTGGACTTTGAAAGGAAAACTTTGTGCTGCTAAAATGTAGATCTTGGAGACAGATGTTTGCTGTTTCACTTCCCTAGCCAAATGTCAACAGAAACAATCTCCCTTCCCCCAAAAGTGTGAAATCTTTCTCCCCTTCATCCTCCTCCTATTTCAAAAGGGAACTTCGAAGACTGTGAATGCAGGTTCCATTGTTCACCTAATGGCTTCTTTGCCCAGTGTTGAAGCCACTCATCAACTTTTCAAGAGACTGGAGCATTCCGAAATATGAAAACCAGTTTTCATTTTTTTAGCCGGGACTCTTATTTTTATGAATTTTTGTTTTTAGTTGAATGAGACTAGATCTTGAACTGTTGTACATATTTCTAACTAGGCTGATGCACAGTGCAAATTCCTTTTTAAATTGTTTTTTAAGTAGACAATACTAAAGAGAGTACCGTCTGATATTCATACCAGTATCCAGTTGTAGCATAAGGTGTCAAAAACAAGTACACAACGCGTTTGCTGTTTTAACAAACTGTTTTCTTTTAACAAAAGTTCTTGTATTTCTCCCTGTGTTTGAGATGAACATTTTTTAAATTCTAAAGTTGTACAGTTTTTTGTTTTCATTATTTTATCTTGTTTGTAATTCTATGAAATATATATATATTTTTTGCCATTTAACTGTTGTATGTTACTCTGTCTGTATCATATAGAAATATTTTGTTTTGTTTTTGGTTCTCTCTGTGATACAAGTTAACAATTGAACACTACCTTTCTCTGTCAAATTCTGCTCGATATCTTTGGAAAACTTTTCTTTTGGTTTTGTTCTGTTTGGTCATAGTGCAATTTCTCTCTTTCTTCCCCTTTTCCTTCACACCCACTAAAAGGCATTTTCAGCGCCTTTCCTTGTATTTTTTCTAAATATGTCTAGATACGCGTTCAGCCTGAGATTGCCTCATCCTTTTGAAGTGCCCCGCAGCGTGGCCCAGGCGGTGCTGCTGTGCTCTCACACTAAGCGACACTGACGCGCGTCAGAAGGGTTAGGCTGCCAAAGTCCGAGTCCTGCTGCAGAATCTCCACAGAGGGGCGTGCCGTGGGCTCGTCCGTTGTAGAATGGCTTCCATTGCAGGTGAAACGGACGGTTCCAGCCAGTCGCAGAGGATCATTTTCCCTTCAGACCCGGCTCTGCACCCACCGCCATGTCTCTTCACACTGTGGTCCGGGGAGCAGGTGCTGCTCAGGGGAAGCCCAGCTCTAGGCTGCCAGGCGCAGTGTTGGTCAGAGTTGAGAGGCCTCTGGGCTGTGCTGGGGGACGGGCAGGTGCCTGGCTGCTCACCCCAAGCCGCGCTGTCAGATCATGCCAGTAATTCAATATTAATCTATGCTGCTGCCCTTCAGTCCGGCCTTCCCTGGAGAGTTTGCACCTCTCGGCTCCTTGAGAGGCTCTGGGAAGGGGTCACTGTCAAAGCCGCCTTCAAAAATTCCCAATCGTATAAATGTGTCTGTTTCCAACCGAAACTCCCACGCCGTGGCCTGGTGCTGGACACGCAGCCAAAGGGGAGTTAGGAGACCCGAGTAGCTGGCACTACTCAGCATAGAAGAGACCCCTCGAGCTGGGGTCAAACCCCAGGCCGAGATTTTAAACACAGAGCAGAGCCGGTAACTTTATTTTTAAATGAAAAGCTTTTAAAGAGGCGAAGATGACCAAATGTCACACAGGAGACTAAAATACACAACAAGGTGTGTTTAGAGGGGCTACCTGCGCCCATGCAGCAGCCATGGCAGGAAGGTGCAGACAACAGAGAGGCATTAATGCAAGCCAGCACACTTGATGTTTGTGAAAATATATTTTGCTTTTAAAAAAAATAAATTAACTAAATTAAAACATTTTAAATAGAAGCAGAGATTTGGTTGGTTTGTTGGCTGAGATACTGCCCACTGTGAAACACAAAGCTTTGACTTTTTTGTTTGTTTGTTTGTTTATTTGGGGGGGGCAAGTTTTGGTAGAACAGAAAGCATAAATGAGGTGAAGAGGTATATGAACAGCCTTTGCAATGTACAAAAAATAGAGCAAGTGAAACCAAAAATGATGTTCTTGGTGTTTTTCTATAATGTAGTCTTGTTAGCTTTTTTGTTACTGTAACAATGCTGATCTCGAACTGTACCAAAATACATGGAGACTAACAAACAGAAACCACATGGAACTTTCAAAACTTTAAAAAAATGTCACAAAACTTTGTTGTCATAGTTAAGCTGATTGTAGATGGTAATTGAATATACTCCTTTGACAATATTTCATCAAGTGTGTTTCCTGCTCATTGTGATACATTAAAAAAATGAGCAAAAGCTCTTGTCTCCGATGTGCCCAGGTGTATGAAGGTTTTGTGTGGGTGTGGGTGTGTGCGCGCACGCGCTCGCTGGTAGGACTGCGTGTGTGCACATTTGTGCATTCATCTGTGTGTATGAAATTAGATGTTCATGGAGATCCTTGTAGGCACATGCCCCTTGTGCACTCGTGTGTGTGTGTGTGTGTGTGTGTACATGCACAGTCACTTGTCCTCAGCAGCACGTGGGTGTTTGTGTGCCCACGGGCACTGTTTGATTAGTATGGGAGTGCATGGGCTCGTGCTTTGAATCGGTTATTTTCAGCATGGAGTCCAGATGCTGAACTGGAAGTAATGAGCCACGCAGCACTGCCTCGTTACAGCGTTGGGATGTGCTGTGTATGGAAAGGGCATTTTATAATTGGAATTTTACCAAGGGCTGTATACGAAATCCAGGCACGTGACGGTAATTAACGCTGAGAAAGCTAGAACCCGATGCCTTACCAGATAAGGTCAGTTTCACATCTGTAACCTAGAAATGAGCCAGTCTGCAAGTGTCTTCCACGGATTAAACCAGAAGCAGCTGAAGGTAAGAACGGTAAGTGGCTGATTCACTGAGTTTCCTTTTGTAGCGAACCTCTCACTGCTCTAGAGCAGAGGCTGAAATGGGAACACAACTTGGTAAACAGCTGAGTGTAAACAAAAGGTGTCCCATGCAGCGGGAAAGCCTGGACATTTCTTTCATCGGGACCATGTCCACAGGACATCCCATTCACCTCTAATTTCTATCTACAGGAATCAGTCATCGTAACACCCCCATGGCCAGTCGCCTCGGAAGGCCGGTTAGCGTGGTAGCGCCCTTGGGCAGTCGGCAGGTTCTCTGTAGTAAGAGGCGTACTGCCCTGCTTGGGAGTGGCAGTCAGTGAAGGGAGGCAGAACCCAAGAGTCTCACAGTTTGAGAGGAGACGGGGGTTGTTTAAAGACGAAGGTTAGAATATTGTCTAGCCAGGAAACTCAGGGCTGGGGGATGCTTTTTGTTTGGGACGGTTTGTTCCCAATTGAAGCTCCTGAGATATGTGGGATGATTTTTTCAAAGTGGTTATTTCCCAAGTTGTGTTCCCATTTCAGTCTCTGCTCTAGAGCTTCCCTCTGCAACGTGTCCAGCTCTCTGAGCGGGGGGCTCTGCAATTCCCCTCAGGCCCTCCGGGACGGGCGCCTGGTGTCGGAGTAGCAGAAGAGAGCCCAGCTCCATTGGGCCCAGTGTCCAGGCGCTAGCTGCAGTTTTAAGAAAGATGAAACCTCCGTGTGTGCAGCCAGGAGGGTGCATGGGGGCAAAGGCCTTTGTAGCTTTGGGTATGGAAAGAAACTGATTTTTTCAGCCGTGCAGGTGATCATGTGACCATGTGAACCAAGTTGGTTCCCTGAAACCCCTTCCCGCTGCCTGCGCACGTGTAAGTAGCGTTCCCTGAGGCCGGGTCCGACCAGCCGTGCTG
The DNA here is from genome assembly GCF_052426305.1 of Pelodiscus sinensis. Taxonomy (NCBI): domain Eukaryota; kingdom Metazoa; phylum Chordata; order Testudines; family Trionychidae; genus Pelodiscus; species Pelodiscus sinensis. The sequence goes on from NC_143063.1 coordinate 51,569,070, forward strand.
CAGGCTCAGGGAACGCCTGCCGAACACTTCTCTGGAAACTGATTGGGGGGTTCTTTACTGAGTTTGCTGCTTTCCTAATGGCCTGGCAGCTGCTGCTTCAAGCATGGAGCAGCGAGTCGGTCATCACTAAACCAGTCAGGCACTGAAATAAGAGGCCTCATTTTCCAAAGTACTGCTCCCCACTGGCTCCCAGAGAGCTCCGTGGGAGAGAAACCATCTCCTGCTTTAGTCTTAATTTTGGAGTTAGGTGCATAACTCTCGGCGTCTGCATTCGAAAGCCTGGGCCACTGAACTATCAAATACAGGCATCCGACGCGTCGGCCAAGTGAAAACACTGTCACAAGCTGCTGTCTTACATCGGCTGTGAGAACACTTCACGGCGTCATTTGCAACTTTGCTAGCCTCTATTTTCAGATGGGGGGAACTTCCAGTTAGAAAGCCCCTGCCAAGCTGGGCTCCTCCCATGCTACAGGTCCAGTGAGTGATGGAGACGAAGGCCCTAGCACGACAGCAAACGGCCTCTGTGGGGCCATGCTTGAGAGAGTGCGAGGCAGCTTCCAGCTGCGTCCCAGTGCCAGGGACCAGGCTGCCAAAGGTGCTTCTGGGTCTCGGCTCTGCGGAGCTATGGGCAGCTGCCTGCGTGTTGGGAAGTCTGGCCCAGGAGCACGGCACCCTGGGCAGGTTCTGAAGCCTCTTTGGACAAGAGCCGGGGCTCCAGCCGGCTTGTGGCCCTGAGGTGAGCTGCCCCTGCACTGGAGCTTAGGCAGGGCCTTTCTCTTCGAACACGCTGGCAGCTCCTATGCCGCGTGAAGCCCGTCGCGGTGCCTGCCTGCTTTCAGGGATTGCTGCCTTCCTTGTTAACAGCTCTGCCCCGGGCCTCCCCTGGCCCTAGCCCAGCCTCATGTCCTAGGACACCGCCCCCAGCCTCCACACCTGGCTCCCTCCAGGACCAGCAGCACGAGGACAGTTTGAATTCCTGCGCGGCAAGAGGGGACATGCTGGAGCTCCTGACTCCAGGGACTGCGCGGCACCCAACTTGCACGGAAGCTCCCAGAAGCTGGGCTGATGATCCCTGATCAGGTGCCCGACATGGGCCCTGGCTTCACTCCAGACTGCGGCTCGGAAAGGAGAGGGAATCAGTGTCGGCTCCCGCTGCTCCCAACAGCCTGTTCCTGGGCCTCAGCGAGCCCGGCTCAGCCAGCCCCTCCGTGCTGCAGGGCAGGGCCAGGTGGGGCTACTGCCCAGAGGCGGCTTTTGCCATGTAGCCAACAAGCCCTCAGCCATGAGAACTGGCCGGGAGGTGGCGTGTGGAACGTTTCTTCCCTCCTCTTGCTCACGGCCTGTGGCCTGGACAGAGGCAGCAGAGGAAACACCAGCTCAAGCCCTCCCAGGACGTGGCCCTCCCTACGCATTACTCAGCGCGGGGAATGAGCCTTTGTCTTGATTGCCCACCGTGCTGGTAAGTGAACGCGTTGCCCATCCCTGGATGCTGCCTGGGCAGTAAATGTGCTTGGATGCAGCTGGGAGCCAGCCGGTTTTGGAGCTGAGGAAAGCCTTGTGGGCCAGGCGAGAGGGTTCACCTCGTGCTGTGCACACGGTGCTCCCAGCTCTGACACGGCGGTCCTGCCCAGGCGGTGCTGCTCACGCCAGCCTGTCACACAGACTCAGAACCTGCGCTCAGCTGCGCTTGGCCCTTTGCTCAGTCTTACTGGCGCTACCGCCGTTGGAAATGGCTCGCTGGCTCGTTTCCTATGTGCTGGGCTCGGGCTTTGCACTCAGTTGCCTGGTTTTAGCACCAAGGGGCTTAGGGGAAAGGCCTTGGTTGGAGCCCCACGGGGGCCCAGCCACTCAGAGGAGATGCACCGTGCCACGTCTGGCTGGGCTCCCCCGGTGGGCGCTGTGTGTGAGTGAAACGGCAGGGACAGCGTGTGTCAGCTCAGTCCCTGCCGTGCCCAGACTGGTCCCCTGGCCTGATGGCGATTGGAGAATGTCAGAGGAGAGCAGGGAAATAAATAGTGATGCAGTGCTGCTGCCTTTGGCCTCGCCTGCTGGAATGGGCCTCTGACTGCACATCGTCACGCTCATGGCCACCCACGGGGCTGCTTGCGAGCTAGGAGTGCGTGTATACGCGCCCAGGCGAGAAGCGTTTGCGCGGCAGAACTAACTCAGGTAAAATAACAGAACTTGCGCATAGTTCCATCCCATACAGTCTGCCGGAGAACCTGGCTCTAAAACAACAGACCCACCTCTCCGCCCCCTTGCCTCACTGCAAGCGCGGCCCAACCCAGGTGCTATTGCGAGCTGCAGCCCACAGCTGATGTCCATGCTGGCCGCTACTGGTTGGCTCACATACAAACTAACCTTTTTTCAGAGGCAAGGCAGGAAGTGAGTGAGTTGGCAGGAAACCTGCATTCTCGTGGCCTTCCAAAGACTGTCCCACTCACCGTGTCCCACAGAAGGGCTCGGTTTGGATTAATCAGCATTTTTCGGAAGGCCAGGTGTTCCACTAGGAAATCTCCATCCTGCTCCATCTCTCCTCAGCATAACTGGGCGTCTAGCACCCATAGAGCGTTAGAGTGGCTATTGTCGCGCCATGCAGAGCACAGTGGCTTGTGCACTTACGCCCGGCAATCCCAGGTGCCGTCCCAAGGGCAGCTGCCTGCATGTGCTGCTGGCTCACCCGGGCTGGTCTACGCAGACAGTCAGGTCTGCGTTGGGGCTCAGCAGACTGGAAGGGGAAATGCCGGCAATGACTTGAGAGAGGAGTGAAAAAACGACACACTGTGTCCCTGGCACTAGCCAGCAGTGCCCCTCTGCCACGTGCACCAGCCAGACTGGACAGTCTCCACCAAAGGGAACGAACACAAATCAGACATTCGAAAAGGCAACACATGGAATCCTGTCGGGGAACATTGTAACCTGCCCGGCACTTGCTAATGGATCTCCACGTTGCCGTATTGTTTCAGGCCAATTTCAAAAACCAGCTTGAAAGGGAGGCTGCAGAACTTTCTTTCCTTTACCGATGTGATACCCGCAATAGGCGTTTTAACAGAGACCTTGGCTGGACGAGCCTCCACGTTCCACATCCAATGACATAAAAGGCCAACCACCTGGTACGTAAGAGCACTTAACACTCTCCATCAGCGTCATTTAGCAGGGACACATTGACTGACTGTTCTTTTCCCTCCCCACCCCCTCTCTTTCTCTGGCATTTATTTGGAACCTGGAGAAGTGGGCTGTGCCCACGAAAGCTCGTGATCCCATCGACATGCTTTGTTAGTCTCTGAGATGCTGCAGGACCATTGGTTGGTTTTTAAGGTTTTGCAGCTCAGTAGTTGAGGCTGGGTTGCATTTTGTCCTGGCAAAGGGGGACTCAGCCACTGTGTTACTTGAGCAGAATACCGAGTTACCCTCCCTCAAACTTACAGCATTTGCTTGGAGCACAGAATTATTTGCCTGAGAATTTGGGTAAATTGGCCAATTCATTTGAGTTCCAATTAATTTTAAAATGGGCCCTTCTGGAAATGTAGCACCTGGGGTCCGGCCCTTTAACCATCCAGGTCATGATTCTTTTGGGGGAGGTTACTATTGAGTTGTCCTCGTTCTGAGTGGAAAGCGTCTGATGGCGAATGTTCTCCCAGCGGAGGTGGGGACCTTGGGCCCGTGGGCTGCACGTGGTTCATCAGGGCTAGCTGCTCTCAGGCTGCTACGCGCTTGGTTTACAACAGGCATTGACCTGAATTGCTTCCCGCAGCTCCCATTGGCCAGGAACGGCAAATGGTGGCCAATGAGAGTTGTGGGGCTCCATGCCTGAGGGCGCTCAGGTAAACGAACCGTGTGGCCACCCACACACAGCTAACCCTGACCAATCACACGCAGCCAACGGCTTGAGGGTCCCCACCCCCACCCTTCAGAGTGTGCTGCGTACAGCTGCTCTCTTTAAAACGGTCTGCCATCTGAAACTGAGCCCATCACTGGCCCCCCGTTAGCAGGCCATGTTAGGACATGACACAGCTGTCAGGGGGGTGGGGGAGTGCAAAAAGTGGGGAAAGTTGGTTTTTTCCAATCAGTGTAATTAATGTGTGGTCTATGCACTAACCATGGTGTTACTACAGGGCAGAGCTATGGTTTGTCAGTACCTTCCTTTTGTATTTCCAGGCCTTAACATGTTTGGATTTCTTTTACTTTCAGCCCCAACTCCAGATTCAGTGAGTTTAATGTGCATAAAATTGGTGTGAGACTCCTGGAGAACTTGGAATGTTGGTTTTGGATGTTTGGGGCGGCGGGGGGGGGGGGGGGAGTTGTGCACAATATGGTATTTGGCCGTTGTACTGATAGTTGTTTCACTGTTGCATTTCAGAGTGTGTTTGTCAGTTAGTAAACCGGCGCTGGGCAACCGAGGCTGGTGAAGAGGCCATATGACTGGCCCTTCTTCATCTCAGTGGGCTGCAAGCTCGTAACCTGATGTCTCCCAGGATAGGCAAGTGTTGCTAACTGTGCGTGTACACTTACACTGTGCAGGGTGTGCCAAGCGAACCATAGCAGCACTGTGATTGGCTGCGGTGGGAGCACACAGGCCAATGCTGTGTGCAATTGGCACGCCCCTCACTTCCCGTGTCCTGGCTTCCTGTGCATGTCACTTTGATAATACTGGTGCAAAAAACTCTCATGGACGGAAGGCAGCGGGATCTGGCAGCCCTGCGCAGGGCAACAGGAACCAAAATGTCTTGCAGGCCACACAGAGAACACTGATGGGCCATGTGGCCCTCGGGCGGCAGGCTACCCTCCTGATACAGGGTGGGGACGCGGTTGTGCGGCAGAGCAGGGGGAGGGAGGTTTTGCTTCTGTGGCCAGCGCCGGGGCGACTCTGCCTCTGTAAACACCACAAAGGTCAGAACTTGATTTAATCAAGGAATCGTTCAGGAAAGCGGCGTCATGCCGACTGTGCTGGAAGGGGCTGGCTGCCTCAGGCTGCCTGTAGCAAACGGGACGGCGTGATGTGTGCCAGGCCTGTTTGGGCCCACGTCACAAAATCCACCCCAGGCTTTGCCCTTGATTGTAAACGCTCCTGGCAGGGCGCTGTAACCCCCAGGTCCTTTTCTGCAGAACTACTACTTAATTGGTTGGTCCCCAGCTTGTAACAATACTTGGGATTCTTCCGTCCCAAGTGCAGGACTCTACACTTGTCCTTGTTGAACCTCATCAGATTTCTTGTGGCCCAATCCTTCAGTTTGTCTAAGTCACTCTGGACCCTATCTCTCCCCCCAGCTTAGTGTCATCTGCAAACTTGCTGAGGGTGCAACCCATCCCCTCATCCCGGTCATTAATAAAGATGTTGAACAAAACCGGTCCTAGAACCGAACCTTGGGGCACTCCGCTAGAAACCAACCGCCATCCTGACATCGAGCCATTGATCACTACCTGCTGGGCCCGGCCTTCTAGCCATCTTTCCATCCATCTTACCGTCCATTTATCCAATCCACATTCCCTTAACTTGCTGGCAAGAATATTGTGGGAGACCGTATCAAAAGCCTTGCTAAAGTCAAGGTATATAACATCCACTGACTTCCCCATGTCCACAGAGCCAGTTACTTCATCATAGAAGCTAATCAGATTGGTCAGGCACGACTTGCCCTTTGTGAATCTATGCTGACTATTCCCGATCCCTTTCCTCTCTTCCAAGTGCCTCAAAATGGATTCCTTAAGGATCCCTTCCATGATTTTTCCAGGAACCGAGGTAAGACTGACCGGCCTATAGTTCCCTGGATCGTCCTTCTTCCCTTTTATGAAGATGGGCACTACATTTGCCTTTTTCCAATCATCTGGGATTTCTCCCGATCTCCACGACTTTTCAAAGATAATGGCCAAAGGCTCCGCAATGACATTTGCCAACTCCCTCAGTACCCTCAGATGCACAAGTCCAGACCCATGGATTTGTGTACGTTTAGCTTTTCTAAATAGTTCCTAACCTGTTCTTTACCCACCACAGGCTGTCCATCTTCTTCCCATCTTGCGTCACTTAGCACAGAAGTCCAGGAGCCAACCTTGTCCGTGAATACAGAGGCAAAGAAAGCATTGAGTTCTTCAGCTTTCCTCACATCATCTGTCACTAGGTTACCTCCTTCATCCAGTAGGGGCCGCACACCCTCTCTGATCACCTTCTTCTTGTTAACATGCCTGTAGAAACCTTTCTTGTTATCCTTCACATCCTTAGCCAGTCGCAATTCCAATTGCGCTTTCACCTTCCTGATAACCCCCCGGCATTCTCGAGCTATACGTTTAAACTCCTCCCTGGTCATTTGTCCAAGTTTCCACTTTTTGTAAGCTTCCTTTTTGTGCTTAAGGTCACCAAGGATTTCCCCTGTAAGCCAGTCCGGTCTCCTACCATGTTTGCCTCTCTTGCTACGCGTCGGGATGGTTTCTTTCTGTGCCTTCAATAAGGCTTCTTTAAAATACTGCCAGCTGTCCTGGACTCCTTTCCCCTTCATGTTAGCATCCCAGGGGATTCTGCCCATCAGATCTCGGAGGGAGTCAAAATCTGCTTTTTTGAAGTCCAAGGTGTGTATTTTACTACTCTCTTTTCTTCCTTTGGTCAGGATCCTAAAATCTACCATCTCATGATCACTGCTTCCCAGGTTGTCACCCACATCCACTTCCTCTATTAGTTCCTTCATGTTTGTGAGCAGAAGGTCAAGCTGCGCACGGCTCCTGGTCGGATCCTTAAGCACTTGTCAAGAAGTTATCCCCAACATTCTCCAAAAACTTCCTGGATTGCTTATGTACTGCCCTATTTGTTTCCCAACAGATGTCAGGGTGATTAAAGTCCCTCATGAGAACCAGGGCCTGCGATCTGGAAGCTTCTCTTAATTGTCCGAAGAAAGCCTCATCTACCTCATCCACCTGATTTGGTGGCCTGTAGCAAACACCAACCACAACATCACTGCTGTTGTTTGCTCCTTTAAACTTAACCCATAGACTCTCAACAGGCTTTTCTCCCTCTTTATACTGGAGTTCAGAGTAATTATAGTGCTCTCTTACATATAGTGCAACTCCTCCTCCTTTTCTCCCCTGCCTGTTCTTCCTGAACAGTCTATACCCTTCCATGACAGCGCTCCAGTCATGCGAGTCATCCCACTAAGTCTCTGTTATCACAATTAAATCATATTTCTTGGACTGGGCCAGGGCCTCCAGTTCTTCCTGTTTGTTGCCCAGGCTTCTCGCATTAGTGTACAAACACCTCAGATAACCAGCTGATTGCCCTATTTTCTCCATTCGAATCAGGGGTCCTCCTTTCTTGCTCGTTCCTCTCTGCATTCTTCCCGGTATCCGACTTTCCCACTCTCCTCAGGGTTTTGGTCATTGTCCCCCGACGAACCTAGTTTAAAGCCCTCCTCACTAGGTTTGCAAGCCTGCCTGCAAAGATGCTCCTTCCTCTCTTGGTTAGGTGGATCCCATCTCTTCCGAACAATCCTTGCGCCCGGAACAGAGTCCCATGGTCGAAGAAACCAAAGCCTTCTCTGCGACACCACCTACGCAACCACGCATTTACGTCCTCAATTCGACGATCCCTGCCCAGTCCTTTCCCTTCAACAGGGAGGATGGACGAGAACACCACTTGCGCTCCGAATTCTTGGATCCTTCTTCCCAGCGCTACATAATCCGCAGTAACCCGCTCAAGGTCATTCTTGGCCGTATCGTTAGTTCCCATGTGGAGAAGCAGGAAGGGGTAGCAATCCGAAGGTTTGATCAGTTTGGTAAGCCTCTCAGTCACATCCTGAATGCAAGCTCCCGGTAAGCAGCATGCCACTCTAGATTCCAGGTCCGGACGGCAGATGGATGGCTCAGTCCCTCTTAGGAGGGAGTCCCTGACCACCACCACCCGTCGTTTCCTTTTGGGGGTGGTGGCCGTGGAACCCCCATCCGTAGGACTATGCATCTCATGCCTTCCAGTAGATGGTGTTCCCTTCTGGTTTCTTCCTTGTGAGGTCCCTTCCAGAGCTTTCAGCACTACAGAGCCTGTGGAGAGAGCCTGAAAGTGATTACTTACCTCTATAGCATCGGGGGATTCTCATGGTGGCCTTTTTCCCCTTCTAGAAGTTACATGCTGCCAGTTCTCTTTGTGGTCACGTACTGCCCTCTCTGGCGCTTCTGCCTGCCGTGCTTGAAGGATTAAACTCTGCCTTCTATCGAGGAAGTCTTCATCCTCTCTGATCGAGCGCAGGGTCGACACTTGGGCCTCCAGTCCGCTAATTTTTTCTTCCAAAATGGCGACCAACTTGCACTTGGTGCAGATGAAATCTGTTCTTTCTTCCGGGAGGAAGACAAACATGGCCAATGCTGTGCAGGTAACAGCAGCAGACCCATCACCATCCATCACTGCTGTCCTGGAGAAGGGATTTAAAAGAAAGGCGAGAGAACCTCCCGCCCTTCCCAACTCCCTCTCTAAACTCCCTGTTCGCACTCACCTGTTCACAAGCTCCTTGGTCGCTTGCCGAGTGCCTGAAAGTCCCTCCCCCTACCAAGGCTCAGCTAATCAGCAGAGGCTTCTAGAATTCAAACTTTAAATAGAAGCCAACACTTTCCACCTGCCAATCACAGCACCTGCCAATCACAGCACACACTCCAGGAGGGTTCAGCAGAGCTTGGTCTTGGGCGGATGGGAGGGGAAGGGCCACTGAAACCAGTGACTAACAGCCCCCTACTCTCCCCTGTTCCTCCGGGCGTGTGCCCTTGGCTGCTACAAGGAAGAGTATCCACCGGCTGCTGCCTCACCTTGTCGGAGGGCAGCTCGGACTGACAGGGGCCCTTCCTTTCCCAGGCTGCAGGGTCCCAGGCAATGGTGGGTGTGTGCCCCTGCCCTGCCGCTCTGCCCCACGGGGCCTGTATGGCTGGGGGCGGGGAGGGGACCCAACCAGCCAGTTCAGTACAGCTGGATACTCCAAGCAACAGAGTCAGGCCTGAGCCCGCTGGGGAGGGGCCTGCGACGTTCCCTCTTGTCCGTCTGCTGGGAGGGCGAAGGCGGCTGCTCTGCACGTGCTCCAGGGAGCCGCTCTGGCTCTGGGACTGCCCCCCCCCAGGCCTGGCTCCTCCTCTGGCGCTTGTAGCGGATGGAGCCAAGTGATAACTCCCCCCCCCCCCCCCACTGCTCTGCCTAACCATTGGGCAGGAGAAGGGAGCCGGGCAGAGGCTGAGCGTCAGTTCACCAGGCACGTGGTCAGTCCTGCTGCAGGCACGTTCCCAGGGTGGAGGAGGCCCCTTGCCTCTCATGGAGGCTGCCGCAGGGGGCGGGTGTTTCACGGTTCCGCTGTGGAGCCTGGGCGAGGTTCTGACGCGCTGATCCCACCTCACTGGGGCTGGTGCACAAAGTGAGCATGTTTCCACTGAGCAACCTGTCGTTTGCTGCGTGATGCAGGAGGCCACCTCACTGGCCAAAAGAGAAACGTAAAGCTGCAGCTGGAGACTGGGCAATGTGCCTGGGCGTGGCATTAAAACAAACACTGGTGAGGGGGCCTGTGTTCCCTCTCAGTTTTTCCACCCTTGTGCGGAATACATTTTGTTACCTGCAGTGAGGCATGTGCGGATGTGCACCACCTGTAGAAACGCAGGCTGCTGGCGGTGGGTGCTGTGCTCATCAGCTGGGTGGCCGCCCAAGCGCTCAGCTGACAGGATGGTCTGGAAGGGTTGTTCTAGAGGATGGTGGCCATGTCTGTTAGTTTTAATTTCCCTGAATTCTGCGCCTGGCTGCCTGTCTCTCCCCATGCCGCCGCCCCCCAGCACCAAGTTTTGTTGTTTTTTTCCCGTGCTAAGTAGCTAAACCGAGATGCTGAGTGTAAGAAATGGAAAGTGACAAGATATGACCGAAGCATTGGAAATCAATCCAAACTAAATGTGCTTCTTAACTATAAGTGAACAGTTGAAAACAATCCTCTTTTATAGCCATGGAGATAAATACTCTGTTTTTATTAGGAAAAAATTGCTTTGGACTGAATAAAGTCATTTGATTAACAAGTCAAAGTAGATGGTTTATTGATGTTTCAGAAAGGAGTTTACAAGGTCTAGTGAAAAAAGACACCCAGCTCTGAATTAACAAATTACCCTGGTATATGGGACATTGACAGTTCACTGCAAATAGATTTATGGGCTACCGCTGGGCGTCTCATCCCCATTTGCCTTATTGTGATAAAATATTGGGCCCTGGGTAAACCTATAGCCATGCCACAATACACCATATCGACCTTTGACCCGTAGGACCCAACAGCAAACCTACGAATTAGAGTCTTAATTTGTCTTAATCTAACAGGATCAGCTGTAGTTACTTCCAGAGCACAGAGAGGGGGGGAGGGAGGGAGAGAGACTGTACGCAGTGCACGTGTGTGTTTTGCAGGTGGAGGTGGATCACTTAGTTTACTACACTTGACACAGTTAAACTGGTGGGACCCTAAGAGCTCACAGGAGCATCCTGCACTGAAAAATAATTCCCAGATCCCATGAGTTACCCATGTAGAAAATTTACCATCAAAGCTGCTGACACCTTGGAAGTGTATGTGGAATCCCAGGCAGACTGGAAATGCAGAGACTAAATTGATCGGTGCAGTAATCCTCTGTTAATTTATTTTGATATTAAATTCAATTATTTTGCACATCCCCTATAAGTTTAGTTTTTCAGACGCTTTCAGTGTTGTCAGACACAATGGCTTCTTGGAGGCAACTGGCTTGGGGCATTGGGGCTTTTTGGTGCCTGAGAACTTGTTCAGGACACTTTGGGGCATGGAATAAACATTTTCTGGATATTTCTTTAAACCTGTAGCAGTGAAATCATCTAGATATTTACCTTGTCATCTTTAGGCTTCAGAGCTAACAGACCAGGTGAGATGATTATGGGTCTCTTGGACCTCCTGTTTCATGCTGATTGTTGCTGGAGGCAATCCATCATGGTGTAGCTTATACTCTGCTCACTGCTTCAAGGCAGTATTTGCAGGCGGGAGGGTTGCTACACAATTTTTCTAGAAAGCTCAGGTTCTGTTGCCGAGGAGTACCTGCAGTCCTTCTGTGTGAGCTGTGAATCTGAGATCCAAGAGCCTTTGAGCACGGGTGAAGAGCTGATTCCTGACAACGTACTATTGTTTTTAAAGTGGGTCTTTGAAATCAAGTCAGGCAACTTGCATCAAAAGACTGAAGCTGTGAGCCCAAAGCTGCGTGGGCAGATGTATCCCTCGCGTTAGCCGCTCCTAGTGACCTGCTTGATAATGTTTATTGCGCATGTTCACTGAATGACCGGGCAGAAGGCATTCCTTAGACGCGCGTTCATTATCATCTCAGCATGAATGATGTGACATACGGTTCATAACCCCCGGCCAACAGGCAGGAATAAGTCTTTTCCTCCCCGCAAGTTCTCGGAAGAAGCCTCCTGTCTCTGGGTAGAGTGAACTCAAAGCTAATCTCTCTTGTTGGCCTTGGCGCAGTTGTGCCCGTCTGGTGTGGGATTCTCACTGCATCACCCCCATGTGCATGTGGCTGAAGCTTTGTCAGACCCACAGCTCTGACCTGTGGCTCCTGTTCAGCTCAGCCTGGGCACCCGGCCATCCCTTGCAATTCCCTGTGCTGTTCCTTCACAGAGCTGGTCCCTGCCCCACCTCACCTTGCTAGTCCAGCCTGGCACCTTTCCTGGGCACAGCTGCTGCGCTGCCTGCTCGAGTGTGTTACACAGAGATCTGGCCTTGTGCCTCGTCTTTGTTCGGGGGCAGGATGTCCGTTTCTCTTCTCTCATTCACGTGGCTCCCGCACGCACAAGCCAACAAGGCCCCATCGTGTCTGGGTGGGAAAGGGGCTGAAAAGCAAGGCAAGAAGCGAGAGCCGGTGAGGTTTCCTAGTAAAAAGGGTGGGAAGAGGCTGGAGAATGAACTAGGGGTGGGAAAGGCTGGAGAGTCGGGGAGTATGTGTTAATTTGCACCTGTCCCCAGCGCTGCAAGCAATATCTGCATGCATCTGAAAATGACACCGTGATGAATGGGACACAAACGCATCTTTTATTGCCTCCACGGCACACAAGTGCACGCTCTTGCCTCTCCTAAGGGACTGGTGAACAGCCGGATGAAGGAATTCATAAGATTTGTTCGGCAGCCATTTTTCCTTTCTCTCCTGTAATAGGATCTGCAGAAATAATTTAAAGACCTGAAAGGTAATTTAGTATTTTCTTTTCTTTCTCCTCCCTCCCCCCGCCACACATCCTACAAGTTCACTAGGTATCCTCTAGATGAATTAATCCTAAGATAAAATATTATTTCTGGAGTTTATTCATCTCATTTATTAACTGTTTGCAGTTTTATTCACAGGGTTGTAGATTAACTCTGAAAGAAGTTACTATATGGAGTTTCCTCTCACTCAGTGGCTTTAATTTTCTGTTCATCTTCTTTTTTTAGATGTGTTTCTTCATAAACTAAGTTTTCATGAGACGTGGCTAATACTCTGCAGAACCACAAAGCTATAGCCTGTCATCTTTAGTACGTAGTGACCGTCTAACACCGGGGTCACCAACCAGTAGATCGCGATCTACCAGTAGCTCTCAGGGGCTCTAAGAGTAGCTCTTGTGCCCTCTCTGAACTGCGCACCTGCACAGTACATTTACATTAGATTTCCTCATGTAATCTAGGCGGGGCTTCAAGGAAGGGGCGGGGCAGTAGATCTTCGCCTGTTCTGAGACTCAAAAAGTGATCTTGGGTGTAAAAAGGTTGGAGACCACTGGTCTAACACCTAACAGGAATCAATAGCAAACGTCCCTGTAAACGCGATCCCGCCCCATCCAGGGGACAGGAAATGAAAGGATTTCACATCTGCCATTGAAGCTACAGGCTAGAATCTGCACCAAATGCCAGGCCCATGCCTTGGCAGTGCAATGGGTGCGTTGCTGATTTGCATCAGGCGCAGAGCAGTGAAAGACTCTGGGTGTCCTCTGCCAGCCCCCTGCTGTTGCTTCCACCTCTCCTGCTCCCCCCCCCCCATGGCAGCAGGCAAGCTGGTCCCATGAGAGCACTGCTCCACCTATGCTGATGTTACTGACACTGGCCGTGTTAGCGGTTTGGCTGTGGAGCCATACCCTTATTTCGAAATAACTTTACTAGCCTCTACACAGCCAAACCGCTATTTCGAAATAATTTGAAATAGCGGAGCACTTATTTCGAATTTGGTAAACCTCATTCCACGAGGAATAACACCAAATTTGAAATAGCTATTTCGAAATAAGTGCAGTGTAGACAATTATGTTGAAATGGGGGCTTCCAGCCTTCCCATGGTGCCCTGGTGGCCACTCCAGCCTCAATCAAGAAGACTCCTCTCCCTCCTCCACTCCCCAGAGCCCTTAAAGGGGTTGACTGTGGCCACAGTGCCTGTGCCAGCTCCAAGCCAGCAGTCACTGCCCCCGACCCAGTGGCCCCAAAACATGAACCAGCAAGCCACTGGCAGTCAGCCCTTCACCACTCCCCAGGAGCAGTCTGCCAGCTCCCAGGAGCCTGCCAGGGCCCAGAGAAGGTGGGTGTCTGCCTGGTCCAGGGCAGAGATCATGAACCTTATTCAGGTTTGGGGGGGTGCCCCCAACGTCCATGATCTCCACACTAGATGGAGGAATGTGGCCGTCTATGGCAGGATAGCTGCCAGCCTGGCTACCAAAGGCCACATGCGAACCCAGGAGCAGGTTTGCATGACAATCAAGTTGGTCCGGCGAGACCCCCAACCCTGAGCTTCCCCTCCCCCTTCTTCCCCTTGCTTCCCCCTTCCAGCTCCCTCCTCCCAGGTTTCCCCCTCCCCTCTCCCACCCTCTCTTCTCCCCTCTCCCGCCTCCTTTCCCCAGTTTCACCAGAGTTTCATCCCCCCCTTGTCTGGTGCTGGGAACTCTTGTGGTTTCACAGGGAGTTTCACAATAGTGTTTCCCTTCAAGCCCCAGGCCGTGATGGTGACACAACAGAATCTTAGCCCTCTTTTTTTAATAAAACGCTCCCTCCCAGCTATGGAGAAAAGCTTACAAATGTGATCCCTCAAGGTTCAAAAGCCAGAAGGCAAATGGCTAGAACGCCAGGTGGGTTGTTTTCAAAGAGCAGCAGTTTAAAGCCAATCCCATCATTTCTTTAGGTCTAACTTGTGATTTTTTTTAGAGACTGGTGTTGGCAGTGCTGCCCTTCTGCTGTCATGTTTAACATCACAGGGCCTTACATGTCACGCTGCTACTGGGTGGGGGTGGAATTGGAGGAGCAGCAGCAGCACTCATGACTTTGAGTAACCATGGTGGCTTGTAGAATGGACTTTTGTCTTGAACGGTTCCTTACAAGTCATCATCTTTCTGCAAGCGTCAGTGAGGGAGGGTCCTAAATATTCCTCAAATTGCATCTTTCAGCCTCATTCATGGGCACCCTCCTGCTGTGCTTGCGTCAACCTCAGTTCTATATCTCTCTAAACGTGTACCGCCTTCTGCATGCCGGACATGATTGCACCATGTCATCTTGTTGGCAGCTGGTACCAGACTGAAATGACTATGGTGCCACTGCAACACAGAAACAAGAAGAAGGCTGGAATTGTAGACCAGCACTTTTTCGTAAGGCGTTTTCCAGGTCCTGCTTGTAGGCTGGGGGCTGTATAGGAACATCAGTGATCAAACACAGTCAGCAGACTGCCTAGAGCAGGGGTGGGGAACCCTCTAGCCCGGAGGCCGGATGAGCCTCCCTCCTCCCCCCGCAAGCTTGCCTGGACCTAGCTCCCGAGGGTTGGCACTGGGGCTCTAGCCACCCAACCGCAGGGCTGGGGCACACAAAACCTACATGCCTGCGCCCCTCCTCCCCCAGCTTGGCTCTGGCGTTCAAGGGGAACGTGAGACGTGTCTTGCTCTTCCTCAGTCGGGGCTTCTCACTTGTGTGTGGCCCCCCCTGACTGATTGTTCTGTGGGTCAGCAGCCCTGGCCCTGCTCTAGAGTCAGTAGAGATCTGTGCCTCTGCTTCAGGGAGCAGCCCGCTTTGCGGGTGTCCGTTTGGGTTCTTGAGTGTTAGCATTCTGCACACAGAGAAATAAAGCAGCGTTGTGTTGCAACCTTCCAGCAGGCGTATTTGTTTCACCTAACTTTTCTGTGTGTACGCTGAGAACGCGACTCTGCTGAACTCAGTAACCGCCCTCCTAGGCTGGCTGCATTAGACTTTTCTGGCCGTACGTATTGAGAAACTTGCCTCCCATGCTACTGATGTGGCAAAGCTGCTGGAGATGGGTTAGTTTGTGGCCTCATGGAGGAAGTGAGTCTCAGGAAAGACTGGAATGAGGAGGGGCTGGGGGCCCACGGTTCAGGGATGTGGGATCAGTCCAAGGGAGCAGCAGTGGGCAAAGTGATCTAGCCTGGGGACTTGGCAAAAGAGAGAGTGGTGCTGTGAGGACGTGCTAGGAATTGTGGCCAGCAGCAAGGCAGTGCTTAGCTTGTGAACATTACCTGGCAACAGGAGAATGGCCAGACTGGGTCAGACCAAAGGTTCATCTCGCCCAGTGTCCTGGCTGCCAACAGCAGCCAATGCCAGATGCCCTAGAGGGAGGGAACCCAACACGTAATCCTCACATGATCCATTCCCTGTCCCTGACAGACAGAGGTAGGGACACCATTCCTGCCCATCCTGGCTAATAGCCATTGATGGACCTAACCTCCATGAATTGATCTAGTTCTTCTATGAACCCTGTTAAAGTCCTTGTCTTCACAACCTCCTCTGGCAAGGAGTTCCACAGGTTGACACAGCGCTGTGTGAAGAAAAACATCCTTTTGTTTGTTTTAAGCCTGCTGCTTATTCATTTCATGTGGTGCCTCCTAGTTCTTATGTTACGGGAGGGACAAGTATAGCTTCATTCTCCAAGCAATGGCTAGGAAACTCGTTCAGTATTTCAGTTGATCACTTAGCTGTGCTGCTTCCAACAGCAGACGTGCCTCAAGCATCTCCGGAGGCCTCTGGCAAGACTGACAAGCATTGTGCCACAGAGTGGCTGGGAGTATTGCCGTGCCTGGTGCTCTGCTTGAGCCTGTCAGGATAAGTTGGGATCGTCTGGCCTTGTTCTTCTAGAGGGTTTTCTCCATTGGGACTAACTTACTGCGGCGGGTGCAAAACTCTCCAGGAATCTGCCCAATTCTCCAGGAACCTTCCAACTCAGAAGCTCCCTGGATTCTCTGCAGTCCCACAAAGGAGAAATCAAACTGCAGCTGAACTGTCTCCTTGGGGAGCAGAAGTCAGCAGCATTTCTGAATAACTTTGCCCCATGAAGGGCGCGCAGAGACCAGGGAAGTGCTGTGGGATGGCTTGGATGAGCCTGTAGTGACGGGGGGCATGCAATCCTTAATGGGGGCAGAACGTGACATGGCAGAGCACCCTCCCCAGCTGGCTACAGCTGATAACAGAGATGATGAGCGCAGGAGTGTGTTTCTAACAGCCACTCAGCTGGGTTCAAGCCAAAGGGATTTTGGGCAATTAGGTAGCTAAGGGGTGGGACAGACACTGAAGTGTGTGTCATGCTGCTGGCAAACATGAAGGGAAAGTTCCTTCTGCTGCTGGACGGCCTTTAAGCTTGGTGCATGAGAAGTCCCTGGCCCGGGGCATTTGCGGCATCCGAGCGTGCTGCAGGAGGTGTTACTGGGAGAGGACAGGGCATGCTCAGTAACAGCATTTCAAACTGGCTCTCTCACAGGAGGCTGATCACAACATTGCCTGGCCTCCCTGGAACACTGGGACAAAACTCCGAAGGCCAGGAACTGAGCTGCCTTCGAGTCTGTCACAAGAGTGGCTGTGCCTGGCGAGGGGCTGCCCTACGGGGAACTCAGCCTGGAGCTCCCGGGACGGTTTGTCCGGTTCTTGGCTGTGCTGGGCAGGGGGGTTGGTCTGTGGCCCAGGAGCGAGGCTGGCTTGGTCCATGCGGAGGGCAGGTAACATGAAGGAGGGGTTTCAGTGTGTGGGGAATGGGGACGGCATGTGAGGGAGGGCAGGCAGATGATGAAGTGAAGCCCGCGCAGGCAGCCTGACCCCAGGGATTAGTCAGGGGAGCCACGGCTGGGCCTGGGCTTGGCAGCAGCTGGGAGTGCTCCAGAGCAAACTGGTACTCGCCGCCCTGCGCCAGGCACCAGCGTGTCTCTAATCAGATGGAAGCACCCCAGTGCAGAGAGTGGTGGCGGCTGCTCGCTGACCAACAAGGTTTCATGGAGGTTAGGTCCATAAAAGGCTATTAGCCAGGGGATAAAATGGTGTCCTTGGCCTCTGTTTGTCAGAGGCTGGAGAGGGATGGCAGGAGACAAATCGTTTGATCATTGTCTTCGGTCCACCCTCTCTGGGGCACCTGGTGCTGGCCACTGTCGGCAGACAGGCTACTGGGCTAGATGGACCTTTGGTCTGACCCAGTACAGCTGTTCTTATGTAACAAGCAGCCCTGCAGCCCAGTGTTTCATGTCGCATCCCAGGAGCTTCTTTAAGGACGGCTGCTTTTTCCTGGTTCTGTGCCATGCACGCACGCAAATGGCTCCGAGGAAGCTGCTGAGTAACAGGTCACTAGCAGCAGAGTGGGAGCGAGTGAGCCTGTCACGGAGAAACAGTGACTGGCCCTGCAGCACCTTGGAGACCAACAAACCATGTCGCTGGGATCAGGAGCTTCTTCAGGTGAGGTCACTAGCAGAGACTCCAGCATTTTCACGGGACTTTTCTTAGAGTATTTCACAACCCTGTGTGTGTTACTGTGGAGGATTTTATTTTGAAAACTGGCCCCTGCTCACAGGGGCTCTGAAGATGCTTGTCATGTGGGTGGTGCCCAGCAGATGTGTCCAGCCCTTCTGTGCTGGCTGCTGACTTGTCTGTTGGAGAAAAGGCAATCTGCAGGGTGTGGCACTCTCCGTTGTGCTGGCCGCTCTCCTTTCTCCTCCTCCCGTTTTTACCTAGGGGCTGACTGAAGGCCACACACAAAATGGAAGGGTATGGGTGCAGGGGCGAGGACTTAGGCCTGCTTGAGTTATGGTAGCTCACGCAACCCGATCTCCTCCCCCTGCTCTGTATGCATAGCCAAAAGAGCCCTGTGAGGACATGAATGTCTACCCAGTGACAGACATGGACTGCTGCTTCCAGGAGCTAGTGCACTGCACCAGCAGCTCCTCTCGGCCAGCCCCACCCCAGACACATCTCCTGTGTGGGTGGTATCACCCCGCTGACAACGGGCCAGCCACACAGCTTGGAAGAACTGCTGGCGCGGGGCCCTGGATACCAGGAGTGGCAGCACCACATTCATCTCCTTTGGCCACAGCATCTCCCGGGAGCAGAGCCCTGCGGATCAGTGCATACCGCGTGTGTCTGCAGCTATCTGCATCTGTGGGCAGACGTTTGTATCCGCAGAGGGCTCTAGTAATCAACTGAAGTAAATGGCGCTGTGCTGATTTACATAGGAACATCAGAATGGCCAGACTGGGTCAGACCAAAAGTCCATCCAGCTCAGTGTCCTGTCTGCCCACAGTGGCCAATGCCAGATGCCCTAGAGGGAGGGAACACCACAGGTAATCCTCACGTGATCCCTCCCCTGTCACCCACCTCCAGAGAAACAGATGCCGAGGACACCATTCCTACCCAGCCTGGCCAATAGCCATTGATGGACCCAACCTCCAGGAATCTATCTAGCTCTTTTTTGAATCCTGATTTACACCAGCTGAGGATCTGGCCCACAGCGTTTTAATTACCTGGTCATGCTACTTCTCTGTCAATACATTCTGATATCACACCACCTATCTGTATCAGCTTTGACACGTTCCTGCAGCTCCCCCTGACTGCAGTGCATCAGGGTTTGTCCCTGAGAGAGAAGACCCTTCTCATATAAAATGTGGAAGGTGTATATTTTAACAACGTCTCTTCATCCTTGGACTACACGTTGAAGAGGACTTCCTTTCTTTTATGGACACAAATTTCTAAGGAGAAACCTTTTCTGTTACGACCGGAGCAGTTTCTTAGCGACATGCAGGGTTCTCTTAGCACAGTTGTTCCAAAACTTTGCCTGTGTGACCCCATTTTTAGCCTCACTCTCTCCCCTGGATAACAGCCTATTGACCGAGGAATATACATCGAAAGTCCATTATTTAATACTCTTGAATGTGACCCGAATGGGAGACTGTGTTGCAAAACAGCAGCGGGGAGAAATTGCACATCTAATCTCCAATGTGCCATCAATGGCAGATTGATGCCAAGACTTGAAGGACTTAAGTGTGCTGAATCCAGCTTCACACAGATACATGCTCATGGATGGCACCATCATTTTCAAGGCATATGTGAATGTGCAGGCCACTGATTCTTGACAGTGAGCCAGAACTCCAGCAGGGAAAGTTGGGTGCATGTCCCTTGCATGAAATTTTGATGAGCTGTTCAGTTCAGCTGCTGGCAAATCCATGGCATCAGGGTTGCATTGAAAGGGTTTCACGCCCAATCATATGTCGTCATGTCTGAGTCAAGGAAAAGGATACAAGCTGTTCCTCCAGTCAGCTAAAACATTCCACCGTCGCCTGCGTAGGAGGCTGAATAATTCCATTGTCAGCCAGGAACTTGCAAAGCTGCAGGAAGGATGCAGAGTTTGTCTTCAATCGATTATTCTTCCAGAAAACCATTTTCTTTGTGAAGCCTGTGATTTGATCACTTAGCTGAAGGATGTGGATGTTCTTTCCTTTGCATGGATTCGATTCATTTGGTTTCTGATATGTCTGTGACACAAGCAGGAAGGCACATTTTCCATTGGCCACACAGAAAGTCAGTGAGCTCCCTCCTTTGTGGAGGCACACAGCTCATCTTTGTTCAGAAATCTGCCCCGTACCTTTCCTCTCGAGCCAGAGAACTGCAGGTTGGAGCACATCACGCCTTGGTGACACACAGGTTTGCAAACAGACATGCGTGAAAAGGCTGAGTGCAGGTCACAGCAGGCAAGACCCCCTGCAGAACTTCATCCAGATTCAGGCTCTGACCTTGCCATGCCAGCTGTTCTTCGTAAATAGTGGCGGGAGTCCTCATAGTAGGTGAAGCATGCTGATCTGCTTTGCGGCCTAGAGTTCCATCTGTGCAGAAGGCCACCATGTGACCAATGGATTGGTCTTGTATGTAGCACGTTGAACATTCCTTGTGCCTTGTGTTTGGGAAGGAGGCAGAACAGAATTCCTTTGAACATCGCACCTATCTATGCACATTTCACAAAAGCCAAGAAATGGGCATCACATTCTCCACCAGTCATGTGTTTTCCTGTGCTGGTACTGTCACAGCAGCCCTTCACTTCACTGTGCTGTTGCAGAGTGCTGTGCCTTTGAGTTTCTTTGCCCACACATACACACTCCACTAATGCCACATCAGGAATCTGCCATTTGGGTCCACCAATTGGCAGTCTCCACACACTGATCTTGCACGTATTGTGCATGCAAGTCACACTGTGCAAAGGTCACCACTGTACACAGCAAAACACAGCCTGCTGGTGCAGCGTTTGTGGAGCAAGACTAGAGACATTGGCTGTGTAGATGCCATCTGTCCCTTTACACCATCTGACTCTGCAAGCATCCAGCTCGGGAACTTGCATCCAGAAGATTCTTATCTGTAGGCAGAAGCCTTGTCCACAGAGTATCCTCCCTGCTTGGGCTCTGCTGGCCTTTTCTAAGGCCTGGTCTATACTCACATGGAGATCGATACTCCAGAGATTGCTCTTCCAGGGTTTGAGTTAGCAAATCTAGTAAGGACCCACTAAATCAAATGATGAGGGCAGCCCTATTGACTCCGCTAGTCCACGGGGTTGTGAGGAAAGTTTCTCCTGTTGACCTCCCGCAGTGGGGCTGCCCCAAAAATTCAGTTTAAGGTTTGTCGACTCCAGGATCCCAGGAGATGGGAGTCCAAGACCGTCCAGATAGCAAACTGGGCATCAGTTTGTGACATTCTAGACTTTGGGGGACACTCTGTAACCCCCACATTTCTCATTTTCATATCATTGTGATTTGACACACAAACCATGCCTTGTAAGGTATCAGGGAAAGGTTATGATCTGCTGACAGTAATTCCTCTCTCTAAATATGTCTATCATTAGCGCATATGGATTTATGAGAATGAATGTGTTATATGGTTGTCTCTAAAACTGGGTTTGAGAGATGCCCAGAGACTAGGTCCCCAGAGATAATGCCAAGTGAGGTAACCAGCACTAGGGTGGGTGCTGAACAGAAATCACCAGCCACTGTCCAGAAAGGAAGCTGCAGTTCAATGACTTACCTGCATGAGCCACCCCCTCCGTCTCCAGAAAGGGAATTGCTAGGGCCCTCATCAGTCAGAGCCTAGGACTGGAGTCTTCTTTGGAGTTCAACTTCTAGTGTTGACAACTAATATCAGGTTGGAATTTACTGACTCCTAAGAGTCCTCTGGCCCAGCGTTTGAGATCGGTGGTCACGGACACTACTAGAGTACAAATAATCAACCGAAAATGGAATTTTTCCATAAATGTACATAAAAATGTACTCATGTTTTCACCAGTAGTGTTGAATTTTATTACATTGTAACTATTTATTGTATGATGAAGAAAGTGTTGAAAGAGTTAACATGGTAATCTAATTCTAAATTCCCGAATATAATAGCATACTCTCACTATTTGGCTGTTCTTTTTTTTCCACCAGTAGTTTGCTGTCTAATTATGGGTTGCTACATTTTTTCCATAAACATTAGCTTTATGGACTCTTTATCTAGCACGCATAAGCCAGTAAGTGCTACAAAGTGTGTCACGGGCAAGGTTGGGGGAAAGACTGAAAGGGTGTGTCTAGACTACATCCCTCTTTTGACAGAGGGATGTAAATTAGGCACTTTGAAATTGCAAATGAAGACGGGATTTAAATATCCTGCGCATCATTTGCATAATTGCATCATTTCTAAATTGAAACCAGTCCTAGATGCTGTTCTTTCGAAAAGGGAAGCCTTTTTCAAAAGATCTTGTAAACCTCAAAAAATGAACAACTGTGGCTGTTCACCTTCAGCCAGAGGAGATTGAAGAGGTAGGTGACAGGGGAGGGATTGGGTGAGGATTCCCTGTTGTGATACCTCCTCCTGGGGAAAATCGTATTGGACACTGTCAGCTGAAGTTGTCAACACTTCTCGTGTGTTGTGAGCAAGACACGAGTAGTCATTCTTCCACTCTACTGTCAGAGTGGTTAAACACTGGAATAAATTGCCCAGGGAGGTTGTGGAATCTCCATCTCTGGAGATATTTAAGAGCAGGTTAGATAAATGACGATCAGGGATGGTCTAGACAGTACTTGGTCCTGCCATGAGGGCAGGGGACTGGACTCGATGACCTCTTGAGGTCCCTTCCAGTCCTAGTATTCTATGATTCTATGACCCAGTCTGGCCGTTCTTATGTTCTTAAGTGTTTGCAGTGACAGTGCAACGTGCTTCCTTCTCACAACACTTCTATCTTGCTCTGCCTCACCTTCACCCAGATGTCCTTCATGCAGAAACTGATCTCAGACAAGCACAGGGCCATCTAGGCGGTGAGGGAAAGGTAATATATGGTGAAGAGCAGGTAGACCTGCGTATCTTCTGCATATCATGGACTCTTGAGTCTGCACTGTCTGATCCATTCACCTAGTTTCTGCATGGGGATGTTGACTAGGACTGGCAACAGAATTGATCCTTCTTGGATTCAATAAGTGAGGGGCATAGAAGAAGAAATGGCAATTCCCCAGACTGCTTGTTGGGAGAATCCCTCCTGGAAGGACTCAATTTCAGTGCATTGCCCTGGATCTGTAGAATCATAGAATACTAGGACTGGAAGGGACCTCGAGGGGTCTGTAGAATCATAGAATACTAGGACTGGAAGGCACCTCGAGAGGTCATCGAGTCCAGGCCCCTGCCCTCATGGCAGGACGCAGTACTGTCTAGACCATCCCTGATAGACATTTATCTAACCTCCTCTTAAATATCTCCAGAGGTGGGGAGTCCACAACCGCCGTAGGTAATTTATTCCAGTGTTTAACCACCTTGACAGTTAGGAATTTTTTCCTAATGTCCAACCTAAACCGCCCTTGCTGCAGTTTAAGCCCATTGCTTCTTGTTCTATCCACAGAGGCTGGGAAGAACAAGTTTTCTTCCTCCTCCTTGTGACACCCTTTTAGATACCTGAAAACCACCATCATGTCCCCTCTCAATCTTCTCTTTTCCAAACTAAACAAGCCCAGTTCTTTCAGTCTTCCTTCATAGATTATGTTCTCTAGACCTTTAATCATTCTAGTTGCTCTTCTCTGGACCCTCTCCAATTTCTCAACATCTTTCTTGAAATGTGGTGTCCAGAACTGGACACGATACTCCAACTGAGGCCTAATCAGCACAGAATAGAGTGGAAGAATGACTTCTCGAGTCTTACTCACAACACATCTGTTAATGCATCTTAGAATCATGTTAGCTTTTTTTCCAACAGCGTCACACTGTTGACTCATATTTAGCTTGCGGTCCACTATAACCCTTAGGTCTCTTTCTGCCATACTTCTTCTTAGACAGTCGCTTCCCATTCTGTATGTGTGAAACTGATTATTCCTTCCTAAGTGGAGCACTTTGCATTTGTTCTAATTAAACTTCATTCTGTTTACCTCAGATCATTTCTCCAATTTGTCCAGATCATTTTGAATTATGACCCTATCCTCCAAAGCAGTTGCAACCCCTCCCAGCTTGGTTTCATCTACAAACTTAATAAGTGCACTCTCTATGCCGATATCTAAATCGTCGATGAAGATATTGAACAGAACCGGTCCCAAAACAGACCCCTGCGGAATCCCACTTGTTATGCCTTTCCAGCAAGATTGTGAACCATTAATAAATACTCTCTGGGAATGGTTATCCAGCCAGTTATGCACCCACCTTACAGTAGCCCCATTGAAGTTGTATTTGACTAGTTTATCGATAAAAATATCATGTGAGACCGTATCAAATGCCTTACTAAAGTCTAGGTATATACCATGTCCACTGCTTCTCCCTTATCCACAAGACTCGTTATCATATCAAAGAAAGCTATCACATTGGTTTGACATGATTTGTTCTTTACAAATCCATGCTGGCTGTTACCTATCACCTTGCCACCTTCCAAGTGTTTGCAGATGAATTTCTTAATTACTTGCTCCATTATCTTTCCTGGCACAGAAGTTAAACTGACTGGTCTGTAGTTTCCTGGGTTGTTTTTATTTCTCTTTTTACAGATGGGCACTATATTTGCCCTTTTCCAATCTTCTGGAATCTCTCCTGTCTTCCATGATTTTCCAAAGTTGATAGCTAGAGGCTCAGATACCTCCTCTATCAGCTCCTTTGGTATTCTAGGATGCATTTAATCAGACCCTGGTGACTTGCAGACATCTAACTTTTCTAGGTTATTTTTAACTTGTTCTTTTTTTATTTTATCTTCTAAACCTACCCCCTTCCCACTAGCATTCACTATGTTAGGCATTCCTTCAGACTTCTCGGTGAAGACCGAAACAAAGAAGTCATTAAACATCTCTGCCATTTCCAAGTTTCTTGTTACTGTTTCTCCCTTCTCACTAACCAGTGTGCCAACCCTGTCCTTGGTTTTCCTCTTGCTTCTAATGTATTTATTAAAAGTCTTCTTGTTTCCCTTTATTTCCGTAGCTGGTTTGAGTTCATTTTGTGCATTGGCCTTTCTAATCTTGCCCCTGCATTCCTGTATTGTTTGCCTATACAGGCAGTCCCCGACTTACGCGGATCCGACTTATGTCGGATCCGCACTTACGAACGGGGCTTTCTCGCCCCGGAGGTCGGGGCGAGAAAGCCCCGTTCGTAAGCTGCTCTGGTGCCCCTGGTCTGCTGGAGACCGTCTCCAGCAGACCAGGGGCACCGGGCGGGTTCCCGCGCTTCTGAGGCTTTGCCAGAGCAAAGCCTCAGAGGCGCAGGGAACCACCGCTGCTGCGGCTTCAGTCCGGGAGCCTGTGGTCTGCTGGGGACCGTCCCCAGCAGACCACAGGCACCGGGACTGAAGCCGCAGCCGCGGCGGGGTCCCTCGCCTCTGAGGCTTTGCCAGAGCAAAGCCTCAGAGGCGCGGTACCCCGCTACCGCTGCGGCTCTGCTCCCCGTGTCCCTGGTCTGCTGGGGGGGGGGGGCGCAGCTAGTGTGCTCCCCCCCCCCAGCAGACCAGGCTTTTGTTTTGGACTCTGGGGCAGAGCAGCTGGGGTGCTGCCGATTGGTCTTGCAGCGCCCGCTCTGGGCACTACTGGACCAACCCGGCAGCACCCCAGCTGCTCTGCCCCAGGTCCTGATTCAGCCGCTGCTGGTCAGTTTCAGCAGCGGCTGAATCAGGACTCCTGGGGCAGAGCAGATGGGGTGCTGCTGGGTTGGTCCAGTAGCACCGAGGAGCGGCGCTACTGGAGCAACCCAGCAGCACCCCAGCTGCTCTGCCCCAGGCGTCCCCAAGTCAGCTTCTGCTGAAACTGACCAGCGCTGACTACAGGAAGCCTCAGGCAGAGTTGCTCTGCCCCGGGCTTCCTGGAATCAGCTGCTGATCAGTTTCAGCAGCAGCTGACTTGGGGACGCCTGGGGTTCTTAAGTTGATTCTGTATGTAAGTCAGAACTGGCGGTCAGTTTCAGCAGTGTCTGAATCTGGACGCCAGTTCCGACTTACATACAGATTCAACTTAAGAACAAACCTACAGTCCCTATCTTGTACGTAACCCGGGGACTGCCTGTATTCATCTTTTGTATTTTGTCCTAGTTTCCATTTTTTATATGACTCCTTTTTTATTTTTAGATCATGCAAGATCTCCTGGTTGATCCAAGGCTGTCTTTTGCCATATTTTCTATCTTTCCTACAAAGCGGAATAGCTTGCTTTTGGGCCCTTAATAATGTCCCTTTGAAAAACTGCCAACTCTCTTCAGTTGTTTTTCCCCCTCAGTCTACTTCTCTGCAGCATTTAATGGTCACCTATGAAATACTGCTGTCCAGGAAGACTATCTTTTCTACAAGCTTGCTCAGGCATGAAAAATGGTGGCTTTCTAACTGGCTGGAATACATACATTAAAGTGTTAGTCCTGAAATCCTACTGGCAAAAAGGATTCCCAGACCCATGCCAGAACACACACCCATGCATTTCTACAAAACCATTTATTGACCTGTTCGTAGCTGGTGCACAATATCGTCCTGTGGCTGGGAATAGGGATCTTGTGCTGCAGAGCTTGTTTAGATAAGGTTTGATGGGTTGATGACTAGGTTCCACTGAACTTGATTTTGTTGCTTGGCCTGGAGATGAACTGCATGAAAGATTTTACATGTTGTCCTTAGTGAGAACGGCACTGTCTGTCATTTCATAAGCTTCTTGTGTGCCTGAGGCTAACTGGATTAGTGAAGGATTGCATGCCTGCATGTACGGTTTATAAAGTGCCTTTGATGACCAAGGCCAACATATTACTTTTTATTATAAAAGAAGTTTGTTTTTCTTAATTTTTATTTAAACAGAAGGCAAGATTCCAGACATTCTCTTGTGCTGTCACACATGCTTCCCAAAGGAGGTGAGTCTCCTCTGCTTTTTCCTTGATTAATTTTGTATCCCTTCATTTTCTTTGTAGTCTGTGCTGCACTTCCTTGCTCACTAACTTCATGAGCCACAGAGAGCCCTTCACACACATGGAGGCCAGCTGGTGCTACCTGTTCTGCAAGATATGTTCACAGACTCACAATCTCCCTGAGGTTTAGTCCTGCTGATTCTCTGAGTCCTTTTTCTCAAGATGCTCTTTCGTGGTTTCCTTAGTAAGACCAAGCACAACTTCATGCTGATCAACCCACTTAACACAACATGGGAGACCACAGAATCCTAGGGCTGGCAGAGACTTCAGGAGGCATTGAGACTAACCCCCGGCCCAAAGCAGGACTGACCCCCAACTCAGTCATCCCAGGCAGGGCTTTGTCAAGCCAGGACACAAAAACCTCTAGGGATGGAGGTTCCACCCCCTCCCGAGGATACCCATCCCAGTGCTTCTCCACTTGCCTAGGGAAATAGTTTTTCCTAGATGGCTGTCAGGAACTTCCAAATTTGTCACCATTTATTTATGCCACTTTGATTTTAAAAAAGAGTTGAGGCCATCTACTTTTCCATATAGCTGGGCTATGCTAACACATATGCTATTGCTGTTTGCCTGTGCTTAACTAGGCATTTTAAGCAGCTGGGATTTGAAAACATATTGCACCCTCTAGGAGAGCTTTTTGTAATGCCAGCAGACCCCAGACGTCTACAGGTGGAATCAAATCTGGGACCTCTAGAACTTAGTGCATGAGCCTCTATCACATGAGTTAAACGTTGCTGGCTCTGAGCTAAGGCTGTAGAGCAGACCCCTTATTCTCTCTGGGCTTATCTAGAATGCTTTCCTCTTCCAAAAGAAGAAATGCAAATGAAGCACTGATTAGCATTTTCTTGCACTTCATTTGCATATCCTTTTTTTGGAAGAGTGTTTTGCGCAAAAACAAGCAGTCTAGATGTGGCTTTTTTGCACAAAACCTCCCTTTTTCGAAAGAACCCTTATTCCTCAAAAAATGAGGCGATCCTGGCAATTACAGACGGGTAAGTCTAACTTCAGTACTGGGCAAATTAGTCGAAACAATAGTAAAGAATAAAATTGTGAAGCATGTAGAAGAACATAATTTGTTGGACAAAAGACAACATGGTTTCTATAAAGGGAAATCCTGTCTTACTAATCTATTAGAGTTCTTTGAAGGGGTTAACAAACAGGCGGACAAAGGGGATCCAGTAGATATAGTATACCTAGATTTTCAGAAAGCCTTTGACAAGGTCCCTCACCAAAGGCTCTTGTGTAAATTACATGGCCATGGGATAAGAGGGAAGGTCCTTTCTTGGATTGACAACTGGTTAAAAGGCAGGAAACAAAGGGTAGGAATAATGGTAAATTTTCAGAATGGAGAGGGATAACTAGTGGTGTCTCCCAAGGGTCAGTCCTGGGACCAATCCTTTTCAACTTATTCATAAATGATCTGGAGAAAGGGGTAAGCAGTGAGGTGGTAAAGTTTGCAGATGATACCAAACTGTTTAGGATAGTCAAGACAGAAGCAGACTGTGAGGGACTCCAAGAAGATCTCACCAAACTGAGTGACTGGGCAACAAAATGGCAAATGAAATTTAATGTGGGTAAGTGTAAAGTAATGCACATTGGGAAAAATAACCCCAACTATACGTACAGTATGATGAGGGCTAATTTGGCTACGACAAATCAGGAAAGAGATCTTGGAGTTATCGTGGACAGTTCTCTGAAAACTTCCACACAGTGTGCAGCGGCGGTCAAAAAGGCAAATAGGATGCTAGGAATTATTATGAAAGGGATAGAAAATAAGACCCAGAATATCTTACTGCCCTTGTATAAAACTATGCTATGCCCACATCTTGAATACTGTGTACAGATGTGGTCTCCTCACCTCAAAAAAGATATTTTGCCTTATTCTGAACCCTTTCCAAGGCCAACTAAAATGATTAGGAGTTTGGAACGGGTCCCATATGAGGAGAGGTTAAAGCAACTGAGACTTTTCAGTTTAGAAAAGAGGAGACTGAGGGGGGATATGACAGAGATCTATAAAATCATGAGTGGTATGGAGAGGGTGGATAAAGAAAAGTTATTTATTAGTTCCCTAAATAGAAGAACTAGAGGACACCAAATGAAATTAATGGATAGCAGGTTTAAAATTAATAAAAGAAAGTTCTTCTTCACACAGCGTGTAGTCAACCTGTGGAACTCCTTGCCAGAGGAGGCTGTGAAGGCTAGGACTAAAATAGAGTTTAAAGAGAAGCTAGATAATTTCATGGAGGTTAGGTCCATAAAAGGCTATAAGCCAGGGGATAAAATGGTATCCTTGGCTTCTGTTTGTCAGAGGCTGGAGAGGGATGGCAGGAGACAAATTGCTTGACCATTGTCTTTGGTCCACCCTCTCTGGGGCACCTGGCATTGGCCTCTGTCGGCAGACAGGCTACTGGGCTAGATGGACCTTTGGCCTGACCCAGTACGGCCCTTCTTATGTTCTTCCGAAAAAATGGGATTTTGCGCAAAAAAGACGCATCTAGACTACTTGTTTTTGCGCAAAAGCCTCTTCTGAAAAAAGGATATGCAAATGAAATGTGAGAAAATGCTAATAAGCACTTCATTTGCATTTCCTCTTTTGGAAGAGGAAAGCATTCTAGATAAGCCCTCTGTAAGTGGTCTCTGTGCAGCTAGATGGGACAGTGCACCACACCAAACAAGGAGTGCAGGTTACACCTGCATGTGACTATTTCATTAATCCCACTCACATCCCCTCCCACAATGCCCACTCCCTGGCCAACCTGCTCCTGCCTTGTTGGTTGCATTTTTAGCCATGCCTATATGGGTGCATCTACATGGTAAGGCTTAACTCGAAGTAAGCTACGTAAATTGAATTATGTCAATTGTGTAGCTTATTTAGAAATTGGGAGCGTCTACACAGCACTTGTTTCAAAATGAAGTGCTTTTCCTCTGACTTCCCTTACTCCTTGTACAATGAGGGTTACAGGAGTTGGAGTAAGAAGTCCGCCAGCTTGACAGTATTTCGACATTATTTTGAAATAACGTTGCTGTGTGGACATGGACTAAGTTATTTCGGAATACTGCCAGTTATTTCATAGAATCATAGAATAATAGGACTGGAAGGGACCTCGAGAGGTCATTGAGTCCAGCCCCCCGCCCTCAAGGCAGGACCAAGCTCCATCTACACCATCCCTGACAGATGTCTATCCAACCAATGTATTTCAAAACAATGTTGCTGTGTAGATGTACCCTACGAGAGCCAGGGGTCCTGCAGGACCTGTGGAATCCCAGTCTCATTGCAGGGGTCCCGGAGGCAGAGAAGTATTCGTACAGTGCACAGCACTGTGAGATGGATCCCCAAAGGCTGATGAAAACAGTGGGTAAAGCATAAGCCTGTTCCTGATGGAAATGGTTAATACTTCCCTTTTAGAAGGCCTAGTGCCTATCAGTCTGACACAAGCCACAGTTGGACTATTCCTAACATCCTTGCCATTTTCCAACCTCTTGTTTTTGAGAAACTTGGTGGAGAAGGTAGAGGGATGGTGTGTCTCAGCACTAGATCCTTCAGTGTTGCCTGGCCCTAACTAGTCTGCAATGAAATAGTTATGGCACCTAGGTAGCATTAATATCTTCGATGAATCTTCCCAGAGATGGACATAGGCCAGGTGGCCCCTATGCCTGCATTTGTTCTTTAGATGCTTTTGATACAGATGACTCTGGTGAGGTTGACTCAACGAAGAACATGTCAGGACAACTTTGTAGCACCTCCGCTATGGAAAAGTGGAGCATAGTGCAGGACGTTTGCTCTGCGGCTCAGTGTATGTGTGAATGCACTGGGGGAGCATGCATGATGCACTGATATCCACGTAGTCAGCATACTGATGATGTTCAGCTCCATAGTTTTGCTGCATCTCCTAGATCTTGCAGTGTCTCATTTTTTTTTTTTGAGGTTTACAGGATCTTTTGAAAAAGCCTGCTGTTTTTAAAAGAACTGCGTCTAGACCGTGGTTTTACTTTCGAAATGGCGCTTGTTTGAAAGAGCGCCATGAAGCGATTATGCAAATGAAGTGCAGGATATTTAAATCCCCACTTCATTTGCACTTTCCAAGTGTCTCATTTACATCTCTTTGTCAACAGAGGAACGTAGCCCAAGGGTCAGAAGTCTCTTACCTTCTGCTGTCTCATAGCTGACAACTTTCCCTCTTAGATGCAGACCTCACTATGGTCATCTGTGCATTTGCCATCACCAGAGTTGATTATTCTAAAGCACCCGGGACTTCTTTTGAAGATGACACGGAAGGTCCTGGTAGTGCAGACTGTTGCTGCCTGCCTTTTAAGCAGGGCACAATGACATAAACACAACACCACGTGCCATGCTTTGTAATGGCCTCCTCTTCGCTGTGGGCTGAAGCAAACTGGGGAGGATTAATTATAACCCCCAAATCACATGGGACCCATTTATTTCCAAGATTGCCTTCACTCTGACCCCATCATGGGGATTATGAATGGTGGAAGGTATCTTCTGTCTGTCCCAAAGGCTGAACCTCAGAGATAGTTGCCAGGACATTTTGATGGAGGATTTCAGAACTGGCCCATTTTGCTGTTTGCTCGGGTGGACTGTGAGTATAGGCCGACTCGGCCGTCGCCTAGGGCGCCGCCTTCAAGCCGATGATAACGTCATTCCATTGACGGCCGTGCAGGCGGGGGCGCCGATCGCGTGTTCCTCCTGGGGTGCCAGTTGCCGCAGCCCGCCTCGGGCCACCCCTGTGTTCACTACTGGGCCTTGGTTCAAGACACATCAGTTCGACTTGGCTTGGTAACTGGCAGGGAATTGCTGTTTCATTTGCTAGCTTGCATTTATAACAGAGAACAAAGCATCTGTGTTGGGCTCTATGCACCTTTGACATAATTTAAAATACAACATAAACTCAGTGCCCTCCCCAAAGCCAGCATAAAAGGAAATAAGTGAAGATACCTATTAAACCCAAGAGTGTCTGGACAGCAATCTCTCATGCCCTCAGACACTTTAGTGTATTTCTCCTTCCTCTAAAGCCATGATAACTAGACAAGTACTGCAAAGAGCCCTAAAGATCAAGAGATTTGGGCTATTTTGGATCAAGGTGGGGTAAGCTGATTTAAAAGCTGATGACTCCTCATGCAGAATGCTCTGCAGACAGCTCCCCTATTTTTATACCAAGGAAATAACTTCAGTTCTTAAACCCAGCAGAAGTTATCTATGGCAGTTCCAATCCACGAGGTGGGTTTGTGGGTCAAAACCAAGAGCTGGAAACCAATCAATACCCATTGCAAAGTGGGCGGGATGGTGACCTGACAACTGGGAGGGCTGATGAGAAGAGATGAGAGGGGTGGGAAGGGGTTTCATTTAGTAGTCACTGATAGTGTTTTTATTTTGTGTTGGTTTACATCTATTTATGTAGTGACAGGCAGTCTAATCAGGTAACTATTTCACCTTTACTCCCAAAGATCATTCAAAATTATCCTGGTCAGTTTACATAACAATTTGTTTATATGAGGCAGTTTACAGAATAGGTCCCAAATACCTCCCAAAATTAAATAGAATTTCAGCAAGAAGAGAGGTAGAGGAAAAGGTGAATTCAGCGGAGATGAAGTGAGCTAGAGAGCTTGAGGCAGTCAGATGGGAGTCTGCTCCTATTGGCAGGAACTTCCATTTGAGAGACCCATTCAATCTCCACTAATGAAAACGCAGGAAGGGACAGAGGACAATGCTAGGCAAGAGGAGAGAGGCAAATGGAGGAACAGTGAGATGACAGATTTTGGAGCAAATCCATGGAGAATTTACATGGAGAAAAATTTTGAAGTAGACTCTGAAATGAGTGGGAATCAGCTAGAGAATACTGGGGTTGCATTGGTTGATACCTGTGAGGTGGACAGCAGCATTATGCATGTCCTGGAGTCCTGATGGATGAGAGTTGAGGCGGCCACCTCTTTGAGGGAAATCTCCTTATTTTTCTCCATGGGCCCTCAGTGCGCTAACACTTTGGGGCTGGTAAGTATGAATATTCCTTTTGCTTTATTTATGTGCCAGATAAATAATTGGTGAGACATACTTGTGCAGCACAGCAGTGACATCCAGTGAGGATTTCTGCTCTTCATAAAGGGTTGTTCTCTGAGGCAGCACGGACTCTGTAGGAACCCCCGTGTGACTCATTCTACACAGATTCTTATTTAAAGGAAATAGCCCTAATTTGAATGGTGTAGCCCCTCTCTATCCAGCCCTTTCTGTGGGGAGAGGGCAGCTGTGACTGACTGAGCAGATGCCACAGGTTTCCCGCCGTGCACCTGCCTGCTGGAGAATGCATTACTGAGTTCATTAATGTTTCATACTAATGTATTCTAATGTACTTCAATTTTTGATTTAATGAAAATTCTTACCTTCAGGCTTGGTCCATCAGGAAGAAAGTGTTGCTCTGTCCTAATTGAGCAGTGTACTCACTAGCAGGATGCTTGAATTAGAGCAAAATGTGATCAGGAACAATCTGGCTCTTTCCCAGGGAGAAGCTGAAATGTACCTTCTGTGGGTGTCTTGCTTCCTTCTCCTGTGGCAGAAGGGAGGATATGGATTCTGGCACTTGATGGACTCTGCCCCTATGCTGAATATCCAATAACTGGTAGAGAAATACTTTTACTGTCCCCACCCACCTGACCCTGTGGGTGAATGATAATAAAAGGAAGCCTACCAACTGTGTCCTCTCACCAGCTACTGTTTGGTAGGCGGCTGTATTTGTCAGACCTCTGTTTTCAGGAGAATGCTGTTTCAATAGCTTTTCCTATCCAAATTTTAGCTTTACTCCTTTTCTAGATCCGGTTGAGAACATAAGAATGGCAGTACTGGGTAAGACCAAAGGTCCATCTAGCCCAGTATCCTCTCTGCCCACAGGGACCAGCACCAGGTGCCCCAGAAAGGGTGGACCAAAGACAATGGTCAAGCAATTTGTCTCCTGCCATCCCTCTCCAGCCTCTGACAAACAGAGGCCAGGGACACCAATTTTATCCCCTGGCTAATAGCCTTTTATGGACCTAACCTCCATGAAATTATCTAGCTTCTCTTTAAACTCTGTTATAGTCCTAGCCTTCACAGCCTCCTCTGGCAAGGAGTTCCACAGGTTGACAACACGCTGTGTGAAGAAGAACTTTCTTTTATTAGTTTTAAACCTGCTACCCATTAATTTCATTTGGTGTCCTCTAGTTCTTCTATTATGGGAACTATTAAGTAACTTTTCTTTATCAGCCCTCTCCAGATCACTCGTGATTTTATAGACCTCTATCATATCCCCCCTCAGTCTCCTCTTTTCTAAACTGAAAAGTCCCAGTCGCTTTAACCTCTCCTCATATGGGAGGGTGGGGCGGGGGGAGGCAGTGGGCCCAGAGGGGGCGGGGGGGGGGGGCAGTGGGCCCAGCGAGGGGCAGGGGAGCAGAGGAGGGCAGGGCGGGGGGGAGCAGAGGAGGGCGGGGCGGGGGAGCAGAGGAGGGCGGGGCGGGGGGGCAGTGGGCCCAGCGAGGGGCGGGGGAGCAGAGGAGGGCGGGGCGGGGGGGGGCAGTGGGCCCAGAGGGGGGCGGGGGAGCAGAGGAGGGCGGGGCGGGGAGGGCAGTGGGCCCAGAGGGGGCGGGGGAGCAGAGGAGGGCGGGGCGGGGGGGGGCAGTGGGCCCAGAGGGGACGGGGGAGCAGAGGAGGGCGGGGCGGGGGGGGCAGTGGGCCCAGAGGGGACGGGGGAGCAGAGGAGGGCGGGGCGGGGGGGGCAGTGGGCCCAGAGGGGGTGGGGCGGGGGGAGCAGTGGGCCGAGAGGGGGGCGGGGGAGCAGAGGAGGGCGGGGCGGGGGGGGCAGTGGGCCCAGAGAGGGGCGGGGGAGCAGAGGAGGGCGGGGCGGGGGGGGGCAGTGGGCCCAGAGGGGACGGGGGAGCACAGGAGGGTGGGGGGGGGGGGGGGGCAGTGGGCCCAGAGGGGGCGGGGCGGGGGGGGCAGTGGGCCGAGAGGGGGGCGGGGGAGCAGAGGAGGGCGGGGCGGGGGGGGCAGTGGGCCCAGAGGGGGGCGGGGGAGCAGAGGAGGGCGGGGCGGGGGGGGCAGTGGGCCCAGAGGGGGGCGGGGGAGCAGAGGAGGGCGGGGCGGGGCAGTGGGCCCAGAGGGGGCGGGGGAGCAGAGGAGGGCGGGGCGGGGGGGGCAGTGGGCCCAGAGGGGGCGGGGGAGCAAAGGAGGGCGGGGCGGGGGGGCAGTGGGCCCAGAGGGGGGCGGGGGAGCAGAGGGGGGCGGGGGAGCAGAGAGGGCGGGGCGGAGGGGGCAGTGGGCAGAGGGGGCGGGGGAGAAGAGGGGGGCGGGGCGGGGGGGGGCAGTGGGCCCAGAGGGGGGCGGGGCGGGGGGGCAGAGAGGGGGGGGGGGCAGGGGGGGCGGGGGGGGGGGGCAGTGGGCCCAGAGGGGGGCGGGGGAGCAGAGGGGGGCGGGGCGGGGGGGGGCAGTGGGCCCAGAGGGGGCGGGGGAGCAGAGGGGGGCGGGGCGGGGGGGGCAGTGGGCCCAGAGGGGGGCGGGGGAGCAGAGGGGGGCGGGGCGGGGGGGGCAGTGGGCCCAGAGGGGGGCGGGGGAGCAGAGGGGGGCGGGGCGGGGGGGGCAGTGGGCCCAGAGGGGGGCGGGGGAGCAGAGGGGGGCGGGGCGGGGGGGGGCAGTGGGCCCAGAGGGGGGCGGGGGAGCAGAGGGGGGCGGGGCGGGGGGGGCAGTGGGCCCAGAGGGGGGCGGGGGAGCAGAGGGGGGCGGGGCGGGGGGGGCAGTGGGCCCAGAGGGGGGCGGGGGAGCAGAGGGGGGCGGGGCGGGGGGGGCAGTGGGCCCAGAGGGGGGCGGGGCGGGGGGGCAGTGGGCCCAGAGGGGGGCGGGGGAGCAGAGGGGGGCGGGGCGGGGGGGGGCAGTGGGCCCAGAGGGGGGCGGGGGAGCAGAGGGGGGCGGGGCGGGGGGGGGCAGTGGGCCCAGAGGGGGGCGGGGGAGCAGAGGGGGGCGGGGCGGGGGGGGGCAGTGGGCCCAGAGGGGGCGGGGGAGCAGAGGGGGGGGGGCGGGGGGGGCAGTGGGCCCAGAGGGGGGCGGGGGAGCAGAGGGGGGCGGGGCGGGGGGGGGCAGTGGGCCCAGAGGGGGGCGGGGGAGCAGAGGGGGGCGGGGCGGGGGGGGCAGTGGGCCCAGAGGGGGGCGGGGGAGCAGAGGGGGGCGGGGCGGGGGGGGCAGTGGGCCCAGAGGGGGGCGGGGCGGGGGGGGCAGTGGGCCCAGAGGGGGGCGGGGGAGCAGAGGGGGGCGGGGCGGGGGGGGCAGTGGGCCCAGAGGGGGGCGGGGGAGCAGAGGGGGGCGGGGCGGGGGGGGCAGTGGGCCCAGAGGGGGGCGGGGGAGCAGAGGGGGGCGGGGCGGGGGGGGCAGTGGGCCCAGAGGGGGGCGGGGGAGCAGAGGGGGGCGGGGCGGGGGGGGGCAGTGGGCCCAGAGGGGGGCGGGGGAGCAGAGGGGGGGGGGCAGTGGGCCCAGAGGGGGGCGGGGGAGCAGAGGGGGGCGGGGCGGGGGGGGCAGTGGGCCCAGAGGGGGGCGGGGGAGCAGAGGGGGGCGGGGCGGGGGGGGGCAGTGGGCCCAGAGGGGGGCGGGGCGGGGGGGCTCTGCCGGGGGCTGCTGTTCCCCGCCCGCCCTCTCCCACTGGCTGCGCTTGTTTGCGAGGCGCGGCTGTCCCGGCCCGTTGCTATGGTAACAGGACGCTTGGCGTCCACCCCGCCGCGTTCATCAGTCTCCCCGAATAGCCCCGCCTTTATCCCACAGCTGCCCAATAAAGAGGGCCCATGAGCAAGCTTCGCAGCGCTATTGGGGGGAGCATCTGCTGCTCAAACTAAGCACCGCCCAGCTGCCCGCGGGTTCGAACGGGTCAGACTCCGCGCGCCGCCCACTTGACCTTTGATTGGACGGACGTCCCGACAAGGGGCGGGAGGGGACGTGCTGGGCCGGAATGCGAATGGCAGAGAGAGGTGTCAGTCAAGCGCTGGGCGGGCCTTAGGGCTGGCGGCCTCGTTCGAACCGCGGAGCCGGGAGCAGCGAGCAGCATGGCGGGGCGGGGCTGTGCCGGAGTGCGGCGCGCGCGGGGGTCGCCCCAGGTGACGGGGGGGAGTCAGGCCGGTAACGCCCTGTGGGGGGGCAGGGTGCCCTGCTGTGGGGGCGGGGCCTATGGCACGGGGGCAGGGTGCCCTGCTGTGGGGGCGGGGCCTATGGCACGGGGGCAGGGTGCCCTGCTGTGGGGGCGGGGCCTATGGCACGGGGGCAGGGTGCCCTGCTGTGGGGGCGGGGCCTATGGCACGGGGGCAGGGTGCCCTGCTGTGGGGGCGGGGCCTATGGCACGGGGGCAGGGTGCCCTGCTGTGGGGGCGGGGCCTATGGCACGGGGGCAGGGTGCCCTGCTGTGGGGGCGGGGCCTATGGCACGGGGGCAGGGTGCCCTGCTGTGGGGGCGGGGCCTATGGCACGGGGGCAGGGTGCCCTGCTGTGGGGGCGGGGCCTATGGCACGGGGGCAGGGTGCCCTGCTGTGGGGGCGGAGCCTATGGCACGGGGGCAGGGTGCCCTGCTGTGGGGGCGGGGCCTATGGCACGGGGGCAGGGTGCCCTGCTGTGGGGGCGGGGCCTATGGCACGGGGGCAGGGTGCCCTGCTGTGGGGGCGGGGCCTATGGCACGGGGGCAGGGTGCCCTGCTGTGGGGGCGGGGCCTATGGCACGGGGGCAGGGTGCCCTGCTGTGGGGGCGGGGCCTATGGCACGGGGGCAGGGTGCCCTGCTGTGGGGGCGGGGCCTATGGCACGGGGGCAGGGTGCCCTGCTGTGGGGGCGGGGCCTATGGCACGGGGGCAGGGTGCCCTGCTGTGGGGGCGGGGCCTATGGCACGGGGGCAGGGTGCCCTGCTGTGGGGGCGGGGCCTATGGCACGGGGGCAGGGTGCCCTGCTGTGGGGGCGGGGCCTATGGCCCGGGGGCAGGGTGCCCTGCTGTGGGGGCGGGGCCTATGGCCCGGGGGCAGGGTGCCCTGCTGTGGGGGCGGGGCCTATGGCACGGGGGCAGGGTGCCCTGCTGTGGGGGCGGGGCCTATGGCACGGGGGCAGGGTGCCCTGCTGTGGGGGCGGAGCCTATGGCACGGGGGCAGGGTGCCCTGCTGTGGGGGCGGAGCCTATGGCACGGGGGCAGGGTGCCCTGCTGTGGGGGCGGGGCCTATGGCACGGGGGCAGGGTGCCCTGCTGTGGGGGCGGGGCCTATGGCACGGGGGCAGGGTGCCCTGCTGTGGGGGCGGGGCCTATGGCACGGGGGCAGGGTGCCCTGCTGTGGGGGCGGGGCCTATGGCACGGGGGCAGGGTGCCCTGCTGTGGGGGCGGGGCCTATGGCACGGGGGCAGGGGGCCCTGCTGTGGGGGCGGGGCCTATGGCACGGGGGCAGGGGGCCCTGCTGTGGGGGCGGGGCCTATGGCACGGGGGCAGGGGGCCCTGCTGTGGGGGCGGGGCCTATGGCACGGGGGCAGGGGGCCCTGCTGTGGGGGCGGGGCCTATGGCACGGGGGCAGGGGGCCCTGCTGTGGGGGCGGGGCCTATGGCACGGGGGCAGGGGGCCCTGCTGTGGGGGCGGGGCCTATGGCACGGGGGCAGGGGGCCCTGCTGTGGGGGCGGGGCCTATGGCACGGGGGCAGGGGGCCCTGCTGTGGGGGCGGGGCCTATGGCACGGGGGCAGGGTGCCCTGCTGTGGGGCGGAGCCTATGGCACGGGGGCAGGGTGCCCTGTAGGGGGAATTGGGCTATAAGAACTCCATTACTGTGAAGTGGGTCCCTTTAGCTTGCTGTAGCAGGCCCTACATGGGGCACATATGTCCACCGCAGATGGACTGAGGCTATGATGCTTGCTCCACCGATTTAGCCAGTCTAGTGAATACCGACTGCCATACATGCTCCTGTTGAAACTTGTTCTCCACTCCAACAAGAAGCTTATAGTAAGTTGATGGCAGAAACTTTCCCATCAAACCCGCATGGTGTAGCCACCACAGTAAGTTGACCTACAATAAGTTGACTCCAGCTACATTATTGTATTGTAGCCCTGCCCCTACAGGGATTCAAGAGCCACATTAGTATTCCACATTACTCAAAAAAACTAACTTTGTCACTTTTTCCATTTTTGTCCTTGTCCATCCCTCCATGAACTCAAGTCAATGCCACACTATTTCATTTTGTTGTCATGACATTATTTTCATTTCTGGCCAAAGAGTGTTGTCATTGATTGACCCAGAGTGTTTTCTTTCTGTCCAGTGGTCGATTGTAATCTCTTAGAATCTAGTCACTAATGCACATTGTCCACCTATTGTCTTGTCTACTGACTATGTGACCCACCCTTTTCCATTTTGCATCTTACATCATCTGCCCTACATCAGTCACCTCTGTATGCCTTCTGATCTTTTCATTCAGTATGTGATTACAGAACAATATCTTACACATTTACCTTTCCATTGCTCTCTGGGCAGCAGCAAATTGTTCTTCCTCTGCTTTAGTCATTGACTAGCTTTCTACTCATATAATATTGCTGGCAAAATAGTGAAGTTAAACTTTTTTTTTTCCTTTTCTTTATGCGCAATTCATCATCTGTTAGAGATGTCTTTGTTTTGTTGAAACTTGACCAACCTACCTTTCTTCTATTGCATTTCCCGTTGTGTGAGTTGTCTCTGTTCAGATGCTGACAAAGGCAAATATATTTGTCAACCGCCTCGATTATTTTCCCATTTGTAGTGCTGATTCCTGCTGTGCGGTGTTTATTCTGTATTCACCACCTTGTGCCTTGTCAACGTGTTCACTTCCAACCCGATATCCTGTGAAAGTGTTTACAGTTGCTTCAATTTGTTCTCCAGTTTTACTGTGTCATTTGCCAATATTACGCACTTGTCAGCGAATGGAAGATGCCTCAACTATACTCTGTCAATGCTAATTCTGTCTTCCCAGTTCTGTTTTTTGAACAGCGACTCCAATAAATAGCTTTTGTGAAATTGTGTTGCCTTCTCTGACTCCGCTACATAAAAAAATAGTGCATGAAATTTTGAATAATGTTATCTCTGTCAAGCCATTGGGGTTGATTCCAATTGTGTTGAGTACAGTGTTAATCTCCACAGGGTCAAATGCTTTTTTATCGTCAATAAATGCAAGACACAATGGCACTTTGTATTCCTTACGTTTTTCAGTGAGCTGCCGAACTGAGTGGATATAATCAATTGTTGAATACCCTGAGTGAAAACCAACTTGTTCTCTATGTTTGTGAATTTCAGTATACTGTACTTCTTAATCTGATTGACTATGGTGCAGATGGAGACCTTAATACATTTGTGAGAGGAGTGTGATTGGATGGTAATTGCTCAATTATTCTGGATTACCCTTCTTCATCAGTAGTATCACTTTTTATTTCTTCCATGCCTCTGGAACATGCTTGTTATTGATGTAGATGATGAACCATGGCGCTAGTGCTTTAAAGAGTGTACAAGAGTGTTTTGAGATAGTCTGACCAAATATCACTCACCTTCCTCTCTTTATTACCAACTGCATCTTCAGTTTCTTCCTGCATAATGTCAGGAACATCTTCTGTAGCCTGACAACATACGCTGGACATTACAATGTGAGGTATACAGATCATTGTAGAATTTTATGCATATTTTGTTCAACTTGCTCCCTTCTGATGTCCTTTCACTGTTTTCATCTTTCAACGTTGCCAGGATAACTTGTTTCAGCCTAACATCTCTTTCTGTCTTTTTTTCAGACTCTTGGTTTTTTTTTTTTTTTTTGACTGCCTCTCTCAGCGTCTTCTTTCTGAAGTCTTCGTAATCTTTTTTATTCCTTATGCAAATTTCTTTGCGCAGTGTTCTGTATTCTTCACCCATTTTCCTCTTCTAATTTCATGTGTACTCTCCTCACCATCAGATTTGTAGCTTCCTCACTGATCTTCTGCTTGTATCCCATTGCTTTCAATGCCTTTGCCTTCATTGATGTCCTTGTTGACTTTATATTCAAGATCCATTTCACTCACTTCCTGTGCAAATGCCTCTTTATTGAGGCGTCAATTTTGCTTCAGTTTCTGGTCTCTCTTGATGTGGTCTTTGTAAGTATTGTCAATGCATAGTTTTGAGTGCAACATATAATGGTCTGAGCCTGTGCAAATGATTTGTTCGCCTATTGTCACATCATTGAAGATTCTTTGGTATCCATCAATAATTCATAATTCGTCTGACTCAGTGTGATTCCATCTGGGCTTTTCCATGTCCACTGCCAATGTTGTTCTTTTTGAAATATTGTATTCATTATTTGGTGATGGTTTGCTTCTATGAATGCAGCTAAACGTGCTATGCAATCATTTCTTGCCCCTTTACGAATTTTTCACAGCCATGAGAATTATTTCATTTTCTGTGTGTGTGTGTGTGTGTGTGTGTGTGTGTGTGTGTGTGTGTGTGTGTGTGTGTGTGTGTGTGTAAAATTCTCACAGCAAAATAACTGACCAAGTGTTCTGTAACTGATTAATAACATAGCAAAAGCATCATGATTGGTTAATAATTAAATTGCACAATGTTTTAATATCATGTGCTGCAAAGAGCTATGAGAGACACATTAAAGAGCTACCTGTGGCGTGTGAGACTCAGTCTGAATATCACTGTGTTAGTGCATGCTACTACTCACACCCACATAGCCCAGACTGCGGGCTATGCATACAAGCAATGTATGATGGATGTGTTCTATATCACTTGAAGTATTTATTTGAGGTGGGTATGCTGTAAGGGTCCACCCAAAAGCTATGCTCTGTATCATACATGATGTTGGATTAGTAATCTAACCTTGACTGCTGCTTTGCGCTTTCCAGCAGGAGTTGGTGATGAAAGTGAAGCAGATGCCCATGGTCCCTGTTGCTCTCTCGAGATAAAGCAGCTCTTGGGAGAGTTCCATATGTTGTATCAGGAGCAGCTTCACCAACTGGAAATCATGGATGATGCACCAGAGGAAGTCCTCAGAGTGAGTCTTTCTCAATGGCACTCCTGCTTGTCCCATCGAGCAGCCTTCAGGGCACATCAGGCTCATCTTATCTATTTCTCCCAATTATACAAGGGGAGGAGCAAATGGAGGAATCAGAAAGGAGGGGGGCTGGTAGAAACTCCAGCTGTCTTGTTGCTGAGCTCCACTTACAAAGTATTTTACTGTATTGGCTTTGTCTCGTGTGTTGCGATTGCCTAAGATTTTTAATGGGATGGATATGAGGGACCAACGGTTCATAGTTTCTCTAGAACTTAAGACCAGATCTTAATGACTCTTAGGAGGTAATGACTCTAGGAGTATGTTAGTGTTGTCCTCATGCCTAGTATATTAATTTAAGTATTGTGGCTTACAGGGACAATGAGGAGGTGGGTGAAAGATACACTAATGTGATTATTCTTTAATCTCTATGCATTTTCTCCTCAGTTGCATCACCTGTTATTCATCACACTCTGCTAGCCCCATACATTGTGCTGACATTCTGTCTTCTGATGTCCTTCCTGGCTGATGAAAACCAGGGGGGAAGTACTGCATCCATTGTTGGCTGGAGTTTCCCTATTTGAGGGGATAAAGGGGCTGTGATCCTTGTGCTTTTTAAGTGATTGTGAGGCCCATTCTTAAGAATTGGCAGCCTTAAGAGTTGGTTAA
The DNA here is from genome assembly GCF_052426305.1 of Pelodiscus sinensis. Lineage (NCBI taxonomy): Eukaryota > Metazoa > Chordata > Testudines > Trionychidae > Pelodiscus > Pelodiscus sinensis. Next base: position 51,611,334 of record NC_143063.1, read on the forward strand.
TTCTCAAGTGGTGTTCCATCTTTGTTGGAGAAAATTGGGTAGGTATCTCTGGCAATTTCTTGGTTCCTCAGCCTACCTTGACCTTAGTCAATCTGATTACTGCTATGGCTGTGGTTGTGTTCTTGGATGGTCTCTTTCTCCCAGTGTTCAGTGGATTTTCCTGACACATTTGTGGAGCTGCTCTTGAGTGACTCCATCCTATCTTTCTGAAAGCATCCAAATGGCAATTGTAACAATTGTTCTTCTGCTTCAAGCTCTCTTTCCCTTATACAAGGGGCTGAATTTGGATTCTAGTCCAGAACTCAGTTTATTTAAAAAAGGGACGTTAGCTGTCACCCCTTAATTTATGCAATAATTCAATGGGATTACTTCTAATCAGCCAAGCCCAGGCTGGTCTCTTACAGAGGCATATTTGACAGTTACCATTTATTCTATGCGATTAATTTAGTGGGGTAACTGCCAGTATACTTTTAAAATAATAGATTATTTTACCACTGCTTGAGCCTGCAAACTTTTCTCTACATATGGTGCTTGCTAGTGGGTATAATCCCACTGAAGTCATTGGGACTGCGTTCACTAAGCACTCTGCAGAGTGGAACATTTTGTGCTAAGTATATAAACACCATAACAATAGCTGAGTGTACTTTGTGAGTTTATTTTATTGGTTGTAGTTTAGATTTATAACACTGTGCAGTGTCCTTACAAATATTCTATAGTACAGTTTGCAAAAGCAGGAAATTCTCAGTAATACAAGACTTCTTTGCAATGCTCTACTACTAAATCTTCGTGAGAGGTAGAAAGCCTTCATCAGTTCTTAGTATAAGGAAAAAGACACGCTTCTGAATTTTAGAACTGGAGTTTTATTCTTTACTTGAACTACTTCATTGTGCAAACGCTTAGAGTTTTAGACATAACAAAATCCAATACAAAAAGCTCCATTAACAGTACATTAAAGCTTCATGGTTAAGTGCGCAAAAAAAGTCAGAGAGGCCCAAATTAAGTTTTTATATTTGCTCTTAAGTCTGATTGTTGGCACATAAGAATAGTTACAATGCAATTTTAAAATATACAATTGCATAATATTGCAAGAAATATTTTTAAATAATAGAATTAGCTAGAATTTCCATGTCTAGATAATGGATGCCTAATTAGGCCCCCGGCCTCTGATCTCCATTCCATTTGGGGATCTGTTTCACAAAAAAGTGCTGAGAAACAAGGTGGTTTCTCTTCTCAGTGGGAACAACTGAGATTTCTAAATGGTATAGAGGGAGGGTTTCTGTTTCTGTTTCTGTTTCTGTTTCTATTAATTTCTTATTCCCAGAAAAATAGAATGCCTTATTCACGTATTGAATCTTCAAAAGTATATTCAAGTACTGAGAGTGCATTTTCTCCATGTAGTCATATAGATAGCATTAAACTGAGATATCTGGGATTTCCTGGGCATTTCATAGTCTCAGCACTACACAATTAGTGCCATTAGAGGATGCTCATGTGGTCACAGGAGGCAATGTTTCCTAGAAGTTTCAAAAGTGCTGGTACCCACGTGCTTTCTGTCACTAGTGGGAGAAGAAAGCCCTCTCACTGCCTGGAGAAATCAATTGGGGGGTTTTTACTTCAATGTTCTAAATTAGTTTGTTAGAAACAAAACTTCCCAAGTGTTTTGAAAGTACCTTGAACATAGTGAAAAAAGCGCCAAGGAGTCCTGTAACACCTGATAGATGTATTGGAGCACAAACTTTCGTGGGCAAAGACCCACTTCGATAGATGCATGCGTCTCTCAAAGTGCATCTTTGCCCACAAAAGCTTATGCTCCAATACATCTGTTAGTCTATAAGGTGCTTCAGGACTCCTTGTCGCTTTTGCAGATCCAGACTAACACGGCTCCCCCTCTGATACTTGAACATAGTGAGTGTCACAGTTCCAGTTAGGTGCCCCCTTCCCGCCATCCACTCAGTTTCTGTGTGGGGAATCCAAGTCTCTGGATCCCTGGGTGTGTTAAGTGTCTGCAGCCTGAATGGAGCTTAGCCCCTGGCCTGATCTTGGGTCCAGCTTTCTAGGGGTATGTCTACACTACAGCACTAATTCGAACTAACTTAGCTTAGTTCAAAATAACTAATTCGAACTAATTCGAATTAGCGCATCTAGACTTAAAAACTAGTTCGAATTAGCGTTTTGCTAATTCAAACTAGCATGTCCACACTGAGTGGACCCTGAACCGAGGTTAAGGACGGCCGGAAGCAGTGCCGGCAGGGCGTCAGATTAGGACTTAGAGCGTGGAGCTGCTGTCTCAGGCTAGCCGAGGGCTGTGCTTAAAGGGACCCGACCCCCACCCCGGACAGACAGTTCTCAGGGGTGCCCCACTTGCAAAGCAGTCTTGGCTTGGAGTGCCCTGAGTGCCCACACTCAGCACATCACAGCACTCGGCCATCAGACCGGCTGCACTTGCCACAGGCTGCCATCCGGAGGGGGGGGGGTCAATCAAGGGGCTTCAGGAGAGCTTCCACCCCAAGGAGCCCGCAGAGCCAGCCCAGTCCTCCCCATCAGGAGCTCGTGCCCCATTCCTCCCTCACCTCATTCCACTTACCCTTCCCTATCCCCCCTTCCTGATGTACAAAATAAAGGACACGTGTGTTCAAAAATAGAAACTTTCTTTATTGAGCAAAACTCGGGGAGATTGGGAAAGGGGTGGGAGAGGGGAAGAGAGAGGCTGGGAGAGGGGAGGGCAACTAAAATGATCAGGGGTTTGGAACAGGTCCCATATGAAGAGAGGCTAAAGAGACTGGGACTTTTCAGCTTAGAAAAGAGGAGACTGAGGGGGGATATGATAGAGGTCTAGAAAAGCATGAGTGGTGTGGAGAGGGTGCATAAAGAAAAGTTCTTCATTAGTTCCCATAAAGAAGGACTAAAGGACACCAAATGAAATGAATGGGTAGCAGGCTTCAAACTAACAACAGAAAGTTCTTCTTCACAAAGCAAAGAGTCAACCTGTGGAACTCCTTGCTGCAGGAGGCTGTGAAGGCTAGAACTAGAACAGAGTTTAAAGAGAAGTGAGATCAAGTCATGGAGGTTGGGTCCATGGAGTGGTATTAGCCAGGGGGTAGGAATGGTGTCCCTGGGCTCTGTTTGTGGAAGGCTGGAGAGGGATGGCACGAGACAAATGGCTTGGTCATTGTCTTCGGTCCATCCCCTCCAGGGTCCCTAGGGTTGGCCGCTGTCGACAGACAGGCTACTGGGCTAGATGGACCTTTGGTCTGACCCAGTACGGCCGTTCTAAGCTCAGGGTCGGGGGTCTCAGTGGACCACCTTGATTTTCATGCAAACCTGCTCCTGGGTGGCCAGGCTGGCAGCTATCCTGCCCTAGATGGCCACTTTCCTGTGCCTAGTGCGGAGGTTGTGGATGAGGTCCATGATGTCTGCACTAGACCAGGCTGGCGCCCGCCTCTTGCAGCCCTGGGCAGGCTCCCGGGAGCCGCCAGCCTGGTCCTGGGAAGAGGCGGAGGGCTGGGTGGCAGCGGGTGGCTGGCTCGAGCCGTGCCAGGAGCAGGGTCTGCTGGCTGGGTTCTGGCAGGCTTGCACCTGGCACGGGCACCGTTGCCAGCCCATGCCCCTTTAAGGGGTCCAGGGCCAGGAGGGGGGCAGAAGAGTTTCCCTGGTGGTGCCCAGAGTGGCCACCAGGGAAAGCTGGGGAGGGCTAGCCTCCCACTAGTTCGAATTAAGTGGCTGTACAGCCCTTAATTCGAACTACTTAATTCGAACTAGGTGTTAGTCCTCGTGGAATGAGGTTTACCTAGTTCGAATTAAGCGCTCCGCTAGTTCGAATTAAGTTCGAATGTGTAGCGCCTATCAAAGTTAGTTCGAACTAATGGCTGTTAGTTCGAATTAACTTTGTAGTGTAGACATACCCTAGGTTCCCTTTTGAAGTTAATGCTCCCTTCTGAGAGCTGGAATGCACTGTGCAGTCTCTCTGGGTGAAGCATTGGCCTTTCAGATTCCCCTGCGCTTAAACACATTGGCTGCGTCTAGACTGCATCCCTTTTCCGTAAAAGGGATGCAAATTAGACATATCGCAATTGCAAATGAAGTGGGGATTTAAATCCCCCCCGCTTCATTTGCATAAACATGGCTGCCGCTTTTTTCCGGCAAAGGGATCTTTCAGAAAAAGCTTTATTTTCCGAAAGATCCCCGTCTAGACTGGCGCTTTTTTCCGGCAAAGCTCCGAGCCGGAAAAAGCGGCAGCCATGTTTATGCAAATGAAGCGGGGGGGGCGGATTTAAATCCCTGCCTCATTTGCAATTGCGATGTGTCTAATTTGCATCCCTTTTACGGAAAAGGGTTGCAGTCTAGACACAGCCATTGTTTCCTAGAATTCCTCCCCAATGGCCTGATACTTCTGGCTCCAGCTTACGTCTCTCAGGAGGCGCACAGTAGTTGTGAAGCAGTTTACATACTCAGAAACACTTTGCCCAGAGTTAAACATTTGGGGCTACATCTACACTGGCATGATCTTGTGCAAAAACTCTTCCAGAAGAGAGTGTCTACACTGGCATGTGCGTTTGCGCAAGAGCATCCGTGCCAGTGTAGACGCTCTCTTGTGCAAGAAAGCTCCGATGGCCATTTTAACCATATGGCTTGCTTGCGCACGAACTTCATGTTGCCTGTCTACGCAGGCCTCTTGCACAAGAACAGTTGCGCAAGAGGGCTTATTCCTGAGCGGGAGCATCAGAGTTCTTGCGCAAGAAGCACTGATTTCATACGTTAGAATGTCAGTGTACTTGTGCAAGAACTCATGGCCAGTGTAGACAGGCAGCAAGCTTTTGCACAAAAGCGGCTGCTTTTGCGCAAGATTGCACCAATGTAGACACAGCCTTGAGGTTTTCCTTAAGCACAGGAGAGGGTACAGATCTTATACAGCAATAACCCTAAGGCATTTACCTGCCTCAGCTTCCTTGCCTCTCCTGGGCTTCATGTAGGCTGGACCAGAATCCTTTGGATTCTCCAGCGTGCTTCTGCTTTAGTGCACCACTATTTGTAGGCTGGATGTGGAGCTTTCTTGCTTGACACTTGGCTAGGTCTTACTCTTTTTCCTTGCCCCACTCTGGCCCTGTGTGCCTAGCTATTTAACCCCCTATCCACCTTGAGTTTCCTTGGCTTTGTCTTTTGGGTGCTTTTGCTACTGCTCTCTTCCCCACCCTCCCCTAATTTGGGTGGAGATGGGTAGGCTGAGATGGGTTTTCCAAGGTTGCAGTTATTTGTAGTGTAACTTTTGTGTAGCCATAATTTGTTAAGTATTCCCAAATCACCACGGTGGGTGCTACTCCAAATACATAGTACAGGTTGCACCTCAAACTGGAACTCTCTGCTCCAGCAACATCCGTGGTCTGGAAGGACCATGGATGTTCCAGGATCAGAGAGTCCTGGCACACTGCAAGGGACAGGGGGCTGGGAGCCCAGTGCTATGCAGGAGAGGGGTGACGTGCGGCTCAGCTGGGCTGCGGGGTAGGGGGGAGCAGCTGGGAGCTGGCACGTGGCTCAGCTGGGCTGCAGGGTGTGTGTGGGGGGGCGGGGCAGGAGTCCGTCACTGTGTGTGGAGCGGGGGACACACAGCTCAGCTGGGCGGTAGCGGGAGCGCAGGTGGGAGCTGGTGCTCACAGGAAGCTGGTTCCACATGACCACTGGCTCCTGGGGAACAGCCTTGCCCCCATCGCCGGCTGCCACCTCTGTATCAGAGGCAGTAGAGTGAGTGGGGGGGAGGGCGAAAGGAGCCGGTGCATGAGGGGAGCTGACTTTTACGCTGGTTCCGTGCACATACAGGCTCTCACAGAGCTGCCTGCATCCCTACCTGTGCACTGCTGTCTCTGATACAGAGGCAGCAGCCGGAGGGGGTGTGGCAGGCGGCTCCACGGGAGCTGTCTCCTCACCACATGTAAATGTGTAATTGCTGAAATTTTCAGCTGCTACACGTTTATCTGAATAAATACATTGTAACAGCTTAGTGTTAGAGCTGGTACGCAGGCGTTACCACTAAGGTCGCCTTAGGATTTCTAGTCACGACTTTACAAAACCTTTACAAGAAGTGGGCCTCTTTTCCACTTCTGTTAAGGGGGAGAGGGGACCCACCTTTCAAGTCTGAGGAAAGAACAAACGGGGGGAAATGTTTGTCATATTATTAACAATTCTGTGCATTTTTAAACTCACTTCTGCTAAAATAGCAGAAAGTTGAGAGGCGAGACAAGAGTAGTCTTTCAGTAAAAATTGCTTTTGATTTGGCCTGTTTTTGAGGATGTGAATGGTATATTCAGCCTTGTTGGTTTACTGATAGTGCTTTTGAATTAACGTGTACAGTCGTCTTAGTTGTTTACAAGCATATCATTAAACAAACATCTCCCAACATGCAAAAGGAAATTAAGCTGTGTATGCATGTGCAGCTAAATTAGTGACCCAGAAAAAATTGGTGAAACTGCACGTAGACCTTTGATTCCTTGATTGTGCAATTGTAGGATTAAGTAAGTCAGAAGACAATAGGCAGGAAAGTGTTCAGTGAATAGCATGGACTTGGGGACTCTTAAGACATTTTAACTAAAGCAAAGACAACATATTTGTTTCTGTGGTCATTCAGTGTTCATTTTCACTCACATTTATTTCACACATTTATTTAATACTTATGGATCAAAATTACTGTCCATTTTTACCTCATGTTTTTCCTTAATCTAAAATTAAAAAGCTTCAAAGGGGTAGCCAAGTTAGTCTGCAACAGGAAAAACTTTAAAAAATTCTGAAGAAGTGGGGTGCGCTCACGAAAGCTCATGATACAATCTACATGTTTTGTTAGTCTTCAAGGTGCTACTAGACTATTTGTTGTTTTTTACATTTTTCCTAAAATTTAAGTTACTAGATTACAACATTACAGTCTGAGACTGAGCTCTTCTTGTACCTGGAAGTAGGTGGATTCCACAACACTCAAACAACATATTTCAGGAAAACACTTATTTTGCAGGGTGGTTTAAAAAGGGATGTTCTCTGAAGTCACTCCTAAATTTGGAATAAGTCCCAGAGGAAGAGAGCAAAACTAGTGCACAGAGTGCAAGTGAAGTAAGCAAAGGTGCATAAATTGGAAAATCCTCTGGTAGACTGAATTTATAAAGTGAACATCACCAGTGTGCATGTATAATCTACTCCTGGGGGAATTCTGCTGCTCTGCGTGGGCACAGAGTTCATATCCTGCACATAGAAGCAAAGGGAAGCCACGAGAGTGGTCACGTACCCCTCCCTACAGTGTGGGCATGTTGGAGAGATAAGTCACTGGGCCCAGAGTACCACCAGAAACTTTCCCTAGCTCTGCACCTCTCCCTCACTTCCTGTTCCAATTGCACCGTCTTAGCCGTGGGACAAGGGGTCACTGTTCAGGGAGCTGCTCTGCACAACCCCTGTGTATACAGACCCCCCCCCCCCCCGCTGAGCCCCTCCATGCTGCATCCAAAGCCCTTCCACCCAGACGCTCATCCCTGCACTCAGTCCAAGAGTTTCTTGCACTTAACTCCCACCCTGAGGAGCCCCAAACCCAATGTACCTGGACCACCCTTGTTCCAACCAGCTGCACTTGGACTTCCACTGTGTCCCCCACAGGACACAGATCCCCTGATAAGCATCCACACACCCCTGCTGAATCCTACCCCCTCCTTAGTCCCAGTCCTACTGAGCCCCAGTTAGGGATGTGAAGGACTAGTCGACTAACCAATAAGCAAATGCTTATCTAATAGTTGACAGGATATCGACTGGTCGCTTCCCCCCCTTGCTGCCTCCATCAGATAGAGGCAGCAAGGGGGGAGAGAAGAGTGAGGTACTTCAAAGCGGCAGCGCTGCAGGGAACCCGGATTCCATGCTGCTGCTTTGAAACACCAAGACGGTGTTTCTAAGGGGCAGCACTGCGGAGCCTGGGGTCAGCAGGGGAAGCCCCAGCTGACCCTGGGCTCCATGTGGCACTAAGCCTGGGATCAGCTGTGTGGCGCTGCCCCTTTGAAATTCTGCAGTGTCGCGGAGGTTGGGGTCAGCTGGAGTCTGTGCCCTTCCACACTTGGATCCTGCTTTCTGCTCACGCCTGGTGTGGAATTGCCAGCCCTGGCGAGTTGCTTCCTGATACTCCCGAGGGAATTCTGCACCCAAAAACATTGAAAATTTCTGTGCACAGTATTTTAAAATTCTGCAAACATTATCCATCAGTCAATACGTGTGGAGGCTCCAGCATGACAGCGGGAAGCACGTGCCACTGCATGGAGGTGGAAGATCAGCTCTCCCCTGGGTCACAGACCTTTGGGCAGGCCTGACCTTTGGGCTATGTCAGGGTTGAGTGCAGCCTCATGGATGAATCCTTGTCCTGGGGTGGTCTCCCATCTCCATGCAGCAAGTTGCTTGTGCTCTTCACTGCCATGCTGGAGCCTCCACGTTTATTTATTGACAACATTTGCAGAATTTAAAGTATGCACAGAATTGTTCATTGTTTGGCACAGACTTTCCATAGGAGTAATAGTGAAGATTCTGGTTGTGACCAGTGCAATCAGGCATTTATTAAAAGTCTTAGTTTTATCTCCCCCTTTTCTGATATGTGGGTATGTTACTAGGCAGGAGTTTGGGGGTAGTCACACCTTTATCCCTTATCACACAGACATCAGGTATCTGTTTCTGTACTTGAATTAAAATAAATAAGAGGGTCTTTGGCACTGGAGTTGGTTCACTGCGTAGTTTTTAGTTAGATACGATCAGGTTATTTTCTTTGTTTTGTAGTTTGGTTAAATTCCTCTGTGCTAAGTACATGTGCCTACCACACCCTGTTACCCTGTAACTAAAGCTGAATCCGAGGAAGCAATTCTCTGTGCTTTAATCTGCTTTTTCTCGGTTACTCTATATATAACACCTAGCAACCAATTATGCGTTAACCAACCAAACAGATATATTTGGTAATAAAATCACCTTTTTAAGACTATGATGTGATTCTTGTGTCCTGGGAGGTAATAGGAGGTCTGTGTATGCATGCCTAAGAGTGAGAAGTCAGCTGTCAGCGATTACAGTTTTTCTTTCTTCAAGCTCTCTTGTGGTAAAAGAGCTTGGGTACCCATCTGGAAGAAACTTCAAAGTGCATCTTCCTGAGTTCAAGAAGAAAAAGTTGTATTTTTTTTCTACTGGGGTGATGGCAGCATACCTCCCAAGGGTCAGGGAATCTGTGATCTTAGGGAGTGTTTACAATAGAAGCCTCTAGAGGCAAGGTATTTTTAAGGTAACTTGCAGGCCCCCACCTTCTGCACTGGAAGTGCCAGAATGGGGATCAGCCTTGACATACCCTTCAATTTTGAAAGGTTGAGAACCTGAGCTTTTTGGCTTGATACTTTGTACTTGGATACTTGAACAGTAGTTATTACACTTTGCTTCATTGTTTACTACACATTATAAAGATCAGTTTTTAAAATGAGAAACAATTTACTGAACAGCACAGCAGCTGGGTTGACATAAAAAGCTGTAATCTAGTAAATCATATGTTTCTGGAAATTAGAACATGTACTTGAATATGTATTTGTTCTTTTCATTGCAACAACTGTGACAGAGCCACTGTGAACTCTCTGGTAAATAATAGCTAGAAAAACAATTTCTGTTAAACAGGTAGTTCATGTAGCTTGTTTGGGAGAGAATTTATTTTGACCTTACAGTACCTTCCACAAATATTTTTCTTATTTTACTGTTAGAAATAATTCTGCTTAAAAATAACAGATGCACAGAACTAAATAAAGATATTGTTTATAGTGTCGTAAGACTGACATGGTAAGCAAAGTCAAGAAAATACATCCCAAAGGTGTCCAAATACAGGTGAGGTGATCAAGGCGGAGTCATGTGTCAACTATAAGATTCGTACTCCCCTACACCTGCTCTGCTGCCATCACCAGCTGATACCACTAAGCTATAGAGCCCTGATACTGCTAGGCTGTGTCTACACTGGCACCCTTTTCCGTAAAAGGGATGCTAATGAGACACTTCGGAATTGCAAATGCCGCGGGGGATTTAAATATCCCCCGCGGCATTTGCATGAACATGGCTGCCGCTTTTTTCCGGCTCAGGGTTTTGCCGGAGAAAAGCGCCAGTCTAGACGGGATCTTGCGGAAAATAAGCCTTGAAAGTAGGACTAAGGGATCTTCCAGAAAAGGGCTTATTTTCCGCAAGATCCGGTCTAGACTGGTGCTTTTCTCCGGCAAAACCCCGAGCCGGAAAAAAGCGGCAGCCATGTTCATGCAAATGCCGCGGGGGATATTTAAATCCCCCGTGGCATTTGCAATTCCGAAGTCTCATTAGCATCCCTTTTACGGAAAAGGGTGCCAATGTAGACACAGCCCCAATGTTTATTCATGCCAGTAGTCTCATTGAGTTCAGTTAGCTTGCTTGTGTGACTAAGGGCCACTTGTGCAATTAAGGGCTTGCAGCTGTATTTACAAGCACAGGAGATATTTGTTACCTGAAGAGCATTAGCTACTTGGAGATATCTCTAAACAATAGCTGGTCTAGGTTACTATTCTTCTAATCTTGGCTTGGTTTTTGTCTGCATTATTAGTTGACATGGCTAGGCAGGTCGTGCTGTTTGGGGGTGATCTAGTAACTGTGGAGAGATGTCTTTATAATTGTATGTTTAGTAATGGATGCAAAGCAGTTGTAAACACGGTTGAATAGAATATCACAAAACCAAGGTAACCACTTACATTATAGGATGTGTTTTTTGGTTTATTTGAGTTGGGCTCTTATATGTTTAAGGATTTTGTACAAAAATATACTGTTAATTTCACTTTCTTGAAGTGCCCCCATGTAGTCCCTGCTGTGATTTCCTGAAGCTTACGTTCTGGAAGTTAAGGCTTATCTAGACTACACTAAAGTGTCAAAAGAGGATCTGCAAATTTCACAGGAATTTTCATATCTTCTTCCAATCTCACTTTTGAAAGTGAAAGTAGTTTAGATGTGGCTTTTTCGGCGACCCCCCCCTTGTCGAAAAGCTATGTAAACTTCAAAGGCCCTTTGTCAAAAAGCTGCATAAACCTCAAAGGTTTACGTGGCTTCTCAACAAAGGGGGGGAGGGTTCGCCGAAAGAGCTGCGTCTAAACTACTTTCACTTTCGATAGCTCCACTTTTGAAAGTGATCGTAAGAAGATACGCGAATTCCCACTGAATTTGCATATCCTCTTTTGGCACTTTGTTGTAGTCTAGATAAGCCTAGAGTGGCAGCAGGGAGTGCTAAGCTAGAGTACAAAACAAGTTAGAACAGAAATACAAGGAGCTGCAGATACTTTTATTGGGGCTTGTCTATCCAGTGAGTTAGTACGAAAATAAGAATGGCCATTCTGGGTCAGACCAAAGGTGCATCCATCCCAGTATCCTGGTGCCCCAGAGGCATGAACAGAACAGGTAATCATAAAGGGATCCATTCCCTGTCGCCCATTCCCAGCGTCTGACAAATGGATGTTGTCCATGGTCTCTCTGTCCAACTTTGCTAATAGCCATTGAAGGACTTTCTGTGAACTTATTTCTTTCTGGAGCCCTATTATAGTCTTGGCCTTCACAGTACCAAGCCAGGATATGACTCTATAAGGCACTAACTTGCTGTGCACTAACTTCCTGGATGGACCCTGCTACAGCCCCTAACAGTTCCAGAGTGTGATCATATGTCAAAGTACACTCTGAAGCTTCTGGTGTGCGGTAGCAGGGTTCATGTGGTGAATTAGTGCATGGCGTGCTACTGGGTTATGGATTCACATTCCAGCTTTCACTGAACTCATTTGCAGTGCAAACAAGCCCTTAGTCATAACTGAATGTGCTCCAGCTTATGATTTGATATCTGCCTTTTTTGTTTCTAGTCAGAAACTTATTTTACATTTGCATTTTGGTAGCTTTTCCTTTTGTGTTATCACTTTGTAAAAAGGAATTGTTTTCTTCTTGGTTTTAATAAGTGTGACTTATACATAGTCTTGCCAATTTGTCCATGTAAGACGTAGCTGAAGAGAAGATATAATATTATCCATGAATATTTCAGAGACTAAAATATGTAAAGTTGTATGCACCCATTCCTCAGCCATCATCTTTTACTAGCCCCCGTAAATAGCCCACTACTCTCCCCATTAAATCTCTCAAAGATGGGATTACAGAACCCTTTTCTCTCCTTCATATTTTACTGAAGCATGGATTTGAAGTGGTGCTGAACAGTTCATGTTTGCATTTCATTCGAGCAGAGTAAATGCAATCACCGATATTGCTTAGAATCTCTGAAGAGTTGGTGTACTTGAAGAGATTCACATTATCTGTAGAAAGGTTGAGACTTGGGATAGAATTGGGTTATTAAAAATTGTTTTTTATTTCTGAAAACTATAAACATAGAACAACACTGTGTGCAATTCATCCAGCTTCTATTCCTCAGCCAGTGCTGATTAAGAGAAAAGTGTGATCATTTGTGAGGAGAATAGAACACAGGTGGGTAGATTTTTGGTGGCAGTGCCCCATTTGGAAAGCTAGACTCATAGAACTGGAAGGGATATCTAGAAGTCATCAAAAACCATCCAGACTATCCCTGACAGGTGTTTGCTTAACCTGCTGTGGAATCTCTGTCACTGTAGATTTTTAACAACTTCCCTGGGCAATTTATTCCAGTGCTTAACCACCCTGACATGAAGTTTTTTCTTAATGTCCAACCTAAATCCTTCTGTGCAGCTTAAACCCATTGCTTCTTGCCTATCATCAGAACTTAAGAAGACTAAGGTTTCTCCCTCCTCCTTATAACAACCTTTTAGGTACTTGAACGTAGTTATCTTGTCCCCTCTGTCTTCTCTTTTCCTGATTAAACAAACCCAATTCTTTCAGTCGCCCCCTCATAGATACTATTTTCTAGACAATACAATCATTGTTGTTACTCTTCTCTGCAGTTTCTCCAGTATGTCCACATCTTTCCTGAAATATGTCCAGTTCTCAGTGCCACAATACTCCCGTTGAGGCCTAATCAGTGTAGAGTAGAGGGAAATTCCTTTTTTTGCTCAAACACTCCTGTTAATGCATCCCAGAATGGTGATTGCTTTTTTTGCAAGTGATACATTGTTGACTGATAGAATCATAGAACCCCAGGGCTGGCAGAGACCTTAGGAGGCATCGAGATATTTAGATCCCGGGCTTGATTTGCAATTTCGAATGCCTACATTTGCAGCCCTATTTCGAATTAGGCTGCAAGTGTAGACATACCCTATAACTCCTAGTTCCCTTTCTGCAATGCTCCTTCCGTGACAGTCATTTCCCATTCTGTATGTGTGGAATGGATTGTTTCTTTCTGAGTGGAGCACTTTGCATTTGTCCTTGTTCAATTTTATCTTTTTACCTCAGACCATTCCTCCAGTTTGTCCAGATCATTTTGCATTTTCATCCTAACCTCCAAAGCAGTTGCAACCTGTCTCATAAGTGTGCTCTCTATGCTATTATCTAAATGATTGACGAAGATACTGAACAGAACCAGCCCCAGAACTGTTATCTATGGAACCCCACTAATTGTGCCCTTCCGGCATGACTGTGGACCATTGATAACTATGCTCTGGGAACGGTTATCCAACCAGTTATGTACCCACATAATAGCTCCTCTAGGTTTATTTCCCTAGGTTATTAATGAGAAGGGCATATGAAACTATATCAAAAGCTTTATTAAAGTCTAGATATACCGCAGCTATCTACCCCCCCCCCCATCCGCAAGGCTTTTAATGGTGTCAAAATTAGCTATAAGGTTGGTATGACCAAAATTTGTTCTTGACAAATCCATGCTGACTATTATTTATCACCTTATTATGTTCCAGATGTTTGCAAATTGGTATCTTCAGTCAGGGATGGGAACCCTAGGGCCCATGGGCCAGATCCGGCCCCTGGCTTGCTCTGGTCCAGCCAGGGGGCTTGGGACTCCTCAGCCCCTGTAGTGGGATGTGCCAGCAGTAGTGCTCTAGCCCTGCAGCATGTTTCCGAGCCTCGGCACCTCTCCCCACATGGATAGAGCTTTAGTGCCAGCTCCCCACTGCTTAGCTAGCGCTCAAGCCCCTGTGTGGCCAGCTCTGCCTGATGGGGGGGGGGGGGGGGAAGGAAGCAGCTCTGCACACTGCCATTCCCCGCTCCCGCACGGCTGGGGGAACGGGCGCACAGGAAAGTGCTCACCTGCAGGCTCCATCCCCATTGCTCCATTGGCCAGGAATCGCAGTGTGTGGGAATGGTGTGGGGGTGGGGGGCGCGGAGGATGCCTGCAAGCTCAGAGCAGCATGGCGCCATGTGTGGCACAGCTCTTGGGGGGTCAAGTAATCGCCCCAGTCCCTGGCCCCTTCCTGTATCCTCCCAGCCTCACTCCCAGCTGGCTCTCACATTCTACCTCCTGTCTAGATCCTGCATCCCCACCCTGAGCCTGCTCCTGTACCCTTTCTCCAGCTCAGACCCTGCACCTCCAGTCCGCTCCCCAGTAGCCTCTTCCCACATACCGAACCCCTAATTTTTGGCTCCACCCCAGAGTCAAGGGGGGGCTTCACAAAATCTACTAGTTCTGAGCCCTCAGAAGAGATAATGCAGCCCTGAGCCTCGGCAAAGGGAACCTGACAGCCTGAGTTGCCTGAGTGAGGGGGGTGGTGTCTGTGTCTGTCTGTGTCTGTGTGTGTGTTTCTCAGTTGGGGGCTACATTAGTGAGGGTTTTTTCCCCTCTTCTCACTTGCTTCTGCTGGCCAGTCTGGGGCTCCTTAGGGATGAGGCAACCTAGCTGCCACCAGCCCTACTGTTGCTGGCCTGCTGGTTGGGGCTCCCAGCTGTGCTAGCCCGTCTGCAGCTGCCTGGTCCCCCCCCCCATCCCCCTCTGACCACCAGACTCCCAGCTGTGCTAGCCCGTCTGCAGCTGCCTGGTCCCCCCCATCCCCCTCCAACCACCAGACTCCCAGCTGTGCTAGCCCATCTGCAGCTGCCTGCCTGCCCCCCCGACCACCAGACTCCCAGCTGTGCTAGCCCGTCTGCAGCTGCCTGCCCGCCCCCCCGACCACCAGACTCCCAGCTGACTCCCTGGCCCCGGTTAGGGCTCCTGGCCACTGGACTCCCAACTGGCTCCCGTTCCCAGCTGCCAGGGCTCTTTGGTCCAGCGACATCTACCTGACCACAGATGTTGCTGCACCAGAGAGTCCCGGATTTCAGAGGTTCAACCTGTATTTGTTGAATGGTTTCTTGTTACCCTTTATGTCTTTAGCTAGATCGACCTCATTTGGTGCCTTTGCCTTTCTGATTTTGCCTCCTAATTTTATTAATCTTTTGTGACTCGGTCTAGTTTCCACTTTTTGTTGGACTCATTTTTTTATTTTTAGATCATTCGAGATCTCCTGGTTAAGCCCGGGTGTCTGTTGCCAAATTGTCTTATCTTTTCTATGAAATGGAACAGTTTGGTCTTTTGCCCTAACAACATCTCTTTGAAACACTGCCAACGGTCTTCAGTTGTTTTTCCACTTAGACTTGCTTCCCATGGGATTTCACCTACTAACTCCCTGAGTTTGCAGAAGTCTGCCTTCTTGAAATCCATTATCTTTATTTTGCTGCTTTCTCTCCTGCCATTTCTTAGAATCATGAACTCTCTCATTTTATATTCGCTTTCACCCAAGCTGTCTTCCACCTTCCAATTCCCTATTTATCAAATTTAAATCTAGAAGAGCCTCTGCCCTTGTAGCATTCTCCAACTTCTGGGGGAAAAATGCCTCCAATGCATTCCAAGATCTTGTGGGCTAATCTGTACTCTGCTGTGTTATTTTCCCAACAGATGTCTGGGTAGCTGAAGTCCTCCAAGTCCTCTGATGTGGATGTGTTTTAGTTGCTCAGAGAAATCCTCATCCACCTCTTCTTCCTGGTTAGGTGATCTGTAGTAAATCTCTACAATGACATCACCCTTATATTTTACCCCTTTTGTGTTTACGCAGAGACTTTCAACAAGTCTTGTCTCCTATTTCCATCTCAACTGCCGACCAAGTGTATATAGATCTAATATATAAGGCAATACTTCTTTCTTTTCCCCTGCCTGTCCTTCCTGTGCAAGTTATGCTCTTCTGTACCAATAATTGAATCATGTGTATGATCAATCTCTATGATACGATGTCCTAGTTTTAGGATATTTTACTATAATTAGCCAGAGGCATTTCTTGAGCATGTTGGGTGAAGGTGTGGGGCCCTGTGAAAGTTATTGTGACTGGGGAAGCAATAAGAAGTTTAGTTTAATTCTTGGATAATTTCATTTGTGGGCTTTAGGATGAAATAGATGTGGGGGAAAATTAAAGAAAAACTGAGTCTTATTAGAAATATTAAAACTGGTGATTGTATCTTGGCCAGTGTTCCCTTTTTTCCAGTAAGCTGTCTGGAGGTATATAACCCTAATGGCTTGTTGTATGCCATTAAAAGGTATTGTACACTCATAAAAGAATGACATTTTGATCAATGCTGTTAAGAGAATTAGTGTCTTGACACAGAAAAGCTTTCCTGCTGCAAGTTTAAAAATATGCCTTTAAAAGCTTTTTATTGAATACCTTTGCATCCTTCAGAAATGTGCCATTTTGGCATGAGGTTGCTCTGAAGTATTGCATATTGTAACTTAAATGCAAAATCTTCTATTTACCATCAGAAAGGCACCAGGCTGGTCACGTATAGTTACTTAACTACCATACAGGAGACTAAAGAAAAAACACTGTAAACTATTGTGTGTGGTCTAAAAATACAAACTTTTTAGTTTTAAAGACTACAGAATCATTTTAAAGCCTTTTTTTTGTTTGGTTTTTGTTTGGCATTGATTTTGTCAGTGCTGTTTGAGCGCCCCTTTGTGCTTTAGTCATGCATTTTACACCTACATATGGGGTACAGTGTTTCCAGCGTATTGGAGACTGGCCCTCAGATGCACTGTATGTACTCAGTGGGATTTGAATGGAGGACTTCTGGTTGCTTTCTGTGCTAGTGAATTTGTTTCTAAGTCTATTTCCTTGCTGTATGACTTCCAAGATCGTTTACCAAAGCTACTGATTAACCATGGTTGCTGAAATGGACCTGCACATGGTTCTCTCCTTCCTCCTGTCTCTATGTGTGCGTGTGCAAAGGAGTGATGCTGGGTTGTGTGTCTGTGCCACAGGTGCAGGACTACTTGTCTTCCGAATGGATAGGTAGGTTAGGTTGCATGTCCTGGGATTCAGCTATCTATACAACACTCATTCAAATCCTTCCCCTTTTGGGGGTAAACAACACACCCATGGAACCAATAAACACAATACTCTTCTAGCATCCCTCTGGCTCCTTAGTCCTTCTTCTCTGTTGGTACAGAGCACAGCTCAGCCAGCCTGGTTGCATTCAATGCCAGAAAAGAATCAGCAGATGGTAAACTGGGCTTCATGCATTCCGCTCATCTTGTATGGTCTTTTAAGATGAGATACACAGACAAACACAATATTTCAGGAATGCAGTTTGGCAGAAGAATGAATTAACTTGCCAAGCTAAACCCAAGCATGCTCAGGACACTGCTTTTCCACAAAATCCTTATCGCTGCGTTCTTTGGCTACTGTTCCTCTTTGTGCCCTCTCTTGGATCCTTCTGTCCATTTTGGCCTTCTGCAGACTCAGTAATTTATCAGCCTCACTGACACTGGGCCAGAGAAGGGGCCATTTCTCCCTGTCTTGCTGGAAATCACAGCCTGGGCATTTAAGTAATTGCTGCAAGTCTCACCACCATACTACGCTACACTATCTCAGCCTCTTCCTCTCCTTTTCTTACCCTGCTCCTCAGGCCTTTCTACATCCTCTCTGTAGGCTCCTTTCTAGCCCATTTCAGGTTCCACTCCACCAACCTCCTGATTGTTTCCCAGTGTTCATGGATAAATTAGTGGGTCTAACGGATTGTGATCTAGTCTAATCTCCTGGCTAACACGGGCCATAGGACTTCCCTGAATGAATGCATGCTTCTGGCCCAATAGGTGTGGGTGAACTACAACAGTTTCTCAACTGTTTGTGGACTAGCCCTGGTCCCAGAGATCTCCCTGACACAGTTTAGGTAGGCAGCAAGCCTGAGCCTTGTTTTCACAAAGGTTGAGAAACAGTGAATTAGAGCATATCATGAAGAATGCATCAGAGGCAGCAGCATGCAGGGTAGGTGGTTCCTTGGGAGCTGGTACATGCAGGGACCCTGCTTAAAAGCCTGTTCCCCATGAACACCGGCTCCCTCTTGTTCCCCTCCCATGCCCCGCGCCTGCTCTGCCTCCTTTTGTGAGGAGTAAGGGAAGCCGAAGGGAGCGTTTGCTCCCCTCAGCCTCCTGCGGAGCATTTTGCATAGCTGGAGTTGCATACCTTGGCTTACGGTGACTTTGCAAGTCCAGTGTAGATGTGGCCTGAAGAGGGGCCTTTTACTGCAACCCCATCAGAGTTATCAGCCAAACTTGTAGTCTCATCAAATTATATAAAGTTAGTTTGACAGGTTCTATTTTCCATAGAATCATGTGTGATGGAGCATGCAAGCCCTACACCCGAAAGGAAGAGGTTAAGCAGCTGCTCCTGACTGGGTAACTCCTCCCTACCAATCTACAAATTAGCTTTCCTCCCATCTGGAGCTTCCAGTTTTCCAAGACTTATTAAAAATCAGCATCATTGCCTGAATTCTGCAAGAGTCCTAGCCCAGCTGTCTGCTGCCCATTACTGTAGAAAGATCAAATTCTAGGGCTTACCTCTATCCCTTCCTTCCTAGACTGAGCTACCAGCACAGGCCCATGGCTTCCACATGGGACTATATCTCTTACCAGTCCTTCATCAGTGCTCCATTGCCCAGAGCTCCTTTGTGTGAATGGGCCAAACCCCCAATCCGTATCACTGGGCTTGTAGCATCCTCTCTTAAAGGGCGTGGTATGTTCTGTTGCAAAGTACCTCCTTCACTTTTGCCTTCCCTTTCTTGCCGCAGTTCCCAGCGCTCAGCACCCAAGGCTTCCCTTCTATCTGCCGGTTAATACTGGCATTTCAGATGTCACTGGGAAGCTCTAGATGTCTCCCATGAAAAGAGCCAGGGTGGGAATAAGAGCTCAGCGCTCTGAGTCACTACTGCAGACTGCCCGCATTGCTTCGGATTACGCTCCATTCTCATGGAGACAGCGCTGCTGGCCAGAGCGGTCGGCAGAGTGAACAGCGTGAGAGAGGGAAGTAAGTGCCACGATAGTTCTGGATTTATTTACCCTTAGCTAAATGGGAATGGAAGGGAGTGAGGGGCACAAGGAGGGTGTGGAGAGAGTAAGAGGGCGGAGGGAGTGAAGCTGGGGAGGGAAGTAGGGATGTTAGATATCAGTTACTGAATAGTCAATTAACTACATGAATTCTTACTGGTTACTCGACTATTCTAGAGTCCCTGGGGGTGGGGCCAGCAGCCAGTGCACCCTGGCCCCACTCCCGAGGAGCCCCCTGCCACTCGCGTTTCTGCCTCTGGATCCTCTCGCGGGGTGCCAAATGGGAGCTGGTTCATGATGGGAGTCAGTTTAAAAACCAGCTATCCCTGCAGACAGGCTGCCTGTCACCCTGCACTGCCGCCTCTGATACAGAGGCAGCAGCACAGGGTGGCAGCAGCCCCTGTCCAGGCAGGAGGAGTCTGAGCTCCCGGACCCTGCGCGAGCTGGAACTGAGCCGGGCTGCCTGCCTGCCTGGCTCCTAATACACTTTAAATGCAGAGCCACAGCAAGTGTAGGTCGTGGACCCAGCGCAAGCCAGGACTGAGCGAGGCTGCTGGCCAGCCTGCTAAACAATGCACTGGCGGGGGTGGGGAATGCATGTCGTCTATAGCACAACCTATAAGCTTTTGCTTGTCGGTTAATCAACTACACTATTACATCCCTAGAGGGAAGGGAGAAGGATTGAAACAAACAGCCAATCATCACAGGACTGAGAAAGTCTGGTCAAAATTGCAGAAAGATCTCTAAGGCTTTGTCTACACTACACTTTTTTTGGCAGAAAATATGCTAATGAGGGACTCATTAGCATAAGTCACGATATCATTAGCATATTTTCTGCCGCAAAAACGTGTAGTGTAGACATAGCCTAAATGTCCAGAGCAACAAGGTTGCTGCTTTGGCTGCAACTGTGTCTATGGGCTGGAGGCTAGCTGATTCCATTCTGGAGTGTTCTGTCAAGGGCACATCCTATTGCCCCCTGGGAACACCCTTTACAGTTTTGGGTCCAGGAAAGGGTAGCCCCAGCTAAACCCCATTTCATCCTCCCCTCATCAGTACAGCAGCCCCTACTAGTTGTAGTCTCTTTCTTTTTAAGCATAAGGGCTAGAAATTTGCCAAGCTTCTTGAAGAAGAGTCTGCAGAATCTAAATATGCCAGTGAGCCACATGGCATATCTATATATGGTTTGTGGGCTAGGTGTTTGACACCCCTTGGCTAATTCATACAGATCTTCTGTATCAAACTGGGTTGGGCATACTTTTGGTGGATATTAAATGTTTTACAAAATTCTAGGCTGTTAACATGTTTCTTGGAACAGGGGTCTGGTCCCCCATTCCTGCATGATTTGTTTCAGTATTGTTGTCAAGCAAATATTTGTTTTTCCTTTTATTCTTATGGCCATGTCCCTAGTGGAATAACTCTTTGGTATTGAGTGTTCACTTTGAATGCATAAAAATGAATATTAGAGAGGGAAATAAATTGACATTAGCCATGTGTTTCTCTGATCCCAGTGTAACAGAAGAAGGGAATGCCATAAACTGAAATGGTGTCTGGAAAGGGAACATATTTCTAAGAAAGCACCCGCTATTTAAATTTATGTTGCAGAAAACAGAAGAGATGATTTCTACTTACAAAACAAACCATTTGGAAATGATTTGAACAATAAAAACCAAAAGATTGACTGGGAGTGAGGTATGGTTTTCTTATTTGGTTGAACCTTGAGGTGAACCACCTATATGCAATAAGTTGAGCTTAGGAAACATGATCTGAAATCTGGAAAACCTACTAAGGAAAGGTATTTTAAATCGTCTTAAAATGTTCGAAGTGGAACAAAACATTGGGTGGCTTATAACACCAGATTCTTAATATATGGCGCTAGCTTTCAACCATTAGCTGCTCTAATGGTGTAGTCTCTTGATTTGGCCTTTGCACGAGGAGTTGCAATGCAAACTATTATCCAAGAACAATAGAGCCAGTTAGTTCATTAGTTTCTTTATATTTTTAGGAACTCATCCTTTGAACAGCATTGTGAGGTTTATATTTTTATATATATATATATATTGTAGGCAGTGTTTGGGCCACAGGGAATTCAAGATCTTGCAGGAAAAAAAACCCAGCCTCAAATTCAGTACAGAGACTGATATTTGTCTGTTTTATTAGTGGAAAGCTCAGTCTCCTGTGTTTTCCTCATTCTAGATAACCTTTTCATGTCATCTAAGAAATTAATTTCTTCGTTGGAATTGTTGCAAGTAAACTTGATAGCAGGAGTGCTGTTATTGAGGCAGCTTACACAGTGATTTGCTAAGTACAGCCACTTCATATAAGGTGAAGCAAAAGTCGATTTATCGATCACTGCTGGGATTTCAGGAACCTGTTGAACTCGCTGTTTGTTTTTCTCTCATAAAACTCGCTACTTGAATGCCTTTTTTCTTGCCTTCTTTTCTAAAGGGTCTTCGTTCATGCACATTCATACAATGTGTAAGAACAATCAGTCTGTTTGCTAGTTGTGCTTCTCTGCTGTAGAGTTGGACTTTCTAGTAAAGTATTTATAGGGTCACATAGTGCAACTTTCCTGCTGTCAAGGTTCCTGCTTTTAGGAAAGGCCTTTGCTAAAATATTCTCCCATGTACACAGAAAAATAGGGATAGTTGCTCTCCAGACTGTGAATGTACTTCACTCTCTCAGGGTATGTCTACACTACCCCGCTAGTTCGAACTAGGAGGGTAATGTAGGCATACCGCACTTGCAAATGAAGCCCGGGATTTGAATTTCCCGGGCTTCATTTGCATAAGCCGGGCACCGCCATTTTTAAATCCCGGCTGATTCGAACCCCGTGCTGCGCGGCTACACGCGGCACGACTAGGTAGTTCGGACTAGGCTTCCTAGTCCGAACTACCTTTACTCCTTGTGGAATGAGGAGTAACGGTAGTTCGAACTAGGAAGCCTAGTCCGAAGTACCTAGTTCTTGCCGCGTGTAGCCGCGCGGCACGGGGTTCGAACCAGCCGGGATTTAAAAATGGCAGCGCCCGGCTTATGCAAATAAAGCCCGGGAAATTCAAATCCTGGGCTTCATTTGCAAGTGCGGTATGCCTACATTACCCTCCTAGTTCGAATTAGGAGAGTAGTGTAGACATACCCTCAGCCCTCTTCATCTGAATGTGCTTAAAAAGAACAAAATAGCATGAAAAATATGAGTTTATTGCAGGTGCAATGTTGTTTGTGCTCAAACAACCTTCAATATAGACCATCTCTTCCGTACGCTTCCTGGAGTCTGCATTGCAAGAAGAGAGTCTAGTCTACATTATGCAAACTTATCTGTTCACAGTTAAGAACGTTTTACAACTTTACATGGAGGCTGTTGTCATGCTGCAATGTGTCAGTGGCTGCCTTCAAGTGGTTCTTACTCTCTGTATAATCACAGACTGGCTTAAAGCTGCTGCCTCTGCTAACCAGATGCCAGGGACTCAATATGCCCCCCATTTCTCCCTTTTGGTTTTTACTATTTTCACTGAAATCAGAAGGCTTCTGGCTGCTGTTGCCTAGAACATTCCCTGAAATGTCTGGAGTTGATCAGCTGTAGCTTTCAAAAATGATCATGTTGCAAACAGACAAACAGAAGAACGGTGTTGAGTGTAAAAACCTCACTTCACTGGCTAGGGAGGGTTTATCAGACTGTTTCTGTCAATGTATCTAATAGTGTTCTGTGCCTGGTAGGCTCAGGTGTAGTCCTGTGGTCAGATAGGAAAAGATCTTTTTTTTGCTGTAATTATTTGGGGGTGTTAAAGCAACCCTAATATAGCAGAGCGCTCTGCTGATCTGAGGGCAGGTACCTATGGTGGTGAAGTGTGTAATAGGGAGGGTGAGTTATTTGAGTAAGAAAGAAGTGGTACATTTTCATCATGCCAAAAGGTTAACAGGGGATGCCTTATGGGTGTGTGCTAAGCCTGGTACTGCTTAATACATTTATTAATGAGCTGGAAAAGAGAGTGAGCAGCGGAGTGGAAACATTTGCTGATGACTCAAAATTATGTAAGTTATTGAAGTCCATAGGAGATGGAAGAGCTTTAGGGGACCCTCATCAAGCTAGGTGAATGGGCAGCATGACGGCAGGTGACATTCAGTTTTAATAAATGCAGAGCAATGCACATTGGAGGAAACATGTGAACGGCTTTTACCGCAGATTAACTCTCAGCTTAGAAAGGGACGTGTGGGTATCATGGTGTCAGCTCAGTGAAGACTCCTACTGAGTGTGCAGCTACAGTTAAAAAACAAAACCAGTCAACACAAAACAAAACTTCTACCTAAATGTTAGGCTGCATAAGGACTTGAATGGAGAATAGTAAGGAAAATAAAATAATCCCATTATATAGATCAGAGAGTTTCAAGGGGTAGCTGAGTTGCTCTGTTACAGAACAAAAACAGCAAATGGTCTGGTAGCACTTTATAGACTAACAAAACATGTAGACGGGATCATGAGCTTTCGTGGGCATAGCCCACTTCTTCAGATGACCGGAGAGTTAGTCTGATTGGGAAAAGTGTGTGCGCTGAAGTTGTAATGCTTTGGGGAACCTATGTGTCACTTATGAATGTTGGTTGATGATATAAAGTTGTTACCATGAAAATTCTGTATTGAGTGACCCTTTGTCTGTGTGTTTCCTCTGTGGGCTGGTAGGGCCGAGTCACATCTCTGCCAGAAAAGGGGCAATGTAGGTCCTTAGAAATAAAAAGAATCTGTTTGTGGTGAAGCACCTTGGGACAGTAGGTTTGCTAAGGTGTTTAGCTGGAGCTGGGAGAAGGTACTTTGTCCTTTTGTGTAAGTGGAGAGGGCATTTTGCAAGCAGTTTAAAGGAACAGTGTTGATAAGGGAGAAGGATATAAAAACTTTTGGGTGAAGAGATGCGTATAGGAAGTTTGGTTAGAGCAAGGCAAAGAGAAGGACCAGTCTGCCAAGGTTAAGGAGATGAGGAGGCGTAGGAGTGGTGAGAGGAGGCTCCGTGTATCAGAGCCTAAGATATGCACTGCAACAGAAAGACACCGGTCTAACCCAGATAGCCCTGGCCCCAGCCCAAAGCATGCTATGGAGTGATGAGGAAACAGGCAGGGAAATGTATGTAGGGTTTATGAGAGTATAGATCGTGATATTTTTCATGCAATTAAGGAAGGTTTGTTAGAATGCTGTGCCAAGTGTCTGTGCCTTTCATGCATTACACTTAGGTGTATCATTGAAGAGGTAGACTACAAAGATCAGCTCTCAGGTGTTCTGGAAGATGGTGTGTTTAAGCGCTGAGGGTAATTCAAACGCTCAACACTGGTTCTAGCGGCTGGGTGGAGAGATGCATGGATACAGCTCTTAGGGGGTAGGAGAGAGAGCTAGGTAGAGGCTCTGCCAATTGACAGTGTAGTAGGACTCTGTTTAGACACCAGAGGCGTAAAACACACAGCATCTAGCAACTGTATCTCTTCAAAACAGTCTGATGAGTAACTGTGGGGGAGAACTTGACTGGAGCTGTGACATGCTTGAGAGGTATAGTCAGGAAGGCCAAAGCGCAACTGGAATTGCAGCTAGCAAGTGATGTGAAGGGTAACGAGAGGTTTCTACAGGCCTGTTTAAAAGTCTGAGGGGGTAGCTGCATTAATCTGTAACTGAAAAAACTTAAGAAACAACAAATGGTCCTGCAGCACCATAGAGACGAACGAAACATGTCGATGGGATCATGAGCGTTTGTGGGCACAGCCCACTTCTTCAAGTGAATGGAGCAAGGAGTCCAGAGGTACAAATAAACAGCAAGAAAAGAGGGGATGAGGAGGGAAAAAGAAGGAAGGGGGATTTGATAGCAGCCTTTAACTACCTGAAGGGGGATTCCAAAGAGGAAGGAGAGAGACTGTTCCAGATGGCAGAACAAGGAGCAATGGTCTCAAGTTACAGTGGGGGAGGTCTAGGTTGGATATCAGTATAAACTGTTTCCCTAGGAGGGTGGGGAAGCGCTGGGATGGGTTTCCTAGGGAGGGGGTGGAATCTCCATCTCTAGAAGTTTTTAAGTCCTGGCTTGACAAAGCCCTGGCTTGGTTGATTTAGCTGGGTTGGTCTTGCTTTGGGCAGCAGTTAGACTCAGTGACTCCTAAGGTTTCTGCCAGTCTGGGATTCTAAGGGCACATTTACACTGCAACACTATTTCGAAATAACTAGCACTATTCCAAAATAGTCTGTGTCTACACAGCAGGCAGTTATTTTGAAATAGTGTCAAAATACTATCAAGCTTAGGTCTTCTTACTCCGACTCCTGTAACCCTCATTGTATGAGAAGTAAAGGAAGTCGGAGGAAAAGTGCTCTATTTCAACATAAGTGCTGTGTAGACACTCCCTATTTCGAAATAAGCTACACAATTGACTTAGCTTAATTGGCATCGCTTATTTCGAGTTAAGCCCCGCAGTGTAGACACACCGTATGTGGTCACCCCATATTTGAATGAATATTGCAGAATTAAGAGGTGTTCAGAGAGGGAGGATAATAGTGATTTAAAAGCATGAAAAATTCTGTGTGGAGAGAATGAGTAAAAAACATTAGACTTGTTATCTTGGAAAGGAGCTGTACGAGAGCAGCTATGATAAAGGTACTGATGTGACTGGTCTAGAGAAGGTAATTATAGTCGCTAATGCTTCAGAAAATTACAAGTGTTGTAGCCCTCATGCTTTAGTGCTTAAGCCAATCTCTAGCTATCGGGGTTAGAATGAGACCTTCATGGGGGCAGATTACCACACCTGACTTCTCTGGCATTTCATGCATCTGCCTCAGAAGCAGCTGGGCGATGGTTTCTGTCAGAGAGGCAGTGCTGGACTAGCTTGGCCCAGGGATTTGACCCAGTCTGGCAATACCTCTGTTTCTAAGCTATAAGGGTATGTCTACACTACCACCCTAGTTCGAACTAGGGTGGTTAATGTAGTCAATCGAAGTTGCAAATGAAGCCCGGGATTTAAATATCCCGGCTTCATTTGCATCTTGCCGGCGCCGCCATTTTTAAATCCTTGGTAGTTCGGACTCCGTGCCCGCGGCTACACGCGGCACGGAGTAGGTAGTTCGAATTAGGCTTTCTCGTGGAATGAGGTGTAATGGTAGTTCGAATTAGAAAGCCTAATTCGAGCTACCTACTCCATGCCGCGTGTAGCCGCAGGCACGGAGTCCGAACTACCGGGGATTTAAAAATGGCGGCGCCCGGCAAGATGCAAATGAAGCCCGAGATATTTAAATCCCGGGCTTCATTTGCAACTTCGATTGACTACATTAACCACCCTAGTTCGAACTAGGGTGGTAGTGTAGACATACCCTAACATAGCAGGCATGGATACTTGAAGGAACTCACTTTGGTTTAGATGCATCATTAGAGTTGTGGTCAGGCATCTAATAGTACAATTTGGAATTTTGGAAACTACATTCCTGTGACTGGAGAGTTACTAGATACAGGTTAGAAGTGGAGGGGAAAGCTGGTATTGAAAAGAAAAACTTAGAATTTCTTGTGAGGAAGGAAGGGACGACCCAAGGAAATCAAGTAGTACGACATAGTTGTATTCCAGTTCCAGTCATGCAGTACACTGTCCACCAATAAAAATGCCTGAATGGTCAGGAGTCCATACAGTTGTTCCATCCCAGGCTATGTCTACACTATAGAGGTGTTTTTGGAAAAACGGCCATTTTTCCGAAAAAACTTCGCTTACGTCCACACTTCAATTGTGTTCTTCCGAAAGAAAATTGAAAGAACAGAGGGGTTTTTCCGACATTGGTAAACCTCTTTCTCCAAGGAAGAAGCCTTTCTCCGAAAGAGCTCTTTCAGAAAAAGTTGTGTATGGACGGGGAAGAGGGAGTTCTTTCACAAGAAGAGGAAAGAGGAAAAAGCACAGGTGCCCTGGTGGCCACTCTGTCCATAGTGATCACAGCTTAAATGTGAGATAGCATCCAGTCAGTGTGGACGCTATCTTTCGAAAAAGCAGATCGCTTTTTCGATGCACTTTGGCATTGTGGACGCTCTCTCTTGGAAGACTTTTTTTTTTTTTTTTTTTTTTTTTTGGAAGATCTCTTCCGGAAAAGCTTCTTCCAAAAGAAGCCTGCAGTCTAGACATTGCCCTAGATAAATAGTATCATTTTAGGATAATTAATAATTAATGTTAATTCAGACTGGAAATAAGGTATACATTTTTAAAAGTGAGAGTAATTAACTATTGGAACAATTTTCCAAGGTTTGTGGTGGATTCTCCATAAATTTTAAAATCAATTTTTTTATAATGTTGTAGGAATTATTTTGAGGAAGTTTTCTGGCCTGTATTATGTGGGAAGTCAGACTAGTTGATCGTAAGGGTCTTGTCTGGCCTTGGAATTTGTGAAGCCATGAATTGATGAAAATGAGAGAGAGGAGTGTTTTCCAGATTCTCTTTGTTGCTTGAGCCCAGGAATCTGAGATTATCTCAGAGGGAGATCTTGATATTTACGATTAGCTGCATTGCTTGGACAGTGACTGACATTCTGAGCTTATTTGACTGGCCCAGAGTTTTTTTTTTTTTTTCCTTTTGTGGACTGCAGAGATTAACGAGGCTCAATCAGACGCAGAGAATTTGCAGTTTAGACTGACAGTTCTGCTAGGTCAGACTGCGATTATCATACATAATACAAATATACTGTTAATGCCAAAACACTTTTTCCTCCTTGTAATCTACAAGGAAGCTTTTGTCTCTGAAGGTGAAAAGCTGGAATCTCTTTCTGCCATCCCAGCTTGGCGTTAGTTTTCAGTATGCAACTTCCATTGATGTGTGCTGCAGTTTTCCAGTCACAGACTCAGTGTTTTCCACTAATGCATTGCTGGAAAGAGAGTTGTCCTCTTGGAGAGACTAAAATGAGTAATAGTCTTTCGACACTATTGGCAAGTGGCTTTCACGGTCCATGGCAGATCTAATGAACTACAGCTGCTGGGCTGGAAAATTTCGCTTTCAATTGTCTAAAAGGACCTCTGGAGTCCAGACTTGGTTTCAATGAGTTTAAATGGGCATTTTTTTCCCCCTTAGGAGTGGGGAAAAGAGTTCTCTTGCTAAGGTCCTTCCTGACCCAGGATTCATAGATCTGAAATTTAGAGCAGTATTTATAAATTGGAAAGATTATAAAATAGACATACACCGTGTTTTCAGAAGAGTCTTCATGACACAGTATAACACATCTCTCTAGAGAGAGGAAAGTACATATGCACACAGGACCACACCCTAATGGCTAACATGCAGTGTGTAAGAACACTCAATAATGCAGATGCAGACACTTTGTATCCCAAATGTGGGCACAGTGCAGTAGCATACACAAATGGTACAGCAGATGCGCATAGACCAGGCATGTCCAAAGTCCGGCCTGCGGGCCAATTGCGGCCCGTGTTCCGGTTTAATATGGCCCCACAGGTAATTTGGCAATATCTATCTTTTATGGCCCCCAACGAATCCATATGTATTGAGATGAATACATTGTAAAATCTCAGTTAATGTCAGTTGGTCTAAATCAGTTATAAATATATTTGGACACAACATATATACTTGGTGTTATGTTCCTGTTCATATTTTTTGAACTTAAAAGTTGACAGACAACCTTTATTACCAATAATATGTAATGTACTTTAAAATGTTCCTGACATATATTTCAGCTTCCTGGATTTTTTTTTCATCTGGCCTTCAGATATGAAAGGCAGAGTGATTTAACACCTGTTTAGATTTGTCATCCATGTGACGAAATGAAAAGTATGCTGTTTGCAATAAACTTTGCATAAAATAGTTAATTTGCGTTTAATTTTAATGGTTCAAAGAATGTCAGGCAAAATGGTCGGCCCTCACGCATGTTCACTTCATAAAATCTGGCCCTCTTTGAAAAAAGTTTGGACACCCCTGGCAAAGACAGATCAGTATGTGCACACATACAAGGTAATTAGTATACGTGAACCACTGACAGAGGCAGCAAATGCAGTATAAATAGGGCTATATTTAAGGGCTCAGCACACATTGCATGAGATTTTTTGAGTGACTCTGCAGTCAGAATACTGAGGTCTTCTGAAAACTTATTTGGATGTCTAAACAGGAGCTGAGCTTTTTGACAATCTGATCCATAATTTGAATTAGGGATATTAAATTTCGATTAACTAATCGAATAGTCAGTCAGTGGGATTTCCGTCAACTATTTGGTTAGTCGATAAGGACCATTGTGGTGTTCTGCCTTTGAAATGTACAAGAGCTCCAGCAGGGGCTCTTGTGCATTTCAAAGACTGAAACAATGTGTGGGGCCCGGGACTCTGACCCCCCCCCCCCCCCCCCCCACTGACTCTGGGCTCCACGTGGAGTTTCAATCTTTGAAATGGACAAAAGCTTCTACTGGGTCTCTTGTCCATTTCAGAGCAGAAGCACCTGCATGGAGCCTGGGGCCGGCGGGGCACTCAAAGATCCCGGCTGGCCCCAAGTTCTGCACTGTCTCTGCCAGTAGTTCCAGCGGGGACTCTTGTACATTTCAAAGTTGGAAAGCTGCTGCTGCGCCCCTGCCCCCTCCCACAGAGCTGGAGCTGGGGGGAACTGGCTTTTAAGCTGGCTCCCCCCAGCGCCCCTCCTCTTATCCCCCCTTGCTACCTCTTTGTGATAAAGGCAACAAGAGGGGGGAGCGGCTAGTTGACTAGTGCGTCGACTATCCGAGAAGCTTTTGCTCATCGGATAGTTGATTAGTCGCTTATGTCCCTAATTTGAATGGATATTTAATTTACTTGGAAAATAGAATATGGTTTGTATCTATAGCTATATGTTTTAGAGAGCTCGTGTGTCTCTCTGTCTGTGAGTCCGTCTTTCTGAGAGTCTCTTTTTTTCAAGAATTCCTCCCAAATGGAAAGCTCTAGGACCACCAAATTTAGTACTCCGCTTCCTCTTATCCTAACTTAAAAGCAAGGTCAGGGTTTGGTTGTGCTAGGAAAACGGGGTGTGCCTGGAATGGGACTGTTTTCCATCACATGGAATGGGAGGAGGCTGATAGGCTGTACAGTTAAACTGCAGAGTGTCCATTGGGGTAGCGAGTGTGGGGAATAGCTCTACTGCAGAGTGACCAAGGGGGAGGGGAAATGCATGAGGAAGAGAGTGGTCAACTGGAGTCAGGGCTCTCCATCTTGCAGGCCACTGGCCCAGGTAAGTGGCCCTTTGCCCAAATTCTTCCCCCCAGCTCTCAGCCGCAGTACTGGATGGGTGTGTGCGTGGGGGGTGCCTGCCAGCAACCCCACCTCCCCAGAGGAGCTCTGTCAGGGGCTGGGTTTCCCTGAGGAACCTCTCCAGGTACTGTGGCTGGGCCACACAGCCCTGCATCCCCAAAGGAGTACTGTACCCGAAGAGGCCAGGGCTGGGCACTGAAGACCTAGTTCCCCCCAGGAGGAGCCACAGGACTGGCAAGAGCATCGCTGTCCTTGCTGGTGCAGGTGGGCCTGGTGAGGCCCTCCAGACCTCCCCACTCCCCTGCCCTGAGCCCCCCACCCCTTCTCCTGAACACCCCAGACCTCCCAGCCCCCTGCTCTGAGCCCCCTACACCTCCCACCCTTCTGCCTGACTCCTGCACTCCTAACCCCTGCCCTGCCTCCTGCACCCACCACACCACCAGCCCCTCCCTGAAGGGCCCAAGCAACGTGGGGTAAATCTTCTAGTATTGTATATATTGTCTGGGAAAGAGGCAGAAAACAATTGATTTGAAATGTTTCCACAGAGTTTTTTGGTAAATTTACTTCTTTGGTTCTTTGCACCTTCATCCGAGTCTCTCAGGGTATGTCTACACTACCCCGCTAGTTCGAACTAGCAGGGGTAATGTAGTCATCTGCAGTTGCAAATGAAGCCCGGGATTTGAATTTCCTGGGCTTCATTTGCATGAAGCCGGCCGGCGCCATTTTTAAATGCCGGCTAGTTCGAACCCCGTGTCGTGCGGCTACACATGGCACGGAGTAGCTAGTTCGGATTAGGCTTCTAATCCGAACTAGCTGTACGTGGAACGAGGAGTACAGCTAGTTCGGATTAGGAAGCCTAATCCGAACTATCTAGCCCGTGCCACGTGTAGCCGCGCGGCACGGGGTTCGAACTAGCCGGCATTTAAAAATGGCGCCGGCCGGCTTCATGCAAATGAAGCCCGGGAAATTCAAATCCCGGGCTTCATTTGCAACTGCAGATGACTACATTACCCCTGCTAGTTCGAACTAGCGGGGTAGTGTAGACATGCCCTCACTCTTCTCTCGGCCCGTTGAGAAGCTTGCCTTGCCAAGTGACACGCTTTAGCAGAGTGTAGGTTAGAGCTGCCGGTGGCTCCTGATTCAAGGTAGGAGTGAGGCTGTGGTGGGGCCCTAGCACCACACTGATGTATGAGGGATGAAAACTGCCCTGGGAGCAGACTGATACTGAGAACCAGTCTGGGCTGGCTTGGGCTCTCTGAAAAAGGGCTACAAGGATGAGAGAGACACCCACTGCCTACACAAATGGGGGCCCCTGGAAGGGCAGGAGGAGCTGGAGAGCTCTGGCCTGGTGAAATCCCAGGTTGAGGCTTTGTGAGGAAGGCCTGAGGGGTCAGCCAGCACAGGAATAGGCAGCAAGTCCAGCCCCTCTTGCCAGTGCTGAAGTGGCCATTTCAGACGGCAGTTAGCCCCGAGGGAAGGGGCTAGATGAAGAATTGCAGTGGGTCACCGAGGCAAGGTGAGCCTAGGGCTAATGGGGTCTCCTGGGAGGGGAGGACCTTGGACCTGTTATCGCCAGGCGGGCAGTGCTTTGAAGGAAGGACACTGGGGCCTGGGTGGGACACGGGGCTTGTAGAGGTGGAGACAAAGTACACCTAACAGCGGGCAAGACATCGGTCAGCAGAAGGTGCTCCAAGGGTGCAGAGGAGCTAATTCCTGGAGTGATCAGCAGACGGTGCCCTGGTGGTGAGTCTTGAAGTGGTACAGAGTAGGGATGTAAGTGACTAGTTGACTAGCGTAAGCTTATCGGATAGTTGGCCAGTGACTCGACTAGTCGCTCCCCCTCCCCTGCTGCCGCTATCAGAGAGAAGCAGCAAGGGGGAGCAAGCAGGAGCTGGTGCAGGGGGGAGCCAGCTTAAAAGCCTGTACCCCCAGCAACGTCTCTGGGGTGGGTGGGGGTGGGAGCAGGGTTGCAGCGGGGAACTGGCGGCGCTTCCGCCTTTGAAATGTAGCAAGAGCAGGGCTCTTTCTATATTTCAAAAGCAAGAGTACTGTGGGGAACATGGGGCCAGCAGGGGACTCAAGCGGTCACCCTCTGGCCCCATTCTCCCCACAGTGCTTCCGCTTTTGAAATGTAGCAAGAGTCGGCAGGGCTCTTCGAAGGTGGAGGTGCCCTTATCGACTAATCAAATAGTTGATGCAAATTCAGATGCATATTCCTCTTTACCTTTTTCATGGACTAGAAAGTACTAAAAGTAAGCTACTTTTCATTTCATAGGAACCCATGATTCAGCCTTAGTGTCTGGAATGGTCCCATTGCCAAGTGTGCAGATGAACTTCTCTGATGCCGTTTTAACTACAAGTCTGGATTATTTTCATGCTGGAAAAGTTAAGTTCATGACTTGAAAATGTGAGTCACTGAGCCGACTGAAAGTGAGGCCTCTGATAAGTGATTTCAAATTCTTCTTCTGAAGAACTCTGTTCCCCTAATAAATGTGTGTCTCTTAAGAATCAGCAGCAGAGCCAGTGGTTGGCGTACACCTGCAGTGGAGCCAGGCCTGGGGGAAGGCGGGCGCCAGGGTGGCCGTCAGACGGAGGCCAAGAGAGTCTTGGAACGAGCAATGGGTAGAGTTCTGGGTTGGGGGGGAGAGGTTGTTGGAAGCAGAGAATGGTTGGGGTAGGGATAGGAATGTCACAGGCGAGAGAGCTCAGCGCTTTCCTTTCGGGGGTGGGCAAAGGGCCGGGAGCCAGTCTCCTTTCTGCTCTCCTCAGCCCTCACTTCCTTTTGCAGATGAGCCTCTGGGATAGCTGGCTGTTCCGGGCTCTCCAGGGCAGAGCAAGAACTTGCTATACTTAATCCCTGCACCAGCCTGACCCCCGGTTGCCAAAGAGGGTGAATTGCAAGAGGATCTCTGCGGGATGCGTGACTCTGAGTAAGAACACCCCATCGAAATATGCATCGTGCTTGTGATGCTCTTTGTCAGTGAGGGCCAGAGGTCACCGGTGCGCTGTCCTGACAAGTATCTTGCTCTGTCCAATGAGAACCATTCACTTGTGTGCATCTCCTCCCCCCATAGCTTGTGCTGGCTCTGAGCAGGTAGCCAGCACAGGAGACTCCGAGGGAATCCCCAAAGACCACAGAATCAGATAAGGTGCCAGGCCAGGTTTATTGTGAACAGAGCTCTGTGATAGCGCCTGGCAGACTCTATAACAGGAGTGGGCAAGATATGGCCCGTGAACCACGCATGTGACCAACTGCTTTTGACACATGAAAGCTAATGCCCAGATACATCTGTTAGGCTTTAAGTTGCCACAGGACTCTCATGTTTCTTAGCTTGGAGTATTTCTGCAATGTCAGCCCTGTTTGTGCCAACTTCTGTGAGCATAGCCTGCCTCTTACTCACAACTTACCGTTGCTTTATATTACCAAAGGCTTGACCGCTGTTCCTTAGGTCTGTGGTACATGGGCTCAGCCTTCATCTCACTACAGTCAGCAAGAGTATGTGACATGGTACACTAATTACAATGTGTAACCTTTCACCTTTGGAGACTTTGGCATCAACTGGCTATAATCACGGGTGAAGTGAGTTTACTCTCACAATGCTGTTGTTCATGTCTGTATACGAGTCTCCTATGCATTCATTGCTTGATCCTTATCAGGGATTTTTCCTCAGAAGAACCCCAAAACTGCAACAGCACTGGGCTTTTCTGCTAGTGCTTCACTTTCGTGAGCACCATACATTGACTTAAAAAGCAAAGTGTGAAATCGGGGTATTTGTTCTCATTTTGTCTCACTTCTCCAATGCTGATCTGAAAATGGGAATGTTCTCTCCTGTCTGCTCAAAGGTATCTAAGGAGGAAATGTTTCCTGTAACGCAGTACGAGTGAGCACGAGACTGCGCAATGAGTCCTTGTGGCTCAGACAGCACGGTGCAGCTTTTCCGCTCTGTCTTTAATTAAACTTGGTTTTTTCTGTTGTTGTAGCTGGAAGCAGTGTGCTGACACAACTCACTCTTGTACAGAACAGATTAAAATGTCAGAGTTTTAATGTTCTCATCTGTGGGAAAAAGAAATAGTTGGAGTATTTTATTTATAACTTAAACAAGAGACCCTAGTATGGAAAAAGATGATTTGTGTGAGAGGGAGCAATCCTTCAAGCAATTAAACAGACAGAGTCCCATTTAATATTAGAGCCAGCCGAGGGGGGAAAGGATAAAGTTTTAAAGAAATGTCTCTTTAGAAAATAGGCTGGAATTTGGGACATAGCAAGTTAGAACAAAATATCGTTAACTCAGTGTGTTTTTTAAACTGTCGTGCTGATGGCCGAGTGCTCTGTGCCTGCACCTATCACAGGTTAGTTTACCATAGATAGATGTGTGTGTTAGGGGAGTGGAGTGAAAGGGCTTGGGACTCGTAACTGAAAATTGTTACCTCCTGCCCTTGGGACTCGTGACCGAAAATCATTTCCTCCTTATGCTGTTTGGCCCATAATAGGAGCAAGGATCTCAGTCCATTTCCTAGAGAAGCAAAATTCATATTACAACCTGCCTTCCCCTAGTATATTTAGTACTACTTGGGTCCCCTCTTTCCATCTCAGCAGGAGGCCAACGATTAAATGGACATGGAGATCTAGTCAGTTGTGCACGGCATGTCAGGTCTGAAGATCCTTGTCCTGTCATTCCCATGCTGAATCTATTCTGTGGGTAAATGAGGACTTCATGTTTCACTATCATGGAAATCAAGGTGGGGGGAGGGAAGACTGTCCTTTCAGTGTGCGCTTCCAATCTCTTCATGTGCTGGTCCTTAAATATGTCTGCAACGAGGAAGGATCAGTTATCTGTCATTTTTGTATATGTGTAAGTGATGGATTTCCTATGTAATAATCAGGTGAATGTAGAGCATTGCTTGTTGGACTGGAGTATAGTTGGCAGCTGACAGGCCCACTCCCAGTTTTGAAAAAAATGCTGCCTTTCTTCAGAGTGCACTTTTCAGGCCTTATTTTGAGATCTGCTTAATTTGGGCTGTCCTCTGGGTTAACAGCTGTGGAATCTGCATTTCTCTGGCAGTGGTATCTCCCTTGTAAGTAAATTACAGATGTTCACCAATGCACTTTAGAGTTCTTCCTGCGAAAGAGGAAGAAAAACATCTATACATTTTAAAAATAAGGAAATAAAAAGAGCTCCACCAGAACATTTTATTTAAGAAGAGGAGCACAATACTTTCAAAGTCTTTTTCCTTTTTGTTTCCTTCACTGTTTAAAACTTGCTCTTGCAGCCTTGCTATTGGGGGCAAGGGTTTTAAAAACATTAGCAGAAACTTGTACTCCAGTACTGAGGCCAACAATAACAGCTCCGGTATGGGAACCAATGCACGGTATTCAAGTCCAACTGTTCTTGGTGGTCTGTACTTTACTACAATGAAAAAAAGAATGGGCCTTTTCGCCATGGTTCTCATTATTTACCAAGCATGGTGTCTATGGAGGGATGAGGCAAATATACTTTGGAGGCATTCTTTGGTTTTCCTTCCTTCCCTCGCTGTTGATTAGGGTTTTGTGTTGCCTGGGCTTCCCACACTCCCTTATACATTCTTGATGTGAGAGGGCACGATCACAGAAGACTCTTTGGGGTGCTTCCCGGTGTGCTGGTGAGGCCACTGACGTGCGCCACCTTGCTCTCTGGGGCTCCTCACCACCCAAGCCAGGGCAGATCTTTCCCCCTGGGGTCTCTAGTTTGTTCTCTTGGGAGTGACACGCTAACCAAAAACAAAGAGCCTGAAAACTTTGCATCTTAAGTAGATTTCCTTTTGAGTGGGAATTCTGTTTCTACATTCTCTTCTTCTGTGGAAAATTACCTGGTCAGACCCTACCAGTTGTGGTGGCCACAATGAGAAGGTGCAGTAATCACTAGAAATTCCTTACTGCCTGTGCTTTTTAATGTGAAAGCCCAGAATGCCGGGGTAAAGTGGTATCTGCAGGCTTTGAAACTTTCTCTAACTCCCTGTTCAATCATGACTGCATCCTGAAACATGACCTTCTTCCAGGGTCTTGGGGATGTTTTGCAGGCTTTAGTCAAGTGCTTTGGCAGGAAGTGAATGGTATAAGCCTAAAACCTGGAGACTATCTCTGTAGTCAAAGGGTCTAGTATATATCTTTGGACTGGATTATAAAACTCCAGTCTCTTCTGAATTGCAACTTCTGCATACCCCATATTGTTCAAGTTACAGTTCTGTCTCTAGAACTGCCAGGAATACATTTACTTCGCATGGATCATTAACTAGATTGGATAACAAAAAACACCCAACATATTTTGTTTCCATACTATGATATAATAAAGTTGTCACCACTTTTGGGTTCCTTGATATTACCTTAGTAGGATATGTCTTACTTTTTTTTTTCCTTTTCCTTTCCATTCTCCCCTCCCTCTCATGCAGTGTATGCTGTGGCTGGCAGGTGGAAGCTGTGAAGGGTTTGAAATCTAGGAGCCTCTGCTCACTGGTTGAGCCTTAATCAGGGGGAGGAGCTATCAGGCAGTCCAGGGCTTTATAAAGGAGTGAATCAGCGAACAGGGACAGCTGAGAGGGAGTTTGGAAGGGGAGTGGGAAGGGGGTGAGATACACTCGCCATTCTTTAAAATCTTTTCACTACACTCCTGCCCTTCAAGGATGCATTTAATAACATCTGAGGAATCTGTCAGAAGGAAGGCAGGTATGGATAGTGATAAGTCTGCTGCTGCTATCTGCACAACATGCACCATGTTTGTCTTCCTCCTGGAAGAAAGAAGGGATTTCATCTGCACCAAGTGCAAGCTGGTCACCATTTTGGAAGAAAAAATTAGAGGACTTGAGGCCCAAGTATTGACTCTACGTTCCATCAGAGAGGATGAAGACTTCCTCGATAGAAGGCAGCGTTTAATCCTGCAGGCACAGTAGGCTGAAAAGCCAGTGAGGGCAGTACAGGACAAGGAAGAGAACTGGCAGCATGTAACCTCTAGAAGGAGAAGAAGGTCAACTCAGGTATCCCCCATTCCTGTAGAGGTAAGTAACCGCTTTCAGGCTCTCTGCACAGGCATTGCGGTGGAGAATGCTTTGGCAGGGACCTCTCAGGGTAGAAATCAAAAGGGAACATCATCTACCGGAAGGCATGTCCATGACCACACCCCCAAAAGAAGAAGACGGGTGGTGGTGGTCAGTGACTCCATCCTAAGAGGGACTGAGTCATCCATCTGCCGTCCAGACCTGGAATCTCGAGAAATGTGCTGCTTCCCAGGAGC
This sequence comes from Pelodiscus sinensis, assembly GCF_052426305.1. Taxonomy (NCBI): domain Eukaryota; kingdom Metazoa; phylum Chordata; order Testudines; family Trionychidae; genus Pelodiscus; species Pelodiscus sinensis. The sequence continues at coordinate 51,649,022 of NC_143063.1, forward strand.
TCACATTCAGGATGTGACCAAGAGTCTTCCAAAAGTGAGCAAACCTTCGGATCGCTACCCCTTCCTGCTTCTCCATGTAGTAACTAATGATATGGCCAAGAAGGACCTTGAGCGGATCACAGCAGATTATGTAGCGCTGGTAAGAAGGATCAAGGAATTTGAAGTGCAAGTGGTGTTCTCGTCCATCCTTCCGGTTGAAAGAAAAGGTCCAGGTAGGGCTCATCGAATTGAGGAAGTAAATGAGTGGTTGCGCAGGTGGTGTCGGAGGGAGGACTTTGGTTTCTTCGACCATGGGACTCTGTTCCGGGCACAAGGATTGTTAGGAAGAGATGGGATCCACCTAACCAAGAGAGGAAAGAGCATCTTTGTGGGCAGGCTTGCAAACCTAGTGAAGAGGGCTTTAAACTAGGTTCGTTGGGAGATGGTGACCAAAGCCCTGAGGTAAGTGAGGAAGTTAGATACTGGGAAGAAACACAAGGAGGACCAAGCAACAAAGGAGGACCCCTGATTCGGATGGAGAGGGTAGGGCGATCAACTGGTTATCTCAGGTGTTGGTACACAAATGCAAGAAGCCTGGGCAACAAACAGGAAGAATTAGAAGCCCTGGCCCAGTAAAGAACTATGATTTGATTGGAATAACGGAGACTTGGTGGGATGACTCACATGACTGGAGCACTGTCATGGAAGAGTATAAACTGTTCAGGAAGAACAGGCGGGGGAGAAAAGGAGGAGGAGTTTCAGGGTATGTCTAAACTGATCAGCTGTTTGTCGGCTCAGCGCAGCAGCCATTTAAATTTAAATGAAGCCGTGATTATTTAAATCGCAGCTTCATTTCCCTTTGCCGATCAGCCTAATCTACATGGCTCCATCGATGGAGCCATGTAGTTTAGACACACCCTCGTTGTATGTTAGAGGACAGTATGATTGCTTGGAGCTCCAGTATATAGAGGGAGAAAAGCCTGTTGAGAGCCTATGGGTTAAGTTTAGAGGTGGAAGCAACAGGGCTGATGTTGCAGTTGGTGTCTGCTATAGACCACTGGATCAGGTGGATGAGGTAGATGAGGCTTCTTCAGATAACTGAGAGAACTCGGGCTCTGATCACAGGCTCTGATTCTCATGGGGGACTTTAATCACCTTGACTTCTGTTGGGAGACTGCAACAGAACAGCAGTACCCAGACAATCCAGTAAGTTTTTGGAGAATGTTGGGGATAACTTCTTGGTACAAGGGCTGAAGGAACCGACCAGGGGCCATGTGCAGCTTGACCTTCTGCTCACAAACAGGGAGGAACTAGTAGGGAAAGTAGAGGCTGGTGACAACCTGGGAAGCAGTGATCATGAGATGGTAGATTTCAGGGTCCTGACCAAAGGAAGAAAGGAGAGTAGTAAAATACACACCTTGGACTTCAGAAAAACAGACTGTGACTCCCTCAGAGAACTGATGGGCAGGATTCCCTGAGATGCTAACATGAAGGGGAAAGGAGACCAGGAGAGCTGGCAGTATTTTAAAGAAGCCTTATTGAAGGCACAGGATGAAACCCCCCCATGCTTTATGAAATGGACTCATGGACATGAATATACATAACTCAAAGGTGGTTTGAGCGAATTATTTCAGTTACAGTTACAGTAACATGTTATTTCATGTAACCCATCGATCTTCATGTCGTGATCTGCTGGTTCTGTTTATCTTACTCTGTTCTATGTCTTATTTGTGTGTGTAAAATTAGACACATGGAGTGGGGAATACTTGGTGAGTTTCAAATGTGTGAATGGGAGACACGGAGGGTGTTACCTGTAACTTCTAGATGAGCCACTGGTAAACAATCTTTTGTCCTTCAGTCTGAGCAGTGCTTGGTAGGGAGTGGCCTCAACTCCTTAACTAAAGAAATAGGAAAGCAGAGGTCTTTTGGCTGGGCTGCACCTGAAGGAAGGGGCCAGGGACCCCAGGGCGTGGAAGAGGGCCCTGGTTTAGTGTGGCAGCTGGAAAAGAGGTTTTAGGGTGAGTTTGATTAAATTTGTACTGAGGTTTCCCTGTAGAATTAGCCAAGGGGTTTTGTTTCTTTTGATTTGTAACCTACTTTGCTCTGCCTGGTCTCACTTATTACCACTTAAATCCTACGGCTTCCACTTCATAAAACCATTTTTATTTTCTATCAAGCGCAGTGTAAATAATTGTTACCTGGGGTGGGGGCAACCGGTGTGCACATTCCCCCTTTCATTGCTAACGGGGGCTTAACTAATTCTTTGGGGTTTGATTCCATCTGGGGAGTGCTACCTCAGGAGGTTGGGCCCTAAACTGCACTCTCCTCGGACCTGAAGTGGTTCAGTGTCTGTACTGCTTCTCAGCGGGGGCAGGGATCTCAGCTCAGGGCCTTGGCTGGGGGAAACCAACAGAGCTGGCCCAGCAGGACCGGGCGGTGAGGAGCCCCAGAGAGCGGGAAGGCGAGTGGCAGTGGCCATGTCAGCACCCCGGGGGGCACCCTGAGGGGTTGTCTGTGACTGCATCCCGTCACATACTCAATGCTTTCTTTGCCTGTGTCTTCATGGACAAGGTCAGCTCCCAGACAAATGCACTAGGCAAGGCAGTATGGGAAGAAGGTGGACAGCCCTTGATGAGGAAAGTACAAGTTAGGAACTATTTAGAAAAGCTAGACATACACAATCCATGGGGCCGGATTTAATGCCTCCAAGGATGCCGAGGGAGTTGGCAAATGTCATTGCAGAGACTTTGGCCATTATCTTTGAAAACTCGTGGAGATCGGGAGAGATCCCGGATCACTGGAAAATGGGAAGAAGGACGATCCAGGGAACTACAGACCAGTCAGCCTTACCTCAGTTCCCAGAAAAATCATGGAGGGGATCCTCAAGGAATCCATTTTGAAGCTCTTGGAAGAGGGGAAGGTGATCGGGAATAGTCAGCATGGATTTACAAAGGGCTTGACCTTACTGATTAGCTTCTATGATGAGGTAACTGGCTCTGTGAACATGGGAGACATGTGGATGTGATATACCTTGACTATAGCCTGCTCTAGCGTATCCGTTGGCACTCCCTTTGCCTTACTCTGTGTGCAGAACAGGAGCCTTTTGGTTAAGGCACAAGATATTATGATGTAGCCGATTCGGATTCAATTTCTGGCTTTTTTACAATTTCTTATGAGACCTTGGGCAGGTGTTTAACCTTTCATGGGCTGTTTTCCATTTAGAAAAGGCCAGTATCGCTATCCCCATATTTCACCCAGGATTGCGAGGGCAAACTCTTTTGTTTGTGAGGTGCTCGGGTGCCCAGTTCAGTGGCTTTCAGTACACTTGCTACTTTTATTGTAGTCATTATACGAACCAATATCAACTGGCCCTCATGCTGTACATTCAACAAAGCTAGATTTCATGTACTCAGAGCAGTGGCAGACTTTGAGAGAGAGTTTGCATGAGACGAAGGTTGTGGTTTTATGATCAGCCGAAGGAAGAAATGCATAGGAGGGAGCACAGAAGGAAGCAAAGACATTTCTGGGAGAAGTGGACAAGTTACAATTTAGACTGGACTCATTGGTAGATGTGCATATCTGTATGGTGGAGAGTGCTGGTTCTCCAGCCATCTAGCTTGTCCATCAGTCAACGTTACCTTCACCACTTCACTGATCTCCTTTGCCTCATGGAGGTTAGGTCCATCAGTACTTATTAGCCAGGCTGGGCAGGGTTGGTGTCCCTAGCCTCTGTTTGTCAGTCGCTAGGAATGGGCGACGGGTGGGATCCCTTGATGGTTCCCTGTTCTGTCCATTCCCTCTGGGGCCCCTGGCATTGGCTGCTGTCGGAAGACAGGACACTGGGCTGAGCCAGTGTGACCATTCTCATTTGTATATCATTTGGCCCTCTAGCACTCATCACATAAGAACGGCCAGACTGGGTCAGACCAGGGGTCCAGTAGGCTATCTGGGACAGTGCCTGGGGAAGATGCTTCAAAGAAATGAACAGAATAGGGCAATTTTGAGAGACCCATCCCACCTTCTGGCAGTGGGAGGTTAGAGACACATGGAGCAGGGGGTTGCACCCTGGTTCATCTGCTAATAGCCATCAAGGAGCCGATCTGATCTGAGTGTGTCTCACTCTTTTTGAACCCAGTTATAGTTTTGGACGTCACAACATCCCCTGGCAAGGAGTTCCACAGATTGACCGTGCACTGCCTGAAGAAGTACTTCCTTATGTTTGTATTAAACCTGCTGCCCAGTCGTTTCTTCGAGTGACCTCTACTACTTCTCTGAGTGCTTGCTCACGTCAATTCCAGCTAGGTGTGAGCATGTTGCGTGCATGCACATTGGGAACTTTCCCCCTACCGGCATCTGTTGGGTCAGCCAGGGAGCCCGCAGAGTAGTGCCAGTACAGTGTGCTATATATGGCCCTGCAGACCCGACAGCCCTTCAGTTCCTCCTTACTGTCCGTGGTGGTGTTGGAACACCGGTGGCTAGTTCGCAGGCGCACCCTGGCCTTGTTCTAGCTTAGCAGTCTGGCCTTAGGAGAGAGGTGTTTCGAAATGTGTCAGTCATGTGGCAGTTAGCTCACTACTGCCTACTCAGGGTGGGATGCTGTGCCACAGTTGTGACCCCACAACTCCTGTCTGCGTTGTTTGGGGGAAGCTCAGCAGGCACCTCGCTGAGCTTCGTTCAGAGAAGGAAAGGGACTGTCGCTTGAGGCACTTGCTGATGGAAGCCACTCTTCAACCAGCGGGGCCCAAGCACCTGGGCCTGACTTCCTAGCTGTGGAGCGCTCCGACACGGCCGTGCAACACGCTGCAGGCTAAGGAATCTGCTACGATCCCCACCACCGACAATCCCTGGCCCCTCACCGGGGGGTGCAGCCTTGGCCACAGTCAACCTCCCCAGCCCTGAGAGGCTCGAGAGAGGACGCAAGTCCAGTGAGCCCCCCATGCAAGAGAGGAAGTGGCACCATCGACTCCAGTAGCTCAGTCACCGCCGAGTCTGGCACCAGGCGGCTCCCCCACTCAACGTGAAGAGGTGGAGTTGGTTGAGCCCTCAATGCCCAATACATTCGAGGCTGCCAGAGACTTACCTGAGCTGACAGCACCTCTGGCCAGGACAGAGATCCCTAAGCTCCGGTGCTGGCCAGGCAACTGCTCTGGCAAGGGAAGCCTGCTATGATGAGGTGCTCTTCCTCCCGAACCAGCGCCGGTCAAGGCGCTGCTCTGACTTGATTTCTTGCACCACTAACCAGCACGGGCAGTGCTCAAAGCTCGCCCAGCACGGGGGCATTAGACTCAGTGCTCCCTGGCACTGAATCACTGGTGCCATTCCTTAGTGGGTTCTGACACATGGCACTGTTAACCAGCACCAGATCCGCTAGCCCCCTGCCAGGACCAAGAAACAGGCATCATTCCCAATCAGGTAGCAGGTGTCGGTCTCTACCTTGCTCCTCCCAGTCCTTTTCTACATAAGAATGGCCAGACTGGGTCAGACCAAAAGTCCATCTAGCCCAGTGTGCTGTTGGCCCAGAGTGACCAATGCCAGGTGCCCCCGAGGGAGTGAACAGCCAAACACATCAAGTGATCCCTCCCCTGTTGCCCATTCCCAGCCTCTGACAGAGGCGAGGGACACCATTCCTACCCTCCTGGCTAGCAGCCATTGATGGACCTAACCTTCATGAATTTAGCTAGTTCTTTTTTGAACCCTCTTAAAGTCCTGGTCTCCACAGCCTCCTGTGGCAAGGAGTTCCACAGGTCGACCGTGCACTGCATGAAGAAAAACTTCCTTTTGTTTGTTCTAAACCTGCTACCTATTAATTTCATTGGGTGACCCTTAGTTCTTACGTTATGGACAGGGCTCGACAAATATGCTTATCTACTCACCCGTGGCGAGTAGATTTCAGCCGGTCGCCCTGTTCACTGGTGGTCCGCACATGCGCTGTGCGGGGCTGGTGAGTGGTTTTCTCCACAATCATCGAGCCCTGGTTATGGGAACAAATAAATTACTTTTCCTTATTCTTTTTTTTCCATACCTGTCATGATTCTATAGACTTCTATCCTATCCCCCCTTAGTCTCCTCTTTTCTGAGCTGAAAAGTCGCAGTCTTTTTAATCTCTCTTCAGATGGGACCCGTTCCAAACCCCTCATCATTTTTGTTGCCCTCCTGCAGGGCTCCTCAGCACCGCTTCTCTCCTATTTATTTTGGATCTGCACATCCTAAACTTAAAACTCCGGTCATCTGAAGAAGTGGGCTGTGCATCGACATGTTTCATTAGACTTTAAAGTGCTCCCAGACCATTTGTTGTTTTTTCCGGTACAGACTAACTCTGAAACTTCTTGGTTCTTTCTGTCAGTGTCTTCGTCCCGGCCAGGGGCACCAGGCATAACTCCAGGTGCAGAAGTGGCCAGCACATGCCGTGGCAACCCCAATGGCCACCACTGCCTCAGTGGCCCTTTTGGATGCCTGCCCGCATGGCTTCTTGATAGGCAGTCTCAGCCCCTCCCCACTCCAGCTCTCCATGGACCACCTCTGCCCCTCGCCCACCAGAGGCTATGTTGTCCAAGCCCCCTGGGGTTAAAGATATGTTGATTGAAAAGGACCCTAAATAGCCTCCTTAGCTGCTAGGGCTCCAGGGCATGGCTCTCCCGAGAGTCCTCATGGGGGCGTACGGGAGCAGAACCAGCAGACTGTTCCACCCCTGGCCTTGTCGTCCTTATCTCTGGATGAAGCGGTGGCAAGTGCCTCAACTTCTGGGTTTCCTCCAATCAATCACAAGGCCCGCAATATGGGCCTTCAAGCGGAGGAGGTGGCAGAGATAGAGGACCCTGTGGTTAACATCCTGACACTGGAAGGGCCCTCAAGAGTCGCTTTTCCCTTCTTGTCGAGGAAAAACAACCTTTCTGTCTGGCAGACACTGTCCTCTGTTCCTCCAGTGACCAAAGGGGTCAAAATGAAATGTGTGTCCTCCAGAAAGCTACGAGTTTTATATTCCCACCTGCTCCCATGTTCCCTGGTGGTCTCTGCAGCCAGTGAGTTTAGCAAGCACCGGTGCCCAAGTGCCTGGACCTGTTTGCAGGAATGTCTATGGTGCCAGGGTTTGCAGCTGAGGATCATGAACCAGCCAGCTGTCCTCAGCAGGTTTACCTTTCACATGTGATATGCCACTTTTCAGTGTAAAGAGCTCCTTCCTGAGGAGTCTGGAACTGACTTTGCTCGCTGGTGGATGAAGCAAGACTCTGACCAGGGTGGCTCTTCAAGCCTCCTTAGATTCAGCAGCCCACTCTGCCTCTGCCGGCGTAGTCCGTCGGTGGTCAGCAATGCTCCATTCATTGGGCCTCCCTCCAGAAGTCCAGCGCGCCCTTAAGGACCTTCCACTCGAAGGCTCAGACTGACTCGAGGCTGCATAGCTTCATGGATATTCGCGCTACTCTGCACTCCTTGGGAACAAATACCCCTTCCACTCAAAGGAGTCCGGGTAGGCCCCACAGCACCTGTTCTAGCCACGCCCCAGGCTAGGTTCCTTCTGCTGCAGGGGAGCAAGACTAACAGGCTCAGAATCCCGTCTTTGTCCACAGGCCAGGCCCACGGAGCTGCAGAATCCAATCCAGTTCAAAGCAAGGGTTTTGATGGGACGCTCGAGGACTCTGTGCCAGTCTGCACCTTGGCCTGGCTTTCGCAACTGCCTAGCCCGTTTCCTCCATGCATAGGCCTTCAGCCTTGGGACACTGGGTCCTTCCCACGGTGGAAGCAGGATGCACATTTCTGTTCTCCACTTCCCACCCGCCTTTCCTATCCCTCTTCAGGGACCCTTCTCATGAGCAACACCTTCAACAGGAGGGGGCAATCACGCCTGGCCATAAGGACAATAGAGGAGGTTCCTCAGGAGCAAAGGGGCAAGATTTTAATCCCTGTTATTTTCTAATCCCAAAAGCAAAAGGGGGCCTTCTTTTGCATCGCCATTTGACTGTCTCACAGATACTTCCTCCTCTCTGTGGTAAGTCAGGTTCAATACCAGTTTGCAATGCTCCCCTTCGGTCTCTGCATTTTGTGAACATGCCGGAGGCAATGGAGAGCGGTGGTGGCAGTTTTCCGGAAGAAACAGGTGGATGTGTATTAAATGTATTAAGAGCCTGCAGACTCGCAATACATTTGAATAACAGAGGTGCAGCCTCTGGGACTGGGTGCGAGCTGGGAATCTGCTGATTCCCAGCATGGGCCTGGTCCCGGCTACCTCTCTGCCTCCCCTGACCCCTATGGAGACGGTGCCTGGGGGGAACTGCTCCCCCCACCACTGGCTCCTGCTCCCCCACCCCACTGCCTCTGATAGAGGCAGCAGGGGTGGGTGGAAGCATCTAGTTGAGGGACTAGTCGCTTACATCCCTACTCGAGAGGTCATAGAGTCCAGTCCCCTGCCCTCATGGCAGGAACAAGCACCATCTAGATCATCCCTGACAGGTGTCTGTCCAACCTGCTCTTCAATATCTCCAATGATGGAGATTCCACAACTCCCCTAGGCAACTTATCCCAATGTTTAACCCCCCTGACAGGCAGGAAGTTTTTCCTGATGTCCAACCTAAACCTCCCTTGCTGCAGTTTAAGTCCATTGCTTCTTGTCCTGTCCTCAGAGGCCAAGCTGAACAATCAGCCAGAAGGCAAGGAACGACGTTATTGTAGGTAGAGCTGTGCTACAGTTCGTAACACACTAACTCTGACTCCACCTCTTGGGAGCAGTTTGGGAGTCTCCTAATTGGAAGTGATGTGACTAAGCACTCGAAGAAAAACGTTTACTCGCCTCTCGTTACTATTGTTCTTCAAGATGTTTTGTTCATGTCCATCCAATACCTGCCCCACTTCCTCTCTGTTGGAGTAGCTGGCACGAAGGAACTGAGGGGCGGATGGATCAGCAGGGTTATATAGAGCACACTTTACGGTGCCACTCCAGTAGGCTCCCTGGCTCACCTTAAGGGTTGCTGCTAGGGAAAAACGTCTCCAGCGTCTGTACATGCATCACATTTTGGAGTAGATGTGAGCAACACATCTCGAAGAACAACTGTTACAAGAGGTGAGGAACCAGTTTTTCTTATGTTATATGAAGGGAATCATTCATGATTTATAGACCTATATCATATCCCCCCTTCGTTTCTTTTGTCTAAGGTGAAAAGGCCCAGTTTGGTTTTATCTGTCTTGGTGAGAAGCTGCTCTATACCCCTAAACCTTTGTGTTTTTTCCAGTTTTAAAGGTATCTTTTTTCAGAAGGAGTGGCCAGAGCTGCTTGCAATATACAAGTATGGGAATACCATGGATTTTTATAGTGGCATTAGGATATTTTCTCTTTTTATTAAAGCAGTGAGGAGTCCTGTGGCACGTTCTCTTTTTATTATATCTCTTTCTTAATGGTTCCTAATGTTAGCTTTTTTTTTTTTTTGGCTGCTGCTTTTACTGAGCAGATGATTTTCTGAGGGCTAACAAATATGACACCAAGGTCTCTTTCTTGAGTGGTAACACAAAATGATGGAGTCCAAAGTAGCTATGTATAGTTGGCTTTATTTTTTCCAACACAGATTTCTTTGCACTTACCATTGTTGAATTTCATCTTCCATTTTGTTGCCAGTCATCTAGCTTTGTGAGAGCCCTTTGTAATTCTTCACAATTAGATTTGGACATCGCTATCTTAATCAAATTTTTATCATCTACAAATTTTGCCACCTCACCATTAACTCCTTTTTCCATTTATGAATATTGATCCACATAGGTCCCGGTACAGATCCTTGGAGAGCAGGGGCTCACTATTTACCTCTCTCAATTGTGAAAACTGACCATTTATTCCTACCCTTTGTTTCCTTTCTTTTAATCTATTACTTTTCATGAAAAGACCTTCCCCCTTACCCCATGACTGTCTACTTTGTTTAGAGCCTCTGGTGAGGGTTCTTGTCAATGGATGTTTAACTCCAGATGTACAAAAATCATCTGAAATAGGTGAATAACTGACATTTTAGTACTAAGGATGAAAAGCTACCAACTATCTTTTTTTGTTTTTTTTTATAAGGCAAAAAAAAAAAAAGAGAGCTTTGGCCCCCCAGAGATTAAAACTCTGCTATCTGGGGTAATTTTTGGATCCTTCTCTAAATCCAATTTGGACCAGAAAGCACAAAGAGAGTAGGGAGGAGGCTGGGTTTGTGGGAGTACCCACTTTTCTGTTGGTAGGAACCAGAGAGTGAGAAATAGTAACATTTTAAAAAAAAAAAGTCCCAACTGATAATCCCACACACAGACACATAGAAATGTGAAATATGTATCCGCTATCTCTTTAAAATAGGAAACTGTGCCTTCCAGCTATTCTGTGGGCTCTCCAGGAGAAATACACTTTTATTAACACAGCCAGCTGGTAGATATTCATTACTCCTCAGACTCCAGGGCACTAAAACATCTACGAAACGCTGCTGGCTTTCAAATGCAATCAGATTCCTTTTGAGTGCAGTAGCTTTCCATGTCCGCTTGCAAGCATCAAGATTTGCATACTTAGCCTCTGAGGCTTTGTCTGCATTCACCAAATTTGGTCCCGTAATTCACCATCTATGCAGCTGTATCAGTGGTAGCTGCACTAGAGGCCCAGGTCTGACTGTTAGTATAGATAAAGTCTCTAGCTATTCACCCACCAGCCCATAATGCTAAGTTTACATTGTCATTATTACTGCTGCTACTACTCATCCGGTGCAAAAGGTGTGTCTTGTGCTTTACAGACCCTGACTTGAGCACACCATCTAAATGCATTTGTACTGTAAGACATGCAAACCAATGCACTAATGGTTCCTATAAGTGAGGAAGGATAGTCAATATTCAAAGTAGTTGATACAAAATACCGCCTATCAAATCAAGTCTAGCAGGACTGATGTTTGCGTAGAATAGAGCTGAGGGAAGCAATTAAATTAAATATAAACACAGAATTCTTGCAGCCGTCACTATTTACTTAGCACCGAGAGAGCAGTAGCTGCTTTACAGACATAAGAAAGGACATGGGCCATGGCCTGAGACTTTGCAAAACAGCCTCATCCAAGAAAAATGTGGTCCCATGAAAGTTAATGGCATTACTCATGTGAGAAGAGTTACAAACATAAACATTTGCCGGATCTCATTCTAAACGAAACTCACATAATGAAGAGCCCAAAAGAACAAATAGCCTACGGAGGCTGGGGTCCAGATTTTATTGGCCCACGATAGGAAATTAATCTGAGTAAGTTAGAGTGTATCTTTCTAGTGCTTTTATGTTAATTTACAATGAATATAAAATTATATTTGAGGGAGAATTACTATTTAAATTCAATTTTAAATTAAAGTAATAAAAATTACTCATTTTTGGTGCTATACAAATTGTAAATACATGTACACCCACATTATAATCTAGGCTAGGTAGATGCAAAGCAAAGAGAATTTAGATGGCTGACATTTTCACCCTTAGTTAGATTAAAGTATTTGTTTACACATGCATAATTAACCCATCAAACTTATTGCCACAATATATTATTGAATGCTAAGATCATAGTGGGATTTAAAAAAATTAAACATTTATATGAATAGAATAGAAAAATTCGTAGAGGTGTAAAACCTCATTGTTTAGGATACAAGCCAAGTGCCAGTCAGTGGTTGAAAGAAACTTCTCTACATTTATCCAGTAGTGGGTTCTACAGAGCATCTCCCTGGTACTGATCTCTGTCATGGACAGGGTACTGGACTGATGAGCCAATAGGATGGTCTAAGGATGTTAAATATCGGTTAATTGAATAGTCAAGTAACCTCATGAAATTCTGTAGTCCTCCAGGGCAGGGCTGGCAGCCAGTGTATCGGAAGCAGCAGCACAAGGGGCCAGGAGGGAGCTGGTCCATGAAGGAAGCCAGTTTAAAAACCAGCTCCCCTCGCAGACCAACTGTTCCGTGCTGGTGGAAGGGGTGGGGGCCAGAGGAGTGAACACACCAGGCCCCTCCCCCTCCAATCTCTCCGCACGCCCCCTCTCCCAACCCTTAGAATCTCCTCAAGCGGCCATATGGTGCTCCATTGGCAATTTAAAGGGCCTGTGGCTACAGCTGTCAATGCTGCCGCAGTAGCAGCCCTTTAGAATTGCTGGGCCCCAGGGCAGTTTCCCCCTTTGCCCCTTTCCCCATGGGCCTGGGTTCTTGTGTTTATTCTTTTACTCTCCCCTTGCCTGCCTTGTGATTTGGTCCTACTCTGGTTCTGTGGAAATGGGTTCCCAGCCCACCTGATGGGACTCCCCGTGGAAATGACTCATGGGAACAAGGGCAGCTGGCTTTGGTGTGAGGTGCAAGGGCCAGCTTTACAAAGGTGTGTAGGGGCCTGAACATGCAGCTGGGCACCTGGCAGAATGTACAAAAGAGCCCAAGTAGGAGGCACATTTGTAAATGCCCCTCCATGCAGCTCTTCCTCTTTAGGTGTCCAGATAGCCTGGCCGCAAGTGATTAACCCCTTCGCTCCCTGCACGATGGCTTTTGGCAAGCTGCCTCCATTGTCAGGCAGATGTAACCCTAAAATGCCAGGGTCTACATTTTCCAGCAGGCCTTTTCCTGCTCAGTGAAATGTGCTTTGCCTGCTGCAGGGGAACAACAAAACCCTCTGCTAGAAATACTGACGCCGATGCCTGGGATGATACCATGGAGTTATGAAGGGGCTTTCTCTACCGCCTCCCTGTCATCTGATGAGCACGTAACTAAATTTCTATCTGGAAAGATAGTCTGCCATTCCCCTTAATGCTTCCTCCCCATTCATCTTGCTGAAAATATTCTGTTGTTCCTAGCGTTACCAGTTTTATAACCAAAAAAGGGGCATGGGAGTAAGAGGGCAGAGCGGTGTTGTGGGGTGATAGTTTAGCCGCAGAGAGACAGAAGACCCATCCGAGCACTTAGAAGCTGGTAGCAGATGAATGCAAGTGTGTGGTGGGGAAGTGAACTCCTTGTAAGAAAAATTCCTGCTATCCACTATTTCCAGTGTGGCAAAGCAAGCCAGGCCCATGCACCTTCTCGCATTGAAAAAGTCGGGAGAATGGCAACCAATATTAGATCTCTGGTGTTTGAACAGATTTCTACAAAAACAATGATTCAGGATGCTCACACTTGCTGCTATAATACCCGAGTTGGATCACGACAACTGGTTTGCTGCCCTCGACTTCCAGGACACGTATTTTCATGTGTCAATCCATCCAGCACACAGAAGATTCCTACAGTTTACAGTTGGCATGGATCATTACCAGCGCAAAGTCCTGCCCTTTGGCCTCTCATCCACCCCCAGGGAATTCTCAAAAATCCTGGCAGTAGTCGCGGCACACCTCCATCAAGAAGGAATAATCATACGAACATAAGAACGGCCGTACTGGGTCAGACCAAAGATCCATGTAGCCCAGTATCCTGTCTGCCGACAGTGACCAGCACCAGGTGCCCCAGAGAGGGTGGACTGAAGACAATGATCACGCGAATCATATTTCTTTATCTAGACAACTGCCTACTGAAGGGTCACTCAAAGTGCTCAATATGGTCCACACCACGATGAGAATCTTCCACACCTTCTTATCAATGACTAAAAGTCCACTTTTCACCCTACTCCAGAACTAAAATTCATCAGTTCCCGGTTAGATGCAAACACCGCCAGAGCATACTTACCCCTCCAGAGGTTTCAGGCCATTCAAGACTTGATACAAATCATTCGAGGCAGTCCAACCTTTCAGATAATCATTTTTTTTAAAGCTCACGGGTCACATGGCTGCCACAACTTATGTGGTACGCTTCACCAGACTACATTTTCACAGCCTCCAGTATTGGCTAGCACTAATATACAATCACACGAAATGTGACCTTTAGAGATCAGTGACCCCCTCCACAATCTGTCCTCCAGTCGCTCTGCTGGTGGACGAACCGCACAAACTTTCTTACCGGCGTACCCTTCCACCAACAGCAGCCCTCACATCACATCACCATTGACACCTCCCTTCTAGGGTGAGGCACACGTATGGGCACCATATCCACCCAGGGCCGATGGTCACCATCAGAGACACAACTCCACATAAACCTTCTGGAACTTTGGGCGATCTTCAATGCCTGCAGATACTTTCACGACCACATCCACAAATCACAGTGAGAATGCTCACTGCCAGTGTCGCAGAAATGTATTATATAAACTGTCAAGGCGGAGTTCGATCCCACTCCCTCTGTGCGGAGGCAATCCGGTTTTGGATCTGGTGTATTCAGCAGGGAATCACACCTGTGGCATCTTACTGACCTGGCACCATGAACGTCGTGGCGGATTTTCTTAGCAGGCACTTCGCTCCGGAGAACGAGTGGGAATTGCACGATGGGGTCCTCCATATTCTCTTCCGATGCTGGGGCACTCCCCTAATAGATTTCTTTGCCACTCGTCACAACAAAAAATGCCAAAAGTACTGCTCCAGAGCCGGACTCGGCCCCAGCTCTCTAGGCGATGCATTCCTCATCAATTGGAAGGGATCTCTCCTGTATGCCATCCCACCTACAGTTCTCATTCCCAAAATTCTGCAGAAGGTCAGAACGGACAGGGCCATAGTCATACTGATAGCGCCAGCACGGGCGTGTCAGCACTGGTTTCCCTTCCTCCGACGCATGTCACCATGCAGACTGTATCCACTTCCAGCCCTCCCAAACTTTCTCACCCAGAACCGAGGCTCATTACGACACCCCCAGATACACACTTTGAAGCTCACTGCATGGTTCCTAACTGGCTGAATCCCTTTGCTCCACACAAGTCAGAGAAATACTAATCTACAGCAGAAGACAAACAACCAGAACCACTTACCTCTCAAAATGGCGCAGGTTTGTTTCCTGGTGTTTCACACAGCAACTGCTTCCTCAGTCGACTCCACTTCACGTTGTCCTCGACTACTTGCTACACCTAAAACACACTAGGCTGTCGTTAGCCTCACTCAGAGTTCATCTAGCGGCCATTTCGGCGTTCAGACAACTGATTGAAGGCACCTCCCTATTTGCTCACCCAACTACCAAGAGATTCATGAAGGGCCTTATGAACCTAAGCCCCCCTCGCAAGCCTGTTCCTCCAGTGTGGAACTTAGATGTCATACTTGGAGCTCTAACTACTTCACCATTCGAACCATTAACTATGAAAGTGGTTTTCCTTCTTGCCATTACATCAGCACGTAGAGTTGGCGAGTTATCTGTCCTTATGCCAATACCCCCCCATATACCATTTTCAATAAGGATAGTGTAGTCCTAAGGCTTCACCAAACATTTATCCCTAAAGTTTCATTGACTTTTCACGTCAATGAACAAATTGTCCTTCCATCTTTTTACCCGAAACCTCACTCCTCGTTGCATGAAGCGTCTCTTCATTAATTTGATATTTGCAGAGCCCTTGCATTTTATATAGAATGCATGAGACCTTTCAGAAAAACTAACTGACTGTGTCTCTGGCCGAGAGATCGAAAGGACACCCAATATCATCTCAGCGCATCTCAAAACTCATAACCACATGCATAACTGAGGCCTACGCATCCAAACATATACCGCTTCTGATACAACCTCGAGCCCATTCCACGAGAGCAATGGCAGCTTCAACGGCCTTCCTCAAGGGTGTTTCCCTTAAGGACATATGCAGAGCAGCCACCTGGTCCTCGCATGACACTTTTGTAAAACATTACGCAATACATCAGAGGAGGTTTTCAGATACCGTGGTGGTATCAACGGTGCTCTCTTCAGCAGACAGAGGGGACTCCTTTTTTTCCCATCTTCCTGCTTAGTCGAGTACTGCTGCTCAGTCACCTACAATGGAGCACCCATAGGGACATCACTCGAAGAAGAAAGCGAAGTTACTCACCGTGGGTGCTCCACTACCCATCCTCCTCCCCGCTTCGGAGCCTTTTTCCTTTACATCTTCCAGATTCCGAGGCGGCCTCGAAGAACTGGCAGGGGTCGGACCGTGCACTCACACAAAAGAGCGCGAATGCCGTGAGACACCACCGCACATGTGCAGTCCGGCTGAGTACTTCTACTGGAAAAATCTCCATTCTGCGGCGCCGGGGCAAGCCCTGAACCTACAGTGGAGCACCCCCGGGGACACACATCTCGAAGAACGACAGTTACTGCACCGAGGTGAGTAACTTTGTTTTTCACACACACAGAATGGGAAGCGATTGTCTAGGGAGAAATGCTGCTGAAATGGATCTAGGGGTCATAGTGGGCCATAAGCTAAATATGAGTCAACAGTGTGACGCTATTGCAAAAAAAAGCAAACATAATTCTGGGCTGCATTAACAGGAGTGTTGTGAGCAAGACACGAGAAGTCATTCTTGCGCTCTACTCTGCGCTGGTTAGGCTTCGGTTGGCGTATTGTGTCCAGTTCTGGGCACCGCATTTCAAGAAAGATGTGGAGAAACTGGAGAAGGTCCAGAGAGGAGCAACAAAAATGATTAAATGTCTAGAAAACATGAGCTATGAGGGACGACTGAAAGAACTGGGCTTGTTTAGTTTAGAAAGGAGAAGATTGAGAGGGGACATGAGAGCAGTTTTCAAGTATGTAAAAGAGTGTTACAAGGAAGAGGGAGAAAAATTATTGTTCTTGATCTCTGAGGATAGAACAAAAAGCAATGGGCTTAAATTGCAGCAAGGGAAGTTTAGGTTGGACATTAGGGAAAACATCCCACCTGTCAGGGTGGTCAAACACTGGAATAAATTGCCCAGGGGGGTTGTGGAATCTCCATCACTGGAGATATTTAAGAGTAGGTTAGATAAACATCTGCCAGGGATAATTCAGATGGTGCTTGGTCCTGCCATGAGGGCAGGGGACTGGACTTGATGACATCTTAAGGTCCCTTCCGGTCCTAATATTCTACGTATTCTATCTTTTAATCTCATTGGATGTCCCCTTGTTCTAGTGTTATGAATCAGAGAGAACAGAAGATCCCACTCTACCTTCTCCAAACCATTTGAGTTGCCTCACATCATTATAAGCTCGTTTTAAGTTGCTTACAACAATGCCAAGTCTTAACTATTAGTGAGGAAATTTTCCATGGTAGGTATTTTCTCAGGCTGCACAGTTTTGGAAATTTTCACCCAGAGCAATTCAGCTGTTTCCATGAGCAAGACTGGAAGAAAAATATATTCATGTTTTTTAAAAAAAAGTCTGGCGACCCACTCACTTAGTAGCAGGCACTTGAAATTTGTCAGAATAATGATATCTGTTTCAGGGATGAGCTTTTTGCTGTCCCTGTGAAACTCTGCCCAAATTTGGCCAAATTATATCTTGTGTAAAAATTGGCCTTCACTGATGTACAGTCGGGACTTGCTAGCTTAACAGTTGAAACCTCTAAAGAGTCTGCCTTGGACATGTTACAGGCCAGGTCCTGTGGTGCCCCTCTAAAAACAAGGAAAAAATAAACTATTGAATGAATTAATCACTATGCATTCTTCATGTAGATTGAAAGGGGAGTTCTGTGCAGGAAAAGTATGGACTCTCAGAATTCAAGACAGTATCATAATGCATATGCACATCAGGCTGAGTTCACATTGCACAGAGAATCTGAATGAAGGCATTTCCTAACTTTGTAGTGCTTAATTTTGTAAACTTACTAATGTTTGTGTCAGGTGGTTTTTGTATGTGTGTCATTTTATATGATTGCATCGTGCACCCTCCGTTCCAAGGTAAACCACCCAGTCTTGTAAATCTTTCTTCATATGACAATTTTCCAGTCCTTTTATCATTATCATTTTCATTAGCTTTCCATTCACCTCACGTTCTGCAGTATAAACTTTGAGAAGGGGTGACCGATGTAACCCGCAGTATTCCAGGTGAGGCCACGCCATTTATTATTTGACAGGAAGGCAGTATAGCATTCTTCACATTATTCTCCATCCTATTTTTTATGCACCCTAATATCTTGTTTGCTTTTTTCATTGCAGCGGCACATTGAGCAGAGTTCTGGGTTCCTTTTCTGAACTGATATTGATATGAATAATTTAGAACCCTGTAAGGTCTATGGGTAATTTAAATGTGTCATGCTGCTCATTCGCCTAGCCTGTCTAGATCTCTCTAAAGTTCTCCACCATTCTCTCTGGGCCTAACTAACCTAAAGAACACTGGGTCATTTGCAAATTTTGCTGTCTCACTGCTCACCTCCCTTTTCAAATCATTAATATATTAAACCCACACTGGATAAAATACAGAACCTTGAGGGACCCTGCTGTTAGCCTTTTGTTGCGATGAAAATAGATTGTTTAGTCCCAGTTGTTTGTTCTCTCTCTAGTAGCCGGTTGTGGATCCATAAAAATATTATGCCTCTCATCCCATGAAGCTTCTTTACTAGTCTGTTATGGGTGACCTTGAGAGAGACCTTTAGAAAGTCCAAATAATTATGTCAACTGGTTCTGCTTTATCCATTTATTTTAATGGCATGTTCAGAAAGTTGTAAGACGTTAACGAGACTATTTTCCTTTGCAGAAACTGCAGTGGTTAGATCATATCATAATCTTCCAGCTGTTATATTGTTCTATTTTTAATTGTATTTTCAACCAATTTATCAGGTACAGCTGTAAGGCTTACTATCTGTAATTCTCTGGAACATCCCTGGAGCCTTTTATAAATGTGAATGCAACATTTTCTGTTCTCCAAACCTTTGGAACAGTAGCTGTTTCAAGTCTCTGATTGCATATTGGGGTTGCCACACTAGTGCTTAAAGAAATGGAAGGGGTGAGTCCTGGCGGTGTCTGAGTGGTTGAGATTGAGTTTTTGAAGGACTCTTTTCAGAGGTATGCATGTTGCATATTTGAGTTTATTGGAATCAAATGTTAAAGACTCAGAGCCCAAAGCAAAAGTTTTCGGAGGTCAGGGATCATACACATGCAAGGTTCAAATAAAAAGCTCCTTAATGCTACATTACAGAACTGCAGTGACAGCTCTTAATCCCAGATAGATACAGGCCCAGGCATTTTCCACAGGTGGGAGATCCCCACCTAGACCTATTTACAACAAAGAGCAACAGGAAGTGTCAGCAGTTTTGCTCTTTCCTAAACCGCAGCCTGGGCTACCTAGGGGTCATGTTTCAGGAACCCGCCTGCTGTACACCTTCCCTCCGCTCTCCCTCATCCACAGATTTTTCTTCAGGATGCAGCAGTGCAGAACTTTTCTGATCCTGATGGGCCAGCCTGGCTCTGCCAGCACTGATTCACCAAGCTCCTAGAGCCTAGCTCTTCCTATGAGGCCAGACATAATTACTCAGGACCATGGGCAGTTATGTCACCCCAACCTCAGATCCCTCCACCTCGTGGCCGGGAAGCTCCATGGTTGACAGGAACAGAGCGACAATGTTCAGAATCAGTACAGTGCTATTGGGCAGTAGGAAACCTCCCACTAGAGCCACTTACCTGGCCCAGTGGAAACGTTTCTCGATTAGGTCCCTCCAGAAGGGTATAGCCCCGCTGGAGGCCTTGGTCCCATTCATACTGGACTACTTAATAGAGCTTCAAATACAGGGATTGTCTGTATCTTCAGTCAGGGTCCACCTAGCAACTATCTCTGCCTTTCACTCAGGTAACCAGGGCAAGTCAGTCTTTGTTACCCAATGGTAGGTCATTTCCTGAAGGGCCTAGACAGGCTGTACCCACAGGTAAGACTGCCTCTTCTGCCCTGGGACTTTAACCTGGTCCTTACCAGATTCATGGGTCTGCCTTTTGAGCCATTGGCGACATGGAAAGTAACGTTCTTGGTCACTATTACATCAGCTTACCGGATGTCAGAACTCCAAGCCTTAACCTCAGAGCCTCCTTATACAGTTTTCTTTAAAAACAAAGTCAAACTGTGACCACATCCAGCATTTTTGCTGAAGATGATCTCCCAATTTCATGGAAATCTGGCTATCTTCCTCCCCGTTTTCTTTCCTAAACTGCATGCTAATTATAAAGACCAAACTCTCCAAACCCTGGAGACATGCTTTGACTTTTTATTTTGAGAGAACAAAACCATTCTGTTGATCCCTTTAACTCTTCATTTCCACAGCAGAGAGAATGAAGGGTGTATCCATCTGTACCAAGTGTATGTCTTCGTGGATTATGGCCTGTAGCAGGATCTTACTAATGTGCCTGCACCGGCAATCATGGCCACTCCACTAGGGCCCAGGCTTCTTCAGCTGTGTCTGTGGCACAGGTGCCCATCCTAGATATCTGGTCTTCCGTTCATACATTCACTGATCATTATGCCATCTCCCAACAAACTAGGAATGACGCAGCGCTCGGTAGGACAGTTTTGCAGTCTATTTCCAATTAGCCTCCGACCCCTCCGCCGTTAGTATGGCTTAGGGTTCACTTAAAGGCATGGACATGAACAATCACTCGAAGAAGAAAAAACGATTACCTACCTTTCGTAATCATCGTTCTTTGAGAAGTGTTGCTCATGTCCATTCCAAATCCCCTCACTTCCCATTCATCAGAGAGTTCTGGCAAGAAGGAACTGGAGGGTGGGTGGGCCAAATAGGGGTGTATATGGGGTTTACCAGCCATGCAGGTGCCACTTCAGGCGGCTCCTCTGCCAGCCTAACAGGTATCGCTGAGGGTAAAATCTTCCCAACAATCGTGCACCCGATGTGCACGCACCTAAATGGAATGGACATGAGCAACATATCTCGACAAACAATAGTTATGAGAGGTAGGTAACCATTTTGTCTACCTCCATAAAATGAAAAATATATTTGAGAGAGTTTGTATCCGTTTCTGTGGCCGATTGTCCATCCACGAGTCTCTTCATTCAAGAACTTCTCCTGAACAGGAAGGGCTGAGACTACCACATTTGGTTTGCAGCTTCCTCTTCTCATAACTTAAAGAACGGCAAAGGTACGGTTGTGCCAAGACATAGGTATGGGCGTGGCATGCCATTGTTTCGCATCCAAGAGAAAGGGAGAGCTGTGATAGCAAGGGCAGTTATAGTCCCGAATGACCAAAGAGGGCAGCAAACAAGCATACCTTTGCACCACCACCCCAGGCCAGCTCCGGGGAGCAGTCGGCGACCATCTCCACCCCATGCCCTGAGCCCCCATCTCCTGTCCTGACTCCTGCACATCTGCCACACACACTTTCCACCCCCCTCCCATGAAGGACCCGAGCAATGCCAGGTAAATCGTCTAGTCATTAAAAAAGATAAATGATATATAAAGCCCAGTCTGTTTGCTTATTGACCTTAATGAGCTTAATGAGGGGGTGGAGTTGGGGAAGGGACAGTATTTGCTGTAATGGGAAGATGGTCTGCTTCGGAAGACTCGTGTATATTTTGTGATACTTTTTTTTTTTGTGACGATATAGCAATTAAAATACCAGCATTTACCGAAAGATATTGAGACTATTTGCTATACTGAGTATAAGGGGAAAAACTAAAATGTTCGGTAACTGTTGGCAAATGCTGGCTTCTTACTAGCAACTCCTGTATATTGCTGGGATCTAGTGGGTGGACTATGCCATGCCATACATTTGTGTTTTAGACACTAGGGAATAAATGGGTACTCTCAATGCTGAGGTTGTGTTGTTCCCTGGGCTGTGTGCATACACCCCCAGTGAATTTGAAAGGAGTTCTGTGCTTGCAGCCAAGGTGTTGCTTGACAAGTTACAACTCTTTCTGGCATAGTCACCTTGGGGATTATTGAAGTTTGTGCCATGTATGTATATTTGCCAGGTCTGCTACAGCTCACCACGCTCGCTAAAAGTGGTTATGCCAAGGCTCCACAGGCAGCTTGGTCATCTGGAGCTGAGGACTTTATTCCACAGTCCTGTATGCATGTGTGTACAGAACAAAGCTAGTTCCATGTTCTTTGCCTTCCTCGGCACAATAGGATTTGTCCTAAGAAAAGAGTAAAAAAAATATGGGGGGTCAAATTAGTCTCTCAGTTAAATCTGTGCAGCCTGGTTGCCTTTAGCTGAGAGCAGAATATCTTGGCCAAGGCTATTCATGCATGCAGACCACTCTGTGCTCTCCCATATGCAGTGAAACATGTCTTGGAATTTAGTCATTGGTTTGGGCCTGCACGCCTTATTTTTTAAAACTACAATATAAAAAGCCAAGACTCCTGGTCTTCTCTCCCTCCCCCCAAGATATTAGTGTGAAATACAAACATTTGATGGGTAGCTAATACACGTTATTCCTGCCTATCTCTTCTGGGCAAAACTCATTTACTGTTTTTCCTTTTAAACTTTTAGCTCAAGTGACCTTACATACGAATCCCAGCTGTGCATTAGCATTGCTTGGGGATGTGTTTGTATCTTTTGTCTAAAAATACCCAGCCGGTAGGATTCATGATCCATGAAAGCTAATTGAAACAATTTCTCTTCAAGTTTTGGCAAGCGAAGCATGCATTATAAGCATTAATATCTATAAATTGAATTGTTAATGAATCTAGACACTAATAATGAATGCAATTTTGCAGGCTTAACTAGAAACACTAAAATTATCAGGATCTGGAACAGAATTTTCAATCATTTTTGCTTATTAAATAGCAAAGCTATGCTTTTAATAAGCTAATCGTTTTTATTTGACCCCATAGGAGTAGCTCAGCTGATTAGAAACAGGTTTCTAAGTGCAAAACAATGTTGTTTTTCTCTCACTGTTTTAACCACCGCAGTGCTGAAATTTCAGATCGGATACTTGATCTCACAGTTTGTGAGAGTGCCTATGTGAAGCATATGTTTATTTTGCAGCCGCTCCAAAGGACTTTAACCGAGGTGACATGGGCAGTGGTTAGTCATGGCAGGGGCTGTCTGCACCCAGCATGTACCCCAGGGGTCTGAGTGGGTTTGTACTCAGGGCCGTTAGCCCATGTGGTCACTTGCTGCTGCCTTAGGTACGGTGGCTGTGCTACTCTTCCTAGCATGCTAGCTCAAGAACTAGTACAAGTGTGTCTGCGTGAGCTAGGTGTTGTCCTACAGCTCCAAATGTAGACACAGCCTTAGTGAACGACTGGTCTGTGTAGCTAGATTTTTACAGAACAGCCCATCTAAACAAAGGAAGCCTTCCATAAAAGCTTGTTAATACACAAAATAATAAAAGGTTCAGTGGCGTGCCATTTCAGCTGTAACCATGATTCCATTCCCAGGTATATTTAGGCACCTGAGAATTCCCGGGTTTATTGCAGGTGATAACATAGAAATTAACTAACAGAAACAGTGTTCCTAATCTTATATAAACAAAACAAAATAAAAAAACAGATGCCATATTTATTTGTAAATGTTGAACAATAAACACAACGTATTTTGAATCCCAAATCTCGAGGGAGTCAGTTTTGGAGCCTTAACACAGGTTTGATACTTTGTACTCTATCTCTAGTAGAGATAAATAAAATCTGCTTAAAATCTGGTTAGCCTTGCAAGTATTGTTACTTTTTAAATGTCTTGTGATCCAAATTGTGAAGAGGAGAATGAGAGAACTAATTTCTTCCACAAATGTTTCAAATTCAATAAAGTACCGAAAAAGAAACCACACTCTAGTTATGAGCTAAAGCAATGGATAACACCATGGTGTCATCTGGGCTGGGAAAAATCAGCAAAAATTGCCAGATTTCTACTGACTCAATAAGTCACAGCCACTTAAACAAAAAACAGTAGCCCAAAAGTAGCCTAATTCATTTATTAAAACAATTTCTTTATTACCACATTGGTCTATACCTTTAAACAGAACCACGTGTGTCAGTGTAATGAAACGTTGGATGTTAGCAGCATAGCTCTGAAGTAAACGGATTTGTCAGACACATCTTGGCTTGGGTTTATTTATGTGCACTGAATGATTTATGCAAATAGTTATGAATAAATACGAAGGATTGGAACGAGGTTCCTAGTGTGTTGCTCTATAGAGAGTATAAACATAACCTCCATGACATTCAATGAAGGGACGCAAGTTTGTGAGACTCTGCCACCCTCAGAAATATTAAGGAGTAAGTAGGAGCAAGTAAACCAGAGCTAAGATGACTTTCCAGTTGGAAGAGAAGGCCATACAACAGAGCAGACACACAGCTATAAAATGGCTGGCTGCTTAGGGCAGCCTTTGTTTGTATCTGCACTTGCAAAAGACCAGCAGCTCCTTAAAAGGTGTCCTGGGGAAAAATCCTAGAATTAACAAATGCAATTGCTACCCTGCTGAGGAATCCACATTTGTGTGTAACAGCCTCTGTGGCCCTGCCTGGGAACCTGAACCAAAGCCCAGTGTAGCAAAGGAAAGATTCACAGAGAAGTGGGACTAATGGAAGACTAGCTGGCCACCCGGGGGTATGGCCATTCCCCCCACAATTGGAGCGCTGGGAACAATGGGCAAGTTTTCAGTGCAACTGAAGCAATGTTTGTGGTGTGGCACCTCGTGTGTGTGTTTCTTGACAGCAGGGAAACATCCCAGGCGGTCTTTCTTTAGCCCTGCCGCTCTTGCAGTGAAGCACCGAAACATCCAGAGCCGGGCTAACTTGAATGTGCCTGGGGCAGCAGCTCCCTCCCCTGCCTGAGCAGCCCTGTGTCTGCTGGAGTCCGGAGGGGCTGTTTAGGATGAATGCACGTGTTTGGTAGGGGACTGACTCGCCCATCTGGAGAGAGAGAGCAGTGTCTGTATCTATCTGAGAGATTTGTGCATCTGTCTGCCAGTCTGTTTATTCAAGAAATCCTCCTAAATGGTAGGAGCTAGGACCACCAAATTGGGTAGGCAGCTTCCTCTTATCCTAACTTAAATCAAGGTCAGGGTTTGGTTGTGCCAGGACAATGGGATGTGTCTGGAATGGGATTGGTTTCCATCCCATGGAAAGGGAGGGGCAGAGAGAGGAGGAACACAATATTCACAGTCACCACTGGGGGCGTCGAGCATAGGGACAGTGATACTGCAGAGTGACCACTGGGGGCAGCTGCACCAACAAGGGCATGGCCAGTTGGGGATGGGGTTCACCATGTTGCTTGCCACCAGCCCAGATAAGTGGCCCTCCTGCCCAAACTCCTATCCACCAGCCCCACCACTGCAACCCCAGGACCCACTGGCGGACCCCCTCGCAGGCGCTGCTGGGTTGGCCAATGTGGCTGCAGCCCGTGAGTCTGTGCTGCCCCCCTACTTTCCCTCAGAGAATACTGGCTGGATGCCTGTGTGCCCTTCCCCCAAACCCTGGGCCATGCTGGAAGAGCGTCAGCAAGAGGCTTACCTGACTGCCTCGCCCCGGGCCTGAGGAATGCCAGCGTGAGGCCTGCACCTCCCCCGGGACAGGGGAACACCAGTGGGTGGCTTGCGCATTCCCCCCCCCCCTTGGCCTGTCTCGGTCCCCTCCTCCAACCCCCTTCTGTGCTGGGCTTGGCCCATTCCCTGGGCTGGGCCCGGCGAGTGCTGGCAGGAGACCTTCACGTTCCCTCTCCCCCGAGCAACGCTGAGTAGTATGTAATAGCTAATGTCATATGTGAGTGGGGGGGAAGGTGACAGTTTTACTGAGTGAAATGGGAGTTAACGTTTATAGCATGCGCCAAAGTCAAATCATTTAAGCTTAATTTAAGCTTTTTCTTAGCGAGTGCTCAATGTGCGTCAGATGTCGTGATGTGGGTTCATCACCGGTTGGACCCTGAGCTGCTCCTGACCGGGGGGTGCAGCAGTTCAGCTGCCTGCCCTGGAATTGTTTCCTTTTCATGTTCATTCCGTTTAGAGATGCAGAAATGCTGTGCAATCACCAGAGGTGCTGGGGAGAGATGGAGCATTAGCTGCTCAGTAGTGTGCATATCCAAAATGGAGCAACCCCGAAGGGTGAGGGATGGAGACTGCCCTGTACGTTGGCTGTGTCAATGGAGATGGTGACTCAAGATGCCGCCAGTGAGCTGCTGCACTGCCGCAGAGTGTGAGCAATAGTGAACCTGGAGGTCGAGCAGAAGGACAACCTGGGCACCGGTAATAGCTCTACACTGCGCAGTCTGGACCCTGACCGGGGATGTAGCCTTAATACCCCCACGCCCCTCCTGTTTGGGGGCGGCTTTGGACTGATTAGAATGCGCAACCTGCTCACGTGGCAGTGAAGTGCACACGTATTCTCGAAAGCCTTCCCAGGACAGACACTTTCTGTGGCTGTAATGAACCGTGAGAGATACCCCCAGACACGCAGGTGAGTGCTGAAACAGTGGAGGCATAATAATGAGGGCAGGGCTTTGCCATGGAGATATTTAAATCTGGGCCAGGTAGATTTGGGTCGTGCCCAGGAAAGTTCGTGATAGTATATAGCCGTATTTGTAGTTAGTCTCTAAGGTGGCGCAGGACCACTTCCTGGCTGTGTCTACACTGGGCCACTTATTCCGGAAAAGCAGCTGCTTTTCTGGAATAACTTGCCAGCTGTCTACACTGGCCACTTGCTTTTCCGGAAAAGCAATGATGATCTACTGTAAAATTGTCAGTGTTTTTCCGGAAAAACTATGCTGCTCCCGTTCAGGCAAAAGTCCTTTTCCGGAAAAACTGTTCCGGAAAAGGGCCAGTGTAGACAGCACAGTAGTCTTTTCTGCAAAAAAGCCCCGATTGCAAAAATGACGATCGGGGCTTTTTTCCGGAAAAGCGCGTCTACATTGGCCACGGACACTTTTCCGGAAAAAGTGCTTTTCCGGAAAAGCATCCTGCCAATGTAGACGCGCTTTTTCCGGTAATACTTATAACGTTTTAAGCATTTCTGGAAAAGGGTGCCAGTGTAGACGTAGCCCCTGTGTTTTATGCTTTTTCCAGCTACTGTTTGAAATCCTGGGAGGTGAGCAGGCACAAGGGAGGGCCTGAGTTTCAGCTGATTACTCGGGATAACTAGGTGCTCAGACCACCCGAGGGAGTAGAAATAGCCTAAGGGCAAGTCTTCAGCTGTAACTGCTAACTCCAATTACTACACTTGAGTTACTCTACTCAGATAGCTGTTTGCATCAGAGTGGCCACGCTGCGAAACTGTGCTGGAGCCACAGGGAGTAATTGGATTAGGAGCTGATCAATTGTGCTGATTTGAGCTTGTAGCCTATAGCTGCATCCCCTTTGCATTGCTATTTTGGGTATCAAGAGTGCTGAAACTTTAGGCCCTTCCTTGCCTTTCTCTCCACTCCCCCTTCCCACCAACTAGCTCATTTAAAGCACCATGTAAGTCAAACTAGAGATTTTTTGTATTAACAGGTGTCAGGTTAGGAGCAGCACATGAGTTATATTGGGACTAACCTCACAGTGAAGACAACCCAAATACTGTATTCTTTCATTGTGTGAAATTAGCTTGCAACGTAAATTATTACTGGTTTAAGGATAAATCATATAGAAACAGCAACAAATTGGGTCACACGTCAACCTGTGGAACTCCTTGCCAGAGGATGTTGTGAAGGCCAGGACTTAACAGGGTTCAAAAAAGAGCTAGATAAATTCATGGAGATTAGGTCCATCAATGGCTATTAGCCAAGATGGGTAGGAGTGGTGTCCCTAGCCTCTATTTGTCAGAGGCTGGAAATGGATAATAGGAGAGTGACCACTTGATGGTTACCTGTTATATTCACTCCCTCTGGGGCATCTGGCATTGGCCACTGCTGGAAGACAGGATCCTGGGCTGGGCTTTGGTCTGACCCAGTATGGCTGTACCTATGTTCTTTAAAAATGTGCAGGTCAATGTAGAAAGCACAGACATCACTTCACAGTAGCATACCTAAAGGTTTAAAATTCATCAGTTTGCAGTTGAAAACAGAGTCCACTGAGAATGTTGTAACATTTCTACAACTGTTCAATTTAGCTGACAATTAACAAGTGTTATTTGGATTCCTTTGCAGGTGGAAGAAGTAAGAGTAAAAGTGAAGTTTGATACTGGGTCTGTTGCCTGCGATGTCTCAGCGTTATTAGAGGCTACTTAAAGAGATGAATTTGGAGAATACCTCAGTGCTACTAGAGAAAACCCTCGTTCCCTCAGGGGTTATTACTGTTGAAGGCAACATAACTGTAAATAGTCTGTGCAGAACTTCTGTTGTGAAAGCAGAGGATGCGGGGCCCGTATCCGAGACGTTACAGAGGCACTGTCGAGGATTATCCGGCCCTCTGACTACTACCCCATACTACTCATCCATGTGGGCACTAATGATACTGCGAGGTGTGACACTGAGCGGATCAAGAGTGACTACAGGGCTCTGGGAGTACGAGTGAAGGAGTTTGGAGCGCAGGTAGTATTCTCTTCGATCCTTCCTCTCAAAGGTAGGGGCCCAGGCACAGACAGGTGCATCCTGGAGTTGAATGCCTGGCTGCGAGGATGGTGTCGCCAGGAGGGCTTTGGCTTCCTTGACCACAGGATGCTATTCCAGGAAGGACTGCTAGGCAGAGATGGCGTTCACCTTTCGAGGAGGGGGAAGACCCTTTTTGGACACAGACTGGCTAACCTAGTGAGGAGGGCTTTAAACTAGGTTCAACGGGGACAGGTGAGCAAAGCCCCCAGGTAAGTGGAGAACATGGAAACCTAGGAGATGGGTCAGAAATGGGAGGGAGCGTGGGCTATAATGGCAGAGAGAAAGGAGGGCCAGGGCAAAACTGGGAGGCAAGGTCAAATCAGTATCTTAGATGCCTGTATACAAATGCGAGAAGTATGGGAAATAAGCAGGAAGAACTGGAAGTGCTAATAAATAAGTACAATTATGACATTGTTGGCATCACAGAAACTTGGTGGGATAATACACATGATTGGAATGTTTGTATTGAAGGGTACAGCTTGCTCAGGAAGGATAGACAGGAAAAAAAGGGAGGAGGTGTTGCCTTCTATATTAAAAATGAACATACTTGGAGTGAGGTGGAGATGGACATAGGAGACGGAAGTGTTGAGAGTCTCTGGGTTAGGCTAAAAGGGGTTAAAAACAAGGGTGGTGTCATGCTAGGAGTCTACTACAGGCCACCTACCCAGGTGGAAGAAGTGGATGAGGCTTTTTTTAAACAACTAACAATATCCAAAGCCCAAGATTTGGTGGTGATGAGGGACTTCAACTGTCCAGATATATGTTGGGAAAATAACACAGCGGGGCGCAGACTATCCAATAAGTTCTTGGACTGCATTGGAGACAACTTTTTATTTCAGAAGGATGAAAAAGCTACCGGGGGGAAGCTGTTCTAGATTTGATCCTAACAAATAGGGAGGAACTGGTTGAGAATTTGAAAGTGGAAGGCAGCTTGGGTGAAAGTGATCATGAAATCATAGAGTTCACAATTCTAAGGCAGGATAGAAGGGAGAACAGCAAAATAGAGACAATGGATTTCAGGAAGGCGGATTTTGGTCAGCTCAAAGAGCTGACAGGTAAGGTCCCATGGGAATCGAGACTGAGGGAAAAAACAATTGAGGAGAGTTGGCAGTTTTTCAAAGGGACATTATTAAGGGCCTAAAAGCAAGCTATTCCGCTGCGACGGAAAGATAGAAAATATGGCAAAAGTCAGCCTTGGCTTAACCTCAAGATCTTGCATGATCTAAAAATAAAAAAGGAGTCATATAAAAAATGGAAAGTAGGACAAATTACAAAGGATGAATATAGGCAAACAACACAGGAGTGCAGAGGCAAGATTAGAAAGTCAAAGGCACAAAATGAGCTCAAACTAGCTACGGGAATAAAGGGAAACAAGAAGACTTTTTAAAAATACATTAGAAGCAAGAGGAAGTCCAAGGACAGGGTAGGCCCACTGGTCAGTGAGAAGGGAGAAACAGTAACAGGAAACTTGGAAATGGCAGAGATGTTTAATGACTTCTTTGTTTCGGTCTTCACCGAGAAATCTGAAGGAATGCCTAACATAGTGAATGCTAGTGGGAAGGGGGTAGGTTTAGAAGATAAAATAAAAAAAGAACAAGTTAAAAATCACCTAGAAAAGTTAGATGTCTGCAAGTCACCAGGGCCTGATGAAATGCATCCTAGAATACTCAAGGAGCTGATAGAGGAGGTATCTGAGCCTCTAGCTATCATCTTTGGAAAATCATGGAAGACAGGAGAGATTCCAGAAGACTGGAAAAGGGCAAATATAGTGCCCATTTATAAAAAGGGAAATAAGAACAACCCTGGAAACTACAGACCAGTTAGTTTAACCTCTGTGCCAGGGAAGATAATGGAGCAAGTAAGTAAGGAAATCATCTGTAAACACTTGGAAGGTGGCAAGGTGATAGGGAACAGCCAGCATGGATCTGTAAAGAACAAATCATGTCAAACCAATCTGATAGCTTTCTTTGATAGGATAATGAGTCTTGTGGATAAGGGAGAAGCGGTGGATGTGGTATACCTAGACTTTAGTAAGGCGTTTGATACGGTCTCGCATGATATTCTTATCAATAAACTAGGCAAACGCAACTTAGATCGGGCTACTATAAGGTAGGTGCATAACTGGCTGGATAACTGTACTCAGTAGTTTTTAATGGATTGCAATCCTGCTGGAAAGGTATAGCAAGTGGGGTTCCACAGGGGTCTGTTTTGGGACCGGCTCTGTTCAATATCTTCATCAACAATTTAGATATTGGCATAGAAAGTACGCTTATTAAGTTTGCAGATAATACCAGGCTGGGAGGGGTCGCGACTGCTCTGGAGGATAGGGTCATAATTCAAAATGACCTGGACAAATTGGAGAAATGGTCTGAGGTAAACAGGATGAAGTTTAATAAAGACAAATGCAAAGTGCTTCACTTAGAAAGGAACAATCAGTTTCACACACACAGAATGGGAAGCGACTGTCTAGGAAGGAGCATGGCGGAAAGGGATCTAGGGGTTATAGTGGACCACAAGCTGAATATGAGTCAGCAGTGTGATGCTGTTGCAAAAAAACCAAACGTGATTCTGGGCTGCATTAACAGGTGTGTTGTTAGCAAGGCACAAGAAGTCATTCTTCCGCTCTACTCTGTGCTAGTTAGGCCTCAGTTGGAGTATTGTGTCCAGTTCTAGGCACTGCATTTCAAGAAAGATGTGGAGAAATTGGAGAGGGTCTAGAGAAGAGCAACAAGAATAATGAAAGGTCTAGAGACCATGACCTATGAAGGAAGGCTGAAAGAATTGGGCTTGTTTAGGTTAGAAAAGAGAAGACTTCGGGGGGACATGATAGCAGTTTTCAGGTATCTTAAAAAGGTGTCATGAGGAGGCGGGAGAAAACTTGTTCATCTTAACTTCTGAGGATAGAACAAGAAGCAGTGGGCTTAAACTGCAGCAAGGGAGATTTAGGTTGGAAAAAGTGCCTTACTGTCAGGGTCATCAAACATTAGACTAAATTGCCCAGGGAGGTTGTGGAATCTCCATCTCTGGAGATATTTAAGAGCAGGTTGGATAAATGTCTATCAGGGATGGTGTAGTCAGTACTGGGTCCTGCCATGAGGACAGGGGACTGGACTTGATGACCTCTTGAGGTCCCTTCCGGTCCTAATATTCTGATTCTTATTATATGGTAGAGAATTGCTCAGAAATTCAGGTGGACTGAAAAACAGAAAATCCCTACAGGTTTAAAAATAAAATAATTGACTCCAAGACAAAATAGAAAGCACTGGAACCTTTGGAGAAGGCAGTTGATATCTTTCAGTATAGTAATGTGATCTTAGACCATGCAAAATCATAAAAAAGTGCTTGAAAAGGAGCAATTCTAGGTGGTGGTTGTTTTTTTCAAAGCTTGTCCAGTGTCTTTGGCAATATGGCCAAAGTGTATAGACAGGATTTCAGCACTTCCAAGACTCTGCAACTTTATCCAAAGTTAATAGGGGTGAATGGAACATCCCTATAATGCCCATAACAAAGAAAGAATGTGGCCATCTGTAGGTGCGGTGATTGCAAAATTGCCATTAACTCGGTATTGGATGCTTGACCTAGAGTAGGCTGTATTTGCCTTGAGCTAACGGTGTTCCTTTGAGATCTTCCTTACCCAAGCTTCTATCTAAATGGAGACTGGAGTCATAGACAAGAAGTACCTCACGATCAACAGACACAACCACTAGCTTGTTCCAGTGTAACAGTCTGGTGTCTGGAGTAGCATCATGTCTGCTTTTTAACAGCAAGCCATGAAAACATGCGGAGTATCTCTCACACTGTTACTTAGATGATAGGGAGCCATGGGAGATAATGACAAGACCTGCCAGAAGGCAATTGTGCAACTGAATATGGTCTTGGAGCAAACAGTTTCAATTGTTTGTCAAAAAAAGATCTAAAATGCATCATATCAGCTCCTTACTATGGTGCCACAACTGGATTAGTGGAGAGATTTATCCAGATGTTCAAGCCAGTGATTTGTACGATGACTCCAGCTACGCAGAGGTTACAGCACAAGACTGCACATTTTCTTTTGGTCTATAAAAATGCATTCCGTGCTGCTATAAATTTGGACACAGCAATGTAGTTTATAGGATGTAATTTCAGATCTCACTTGGAGTTGTTAAATCCTGCTCTGCAGAGAGACATTTTGAGAAACAATGTGATCAAATAGCCACAAATCATCACCTCCAGCTGCACGATTTTCATGTGGGAGAATGCGTCTTAGGGCATGTACGTTCCAAACAGCAGTAGGTCAGTGCACACGAGGGAACATGTAGTGTGCAGCAGCAGCGTCCGTCGAGACAGTGTGCAGCACCTGGGGATCTGTTGATTTACACTCCAAAAATGCCGTGCGCTAATTCATTGTTTAGAGAAACCCTTAGTAATAGCAGAGCATGCTTAGTCATGAAAGCATGGAGTGACTTGTGCTTTATCAGAGAAAAGAGACACCGAGGCTATGTCTACACTGTGGGTGTTTTGCGGAAGAGGAAATGCAATTGGAGTGCTCATTTGCATATCTCGCACTCTCATTTGAATATCTTCTTCCTACCCTTTTTGCGGAAGAGGTTTTTGTGATAAAAAAGCCCTGTGTAGACAGGGTCAAAAATTGAGGTTTACAGGCGCTTGTGCAAAAGAGTTTTTTTTCTGACAAATGGCCCCATCTACACAGGGCTTTTTATTGCAAAAACCTCTTCAGCAAAAAGGATCGGAAGAAGATATGCAAATGAGCACTCCATTTGCATTTCCTCTTCCGCAAAACACCCTCAGTGTAGACGTAACCTCAGTGTGCCTAGGAGAAGATAAATAGGCCTGTTTTTAAGCACTTGTCCCAGAGAATGTTTGATACCCGTGCCATCTGTTGACAATACTGAGCCTACAATATAGCTTCAGTGACTTGTGATAGTGCCAGAGAGCCTCATGGCCTGGTTCTACAAGTGACCTTAGCATTACACAGTGTTACAGGGCAGGGAAGTTATGTTGACAGAGAAAGTGTGCAGGTGCTGTTCTAGATACTGTGATGATGTCTATGCAACATTGTCCAGAGAAATGCGATCAATAATCTCTCCAACTTAATTTGTAGCATGCTGTTTATTTAATTATAGTGGTTTTGATATTAATTTGTAACATTTCGGGTTCTTGTTTATTTAAGGTGGGATGATTAGTTGGTGTATAGAAAAAGAGCAATATCCCTACCAATGCTCATTGTGTCTGAAGTTTTAGAACGGCCAAGAAAGCAATTGGAGCAGCAGGACATGTATGAAGAAAGACCTTATACGTTTGCATATTGTTAATAGACATGGCTATTTGGTGCTTGTTGGTTTCATCCTGTTATGTTATCGTCTGGACTAGACATGCAATGTGGTTTCCGTACACAGGCAGAAAAGCAGCTTGGCTTATTGGAGCAAGCACTGGATGGGCGCTCAAAAGACTTGAGGTTCTGTTCCTAGTTCTGCTACTAGCCTAGTGGATGATCTTAAGCAAATCACTTTCCCTGTCTGTGCCTGTTTCTCCATCTGTAAATGGAGAAAATGATTTTGATCTCTGTTGATGAAGTGATATGTAAGAGCTGAGTTTTGTTGTATAAAGGATGGAAGAGAAAATACAGACCTACAGATTACACCTTCATGTCTAGATATCATTTATCATATTTTTCACAACACTTTTCAAAACAACACTACGTGGCATGGAGCTAATGTTTGTACTTCACTCCCCCCACCAATACTTCTCACCTCTCTGTCCCCCTTCCTTCCACCCTAGTATTTTGTGTTAGTTCTGTGAAAATGCACCAAAATGTCTGTTTTGTGTCTATTGATCCATTGGTTTGGCCAATATCCATGGTAGAGGGGCATTGCTGGCACTTGATGGCCTAGATCACACTGGAAGATGTGCAGTTGTATGAGCCTCTGATGTGGTGTGATTAGGTCCTGGGATGGTGTCACTTGTATAGATGTGGACAGAGTTGGCAATGGTGTTTATTGCAGGGATAGGTTCCTCGGTGAGTGTGTCTGAGGTGTGATGTGTGGCTGCTGGAAACAATTTGCTTCAGGTTAGGGGGTTGTCTATAGGCGAGGTAGATAGGCTGGAGAGCAGGGATAGGGTCCAGAGTGACCTAGACAGATTAGAGGATTGGGCCAAAAGAAATCTGATGAGGTTCAACAAGGACAAGTTCAGAGTCCTGCACTTGGGATGGAATAATCCCAAGCACTATTATAGGCTGGGGACCAACTGGCTAGGTAGCAGTCTGGCCAAAAAGGACCTGGGGATTACAGTGGATGAGAAGCTGGATATGAGTCAACAGTGTGCCCTTGTAGCCAAGAAGGCTAATGGCGTATTAGGGTGCATTAGGAGGAGCATTGACAGCAGAGCTAGAGAAGTGTTTATTCCCCTTTATTCGGCTCTGGTGAGGCCACACCCGGAGTATTGTGTCCAATTCTGGGGCCCCCACTACAAAAAAGGATCTGGATGCATTGGAGAGGGTCCAGCGGAGAGCGACCAAAATGATTAGGAGGCTGGAGCACATGACCTATGAGGAGAGACTGAGGGATTTGGGTTTGTTTAGTCTGCAGAAGAGAAGAGTGAGGGGGGATTTGGTAGCAGCCTTCAACTTCCTGAAGGGAAGTTCCAAAGAGAGTGGAGAGAGGCTGTTCTCAGTGGGGGCAGATGGCAGAACAAGGAGCAATGGGCTCAAGTTACAGTGGGGGAGGTCTAGGTTGGATATTAGGAAAAACTATTTCTCTAGGAGGGTGATGAAGCTCTGGAATGGGTTCCCTAGGGAGGAGGTGGAATCTCTATCCCTAAAGGTTTTTAAGTCTCGGCTTGACAAAGCCTTGGCTGGGATTATTTAGTTAGGATTGGTCTTCCTTTGGACTGGGGGTGGACTTGATAACCTCCTGAGGTCTTCTCCAGCTCTATGATTCTATGAGGATTGGCCTATCTTTCAAGGCCTTTAAGAGTGAAGGATCATTTTCCAGGACAGGATGTAGATTGTCAATGAAGCACCCTCGGGGTCTGAGCTGAGGGCTGTAGGTGATGACTACTCGTGTTGTGTTATTTTCCTTGTTCGGCCTATTTTAAAAAGCCAGTTCTTGGGTACCTGTCGGGCTTTGTCAATCTGCTTCTTCACTTCCCAAATGGGTATTTAAGTTTAAGAATGCCTGATAAAGATCTTGTAGACGTTTGTCTGTGTCTGTGGGATTGGAGCAGATCCGGTTGTATCTTAGGGCCTGGCTGTAAACAGTGGATAGTGTGATGTGTCCGGGCTGAAAGCTAAATGCATGTAAGAAAGAGTAACGATCAATAGGTTTCTGGTATGGGATTGTAGTAACATGGCCATCATTTAATTGCACTGTAGTGTCACGGAAGTAGATCTCTTGTGTGGATTGGTCCAGGGTTCGGTGGGGTTGGTCCTTAGGTTGATGGTGGGGTGGAAGTTGTTGAATTGTGCTGTAAGTGTGCTGATGCCTGAGAGCATGGAACTTCTGGGATTTGTATGGATTTGGGGTAGCAGCCTGGTTGGGGATTTGGGGGGGTGTTTGTATAGATCTGATCTCAAGTTGTAGTCAACTTAATCAGATAATCCTGCTGTAAGTGTGGTAGCAGCCTGGTTGGGGATTTGGACGGGGGGGGGGGAGAGTGTTTGTACGGATTTGGTCCGAAATCCCCGACCAGGCTGCTACCACACTTACAGCAGGATTATCCAATTATGTTGATTACAACTCGACCAAATCTGTACAAACACCCCCCCCCCTTCCCAATCCCCGACAGCTACTATGTCGGCTTCTTTGCTGATGATGGAGCAGCAGATTTATGAACACATCTGTGAACCCTCACTTGACTACTGTGGCTTGTTCCCTTCACTGCATGTTTTCGTAGTGGAAAATAGTCAGAGTAACTTGCTGAGATTGGCATGAGAGATGGTCCAGTGAAGATGAGTTCCCTTCAGTTTTACTCTCTGCCACCCTCTTCCTTCTCCTCTTCTATTTTCAGAGGTTCCTATTATAAAACTGGCAACAACATAAAAAGTTCCATAGGAGTACTTGTAGTTCAAGTTCAGGAGAGTAAGGCTAAGCTAACTGCTTCAGTGTGAGGCTCTCATCATAAAAGTGGCTTTCATCTTCCATGAAGTTGAGTATTTTCTAAATACATAGAAATTCATATATAATTTTTCCTGGATTACTTGGGACATACAGAGGAAATGCTGGGAGGCGATAACCCACAAGTGTTTATGTTCTGCAACTAATATTTGTGGAGTGTCCACACTAGCCTTTACAAATGTGTTAAGTATCTCAGTTTAATGGACAATAAATTAAGTAGAGTTACTCTATAGTGCACACACACACAAGCCCTAAGTAAATAGAATCATGCTATTGTAGCACCAGAGTTTAAATTCTTCTTACATTGACAGAAGGGTTTTTGCATCTGTGTATTTAATGCACCTCTCTGAGAGAGACAATACCTTCTTTTGTCAACCTACCTGTATCCACAAAAGGAGTTTGGACAGGTGTGTGCAAGATACCTTTCACAGGCCTGATCGGGCCCACTCAGGCACCGGATCTGGCCCACGGGCCACCCTTCTGGGACCTTCAGGCATACAGCAGCTGCTGTTTTAAGCGCAGGGCTGCTTCGTGTGGCTCTCTACTCTAGAATCAGCCGGCCAATAGGAATTAACCCCAGCCAATCTTTCAGTTGCCATTGGCCAGAAACAACCAGTCAGGAGGAGCTGATAAATTGGCCTGGGGGTCGGAGGTAGTGCAAATCTCTCCACCGTCCCAGAGCTGAAAACCACACGGAAGGAGCAGCCTGCAGTTTCAGGTGCTCTTGGACTGCAGCAGGCTGGGAGCTCAGCGGGGCTGCTGATCAGGAGATGCTTAGGAAAGTGCCTCCCAGCCAGCTCCTGCCTCTGGCAGCCCTACCCCTTCCGCACTCCAACTCCCTCGCCCAGATCACCATCCAAACCCTCTGCACCTCCCTCCCCCAAGTCACAACTCCCTCCCAGACCCTAAACCTCCTCCTATACTCCACTCCCAGGCTAGAATCCTCGCCTGCACCCAGACCCTGACTCAGGTCACCCTCAAAGCCTCTGCAGTCTGCACCTCCTTTTCCTCTTCTCCCAGGTCACAATTCTCCCAGGCCAGACTCCGCTCCTGCACCCATACTCCCTCCCTAACCCCCAATCCCTGACCCAGCTCACAACCCCTCCTTCGCCCAAACTCCCTCCCAGACCCTAACCCCCAATCCCTGACCCAGCTCACAACCCCCTCCTTCGCCCAAACTCCCTCCCAGACCCTAACCCCCAATCCCTGACCCAGCTCACAACCCCCTCCTTCGCCCAAACTCCCTCCCAGACCCTAACCCCCAATCCCTGACCCAGCTCACAACCCCCTCCTTCGCCCAAACTCCCTCTCAGACCCTAACCCCCAATCCCTGACCCAGCTCACAACCCCCTCCTTCGCCCAAACTCCCTCTCGGACCCTAACCCCCAATCCCTGACCCACCTCACAACCCCCTCCTTCGCCCAAACTCCCTCCCGGACCCTAACCCCCAATCCCTGACCCACCTCACAACCCCCTCCTTTGCCCAAACTCCCTGTCAGACCCTAACCCCCAATCCCTGACCCAGCTCACAACCCCCTCCTTTGCCCAAACTCCCTCCCAGACCCTAACCCCCAATCCCTGGTCCAGCTCACAACCCCCTCCTTCGCCCAAACTCCCTCCCAGACCCTAACCCCCAATCCCTGACCCAGCTCACAACCCCCTCCTTCGCCCTAACCCCCAATCCCTGACCCAGCTCACAACCCCCTCCTTCGCCCAAACTCCCTCCCAGACCCTAACCCCCAATCCCTGACCCAGCTCACAACCCCTCCTTCGCCCAAACTCCCTCCCAGACCCTAACCCCCAATCCCTGACCCAGCTCACAACCCCTCCTTCGCCCAAACTCCCTCCCAGACCCTAACCCCCAATCCCTGGTCCAGCTCACAACCCCCTCCTTCGCCCAAACTCCCTCTCAGACCCTAACCCCCAATCCCTGGTCCAGCTCACAACCCCCTCCTTCGCCCAAACTCCCTCCCAGACCCTAACCCCCAATCCCTGACCCAGCTCACAACCCCCTCCTTCGCCCAAACTCCCTCCCAGACCCTAACCCCCAATCCCTGACCCAGTTCACAACCCCTCCTTCGCCCAAACTCCCTCCCAGACCCTAACCCCCAATCCCTGACCCAGCTCACAACCCCTCCTTCGCCCAAACTCCCTCCCAGACCCTAACCCCCAATCCCTGACCCAGCTCACAACCCCCTCCTTCGCCCAAACTCCCTCCCAGACCCTAACCCCCAATCCCTGACCCAGCTCACAACCCCCTCCTTCGCCCAAACTCCCTCCCAGACCCTAACCCCCAATCCCTGACCCAGCTCACAACCCCTCCTTCGCCCAAACTCCCTCCCAGACCCTAACCCCCAATCCCTGACCCACCTCACAACCCCCTCCTTCCCTCAAACTCCCTCTCAGACCCTAACCCCCAATCCCTGGTCCAGCTCACAACCCCCTCCTTCGCTCAAACTCCCTCTCAGACCCTAACCCCCAATCCCTGGTCCAGCTCACAACCCCCTCCTTCGCCCAAACTCCCTCCCAGACCCTAACCCCCAATCCCTGACCCAGCTCACAACCCCTCCTTCGCCCAAACTCCCTCCCAGACCCTAACCCCCAATCCCTGACCCAGCTCACAACCCCTCCTTCGCCCAAACTCCCTCCCAGACCCTAACCCCCAGTCCCTGACCCACCTCACAACCCCCTCCTTCGCTCAAACTCCCTCTCAGACCCTAACCCCCAATCCCTGGTCCAGCTCACAACCCCTCCTTCGCCCAAACTCCCTCCCAGACCCTAACCCCCAATCCCTGACCCAGCTCACAACCCCCTCCTTCGCCCAAACTCC
Organism: Pelodiscus sinensis; assembly: GCF_052426305.1. NCBI lineage: Eukaryota > Metazoa > Chordata > Testudines > Trionychidae > Pelodiscus > Pelodiscus sinensis. Next base: position 51,688,165 of record NC_143063.1, read on the forward strand.
CTCCCAGACCCTAACCCCCAATCCCTGACCCAGCTCACAACCCCCTCCTTCGCCGAAACTCCCTCTCAGACCCTAACCCCCAATCCCTGACCCACCTCACAACCCCCTCCTTCACCCAAACTCCCTCCCAGACCTCACACTTTCTTCTGCACCCCCGTCACTTACCCCATGGTCCTTCTGCACCCAACCTCCATCCTAGAACCTGCATCTCCTCCACAGAAAAGTGCAGCACTTGATCATTTTCCAAAATCTTGGGTGGCCTATTCCTGGATTAGACGAAGCTAACTACAGGTTAAAACCGAGGAGTACAGGATCTTTTGAAAAAGGGGATTTTTTTTTTTGAAAGAACCGCGTCTAGACGGCAGTTTCTCTTTCGAAAAGCACTTTTTCAAAAGAACGCACGGCGTCCATTATGCAAACGAAACGTGGGAAATTCAAATCTCGGCTTCATTTGCAATTTTGATCTCTCTAATTTACATCCCTCTTTCGAAAAAGTGATGTTGTCTAGACATGCCCTTTGTGTGTTTATGATTCTCATATGTTGATGCATTGAATTTAGTTTGTAATCTCTCCATTACTGGGACCATGGGATACTCAATAGTAGGGCTGTCAAGCAATTAAAACATTTAATCGCAATTAATCGCACGATTAATCACATGCACTGCCTCTTTGAAACACTGTGGCAGCATTTCAAAGAGGCAGCACTGAGGAAGCCTGGGATCAGCTGGAGTACTCGGCTGACCCCAACTCAATACAGCACTGCCCCTTGGAAAGGCCGCCCCGGCGTATCCAAGCGGCAGCCCCGTGGGAGCCCGGGGTCAGCTGGAGTCCCTAGCTAATCCCCGGCTCCTAATGTGCTGTACCTTTGAAGCTCCGGACTGGCGCTTCAAAGGGGCAGTGTAACGTGGAGCCAGGGATCAGCTGGGGACTGATGAGTCTGATTTTCTTCTTCTGTTCACTTTGTCATCTCCCTCTTGCACCGTTTTTCTGTCTCTTGGGCTAGAGTTGTGCCAAAAGCTTAGATCAGTGGTCACCAACCAGTAGATCCGGATCTGACAGTAGATCTTGGAGCCTCTGACAGGTGATCCTGACTAGTCTGGCCAGAAAACTGTCCTCTGCTGTCCCTTCAGTTGCCCCTCCTCCCACTGTCATGCTGCTCCTGGCCTCTGCCTTGGAGCTGCCCCCCTGGAAACCTCCTGCTCGTTGTGTAGGATCTGGGAGGGAGAAGAGGTAGGGTGCTGATGTTGGGCTGTCCCTCCTTCCCCCACTTCTGTACCCTATCTCCACACACAGCGGAGGGGACGGAGGGAGCCTGGCAATGCAAATCTCTGTCACTCTCACACACTCTGTGTCTTTTTGTTCTTGGATAGCGTGTAGCAGAGTCTCTCACTGTAGTCACTACAGTCTGTAGATCTTAATGGGTTGTTCACTTTCAGTCCTTTGGATACGATGGCCATCTTTTTGTCTCGCAAACACACACTGTCCTTCACTCTCATTTCCCGACCTGACAAGTAAGTGGAGGGTTGTTAATTCTTTTACTGCTTGCCCCTGAGAGAGGCAGAGCACTCCTGCAGCTCCCATTGATCAGTAAGGGGGAACTGTAGGCACTAGAAGCTTATTTTTGAGTGGAGTGCCTCAAGGATCGGTTCTAGGGCTGGTTTTGTTCAATATCTTTATTAATTACCTCGATGAGGGGATGGATTGCACCCTCAGCAAGTTTGCGGATGATACTAAGCTAGGGGGAGAGGTAGATACGTTGGAGGGCAGGGCTAGGGTCCAGAGTAACCTAGACAGATTAGAAGATTGGGCCAAAAGAAATCTGATGAGGTTCAACAAGGACACGTGCAGAGTCCTGCACTTGGGACGGAAGAATCCCAAGCATTGTTACAGGCTGGAGACCAAATGGCTAGGTAGCAGTTCGGCTGAAAAGAACCTGGGGATTATAGTGGATGAGAAGCTAGATATGAATCAACAGTGTGCCCTTGTAGCCAAGAAGGCAAATGGACTATTAGGTTGCATTAGGAGGAGCATTGCCAGCAGATCTAGAGATGTCATTATTCCCCTTTATTCGGCTCTGGTGAGGCCACATCTGGAGTATTGTGTCCAGTTCTGGGCCTCCCACTACAGACAGGGCGTGGACGCATTGGAGAGGGTCCAGCGGAGGGCAACCAAAACGATTAGGGGGCTGGCACACATTACCTATGAGGAGAGGCTGAGGGATTTGGGCTTATTTAGTCTGCAGAAGAGAAGAGTGAGGGGGGATTTGGTAGCAACCTTCAACTTCCTGAAGGGAGGTTCCAGAGAGGCTGGAGAGAGGCTGTTCTCAGTGGGGGCAGATGGCAGAACAAGGAGCAATGGGCTCAAGTTACAGTGCGGGAGATCTAGGTTGGATATTAGGAAAAGCTACTTCACTAGGAGGGTGGTGAAGCACTGGGATGGGTTCCCTGGGGAGGGGGTGGAATCTCCATCCCTAGAGGTTTCTAAGTCTCGGCTTGACAAAGCCCTGGCTGGGATGATTTAGTTGGGATTGGTCCTGCTTTGGGCAGGAAGCTGGACTCGACCTCCTGAGGTCTCTTCCAGCCCTAGGATTCTATGAAGCTCTGGGCTCAGTGCCTGTAGATGAGAGGCAGCATGTGGAGCCATTGTTGTACATGCCAGCTGTCTTCAGGAGTGGAGCAGGGCCAGGGCAGGAGTAAGCCTGCCTTAACCCCATTGCTCCACCACCTAGAAACCATCTCAGTTAAATGGTGCCTAGCCAGAGCCTGCTGCCTGAACCCCTGTCCCAGCCCTGAACCTCCTCCTACACTCAACCTCCTGCCCCAGACGTGAATCCCCCTGCACCCAAACTCCTTCCCAGAGCTTCTCCTGAAACTCCTCCTGGACCCCAATCCCCCACCCTGGCTAAGTCCAGAGCCCCTCCCACACGCCACAGCCTGCATTTCAACCCCCTACCCCAGTCTGGTGAAAGTGAGTGAGCAGGGTGAGGCCTTGGAGAAGGGGTGGGAAGGAATTGGAACAAATGTATTTGGGTTTGAGGTAGATCTTATATTGCAGTTATATTGAAAAAGTGATCTTGTGGTTAAAAAGGTTGGAGACCACTGCCTTAGTCACTTTTGTGAATGTTGCCTAAGCTTTTGTTTCTTAGGAATGCTCTCCTTGCTTTTCCTGTTCTGTAATTCTTTATTTTGCATCTAGAATCTCTCCAAAACGTGGAAACCGTGTTTGTTTGTTAGCATACTCAGCAACCAGCAGAGTTTTGCTGGACAGCCCTTTTAACAATTTTCCTTTTTTCTTTCTTTTTTGAAAACTTGCTTAACACACCTCTTACAATAGAATGAATAATGAGTATTATAGGTCTGTCTGTGGATGTGAGGAAATTGATGAATTAGAGATTTATACATTAATTAATAAAAGTAACATTCTAGATTCAAAATCAGCAGAGACCACAACAAACATTAGTAGAATGCTTCCCTTGAAAACTCCTTCTCCAATGTATAGTGTTATATCATTTTCTAACAAAGTCAGCTTGAAGATATCTAAACCATCTGATGTTAGATATTCTCCTGGCAGTCTTTTGTACTCTTTGCTTTATATTCTGCTGCACTGGACTCCTTTGTGTAGGTTCTTGTGCTTCGTATCAAGTGTATGTGTAGTTTGTGTTATTTGTTTCAAAGTGTTCAGCAATTGAAGAGTGTTTCTGATAACCAGATATTTCTTTGTGTGTATGTTTGTCCACGCACACACGTGTGTCTGTGTGCATGCATATATATATATATATATATATATATATATATATATATATATATATATATATAAGAAAAACCCTTCGGACTTTGCAGATAATTTTATCTAAAGACCACAGTTTATCCATATTTCTTCAGGCTTTTCTGCATTGAGAAATGAGTGAGCACTTTGAATGATCAAACTTGATAACTCATTCTTGAAGAATCTCTGAAAACACATTGCACAAGCTTCCTTGCATGGAAAGAAACAAACCAACTTTTTAAAATTAAATGATGTAAACAGAACAGATTGCTCACAGCTTTGATTTTATTACAACTTGGTAGAAACATAAATATCCAATAAATAATTTGAGGTGAGAGGTAGTAAAAAGAATGATTTTTACTGCAGACAGAGATGAGATTGACATTCATCTTGTCCAAAATAATTAAGTGAATTTTCTGGTTTCCTCCTTTCCCAAATCCAAGTTTGGCAGGAACTTTACATTAACTGTTCCAAAGGCTAGAATGGAAGTAGGGTAACAGCAATAATCTTCTGCTGTTGGAACCCTTGGAAGGGGTGGGTGAAAAAAATGTTTTCCCCCCACTTAAATTGCCTCATTTTAAAATCCTCGGGTAGATGAACAGAACAGAATACAACCGGACCAAAAACCATCTTGACTAACTTGAAATGAATGACTAAATTCACCACTCTAAGTGCATGTGTGTATGTGTGTCTGGAAGAGCAGTTGAGGAGTCTCAAAGGATGGAGTAGTACCAGGCTATTATATTTGAGTGCAAACTTTGAGAAATTAAGAAATCTGATATACTGTAATGGAAAAATACTAAAAAGCTTGAATATGGAAAGACAGGAAGAACCTAAATTCACCATCATAATTAAATTGGAACAGATTATAATTTCTCTGATAAAGTAAAGTACAGGGACCAAGAAGTGACTGATGAAGCACTAAGATTTGAAAATACAAAAAAAGCTTTATTTGGAATGAAGATGGGGAAGAGAAACAAGCAAGCTTTTTTGAAAAAAACCCGGCAGTCTAGACACAGATCTGTCAAAAATAAACCCTTTGTCGACAGATCTTGTATTCCTCAAAAAATGAGGGTTACAGAATCTGTCAAAAAAGGGTTTATTTTCGACAGATCCACATCTAGACTGACGGGGATTTTTGAAAAAGCTCCATTTCGAAAAAACGTGGCAGCCATGTTTATGCTAATGAAGCACGGGATATTTAAATCCCAGCTTCATTAGCAATTTTGACGTGCCTAATCTACATCTCTGTCAACAGAGGGATGCAGTCTAGGAGGAAACACAGAAGGAGGAGAAAAGCAAATGTGTAATTTTAGTAACAAGTCAGTGTGGGTCTGTCTACACTACAGCACTAATTCGAACTAACTTAATTTGAATTAGTTAATTCGAACTAAGCTAATTCGAACTAGCGCATCTAGACCTAACAACTAGATCAAATTAGCATTTTGCTAATTCGAACTAGCTTGTCCACACTGAGTGGACCCTGAACCGAGGTTAAGGATGGCCGGAAGCAGTGCCGGTAGGGCATCAGATTAGGACGTAGAGCATGGAACTGCTGTCTCAGGCTAGCCGAGGGCTGTGCTTAAAGGGACCTAACCCCCAGCCCGGACAGACAGTTCTCAGGGGTTCCCCGCTCGCTTGTCTACCTCGATGAGGGACAGCAAAGCAGTCCTGGCTTGGAGTGCCCTGAATGCCCACACTCGGCATATCACAGCACTTGGCCATCAGCCCGGCTGCACTTGCCGCAGGCTGCCACCCGGGGGGGGGTCAATCGGGAGGCTGCAGGAGAGCTTCCACCCTGAGGAGCCCGCAGAGCCACCTCAGTCCTCCCCGTCGGGGGCTCATACCCCATTCCTCCCTCACATCCTTCCACTTACCCCTCCCTAGCCCCCCTTCCTGATGTACAAAATAAAGGACACCTGTGTTCAAAAATAGAAACTCTCTTTATTGAACAGAACTGGGGGGAGGAAATAAAACTGGGGGGATATGGGGGAAAGGAGGCGGGAAAGGGCAGGAGAGAGTGTGGGAGAGGGGAGGGGGAACACTGGGAGGAGGGAGCTGGAAGGGGGAAGCAAGGGAAAGGAGGGGGAAGGGAAACTCAGGGATTGGGGTGGGGGGTGTCGCTGGGCCAACCGCCTCTGAGCACGGCGAGGGAGGGGGCCTCGGGGGGATGGGGTGGAGGGTGCGGAGGTTGAGGTGGGGGGTATGGACATTGAGGAAGAGGGTGTGGGGATTGAGGAGGAAGAGGTGGGAGGGGGGCAGGAGTGGGAGGAGGTCTGCCCGCATCCAGGCCTCCAGTGTGCAGTGCAGGGCTCGCAAGGACCCCAGGTGCTGGTCCCAGTACTCCTGCTCCGTGCTGGCGGTCCGGAGCAGGCCGCGGGTGCGGGTGCGGGAGCATGTCCCGGGTGGGGTGGTGCGCCCTGCACGAGCAGCTGGTGCAGCTGTAGAGAAAGAGAGTGGTCACTTCTCCCTGGGGACACAGCGGATGATGCCCAGTCCCCTCCCCCCCCCCCATGACGTGAGGGCGACCATGCCCTGCACCGTCAGAGCCGCTGTGCTTGTACAGAGGCCATGGTCAGGATGTCTGGCTCTCCCCGGGACAGGGAACTGCCCCAAGACCACACCCATGTCCCTGTGCCGTGTATAGTGTGGCCGGGGCGGTGGGGGGGGGGGGGGGAGATGTCCCCTGCCTCCGTGTAGAGGGGACATGTGAAGGGAAAGCATCTTGCTGGGTCCCGCCCCGGGGTCGGGAGCATGTCAGGTCTCTTCGCACAAGCATGTGCCTATTGGGCCACGGCCCCTGGGTGTCACGCAGCTGGAGCCACCTGCTCAAGGGTGGCATGGCGTGTGCTCGCACGTGCACAGGTGTCTGTGTGATCCGTGGAAGGCATGGCCCACGTGCACGGTCTCTGGTCTCCCTCCCGCCTCCTCCCCCGAACTACTTAATTCAAACTACTTACCCGGATGACCCTGCTGGAACATCTTGTGGTGGCCCCTCCGGTGTGCCCAGGTCAGGGTCCTCCAGTCCCTGCTCGCTGCCTCCCGGGCTGGCACGGACCGCCCCGCCCCCCCAAGAGTCGGTCGAGGGCGGGGAAGTAGGGGCAGGTGGCAGCCCCTGCTGCGGCGCCGCCCCTGGTGGCCCTGGCGTACGCCTGCTGCAGCTGCTTTACTTTCAGGTGCACCTGCTCCTGGGTGCGCCTGTGTCCCTTTCGGGCCATGGCGGCTGCTATGCGGCCGTAGACAGCCGCGTTCCTCCACCTAGTGCGGAGATCATGGACGCTGGGGGCCTGCCCCCAAACCTCAATGAGGTCCATGACCTCCTCACTAGACCAGGAGGGCACGCGCCGTCTACGGCCCCTGGATGGCCCCTGGGTGCTGGGGGACTGGGCAGGGGACGGCTCGCTGGCACTGGCTGCCTGGCTCATCGTGGGGCCACTGGGTTGGGACAGAGACTGCTGGCAGGGCTGGCTGTGTCAAGTGCCGTCTGGCCAGAGTCTACCCGTTTAAGGGCCCGGGGCTGGGGGAGAGGAGAGGAGTTTTCCTGGTTGTGACCAGAGTGGCCACCAGGGGAACCTGGGGAGGGCTGGCCTCCCACTAGTTCGAATTAAGTGGCTACACAGCCCTTAATTCAAACTAGTTAATTTGAACTAGGCTTAGTCCTCGTGGAATGAGGTTTACCTAGTTCCAATTAAGCGCTCCGCTAGTTCCAATTAAGTTTGTTCGAACTAGCAGATCGCTAGTGTAGCGCCTATCAAAGTTAATTAGAACGAACGGCTGTTAGTTCGAGTTAACTTTGTAGTAGACGTACCCTGTGTCTCAGGCGACCTCACCCATCCTCTGCAGTGGACTCTGAAGTCAAATGTCCTCACCCACTCCACTTTTGCACAGCTCCATCTTGGTCTCTGGCCTTCTTAAGCACAAGGTGCAGCCCCTGTGCTGAAATGGGGAGTTTGCAAGCAATCTGACAGCTGTGGCAGGTGCACAGGATACCTGCATCGGCATCAACCTCTCCCTGCATTTTCTCTGGACTCTCTTGTTCTAGAGGTTTGGATTTTTTTCCCTTTAATGCTGTAGCCAGAAGGCCAAGTCACTGCAGCAACCAAGGCAGGCTAGAAGGTCAACATAAATGAGGGGAAACTGAGGCACTAGCTAGCCCAAAGCCAGAACAGGTTGACAGAACCGCTGTTGTGCCTTAGAAAATCCAGTGAACACAAAGTTTCATCGTAGTTAGAGCCCTGCCGCATTCACGGCCATGAAATCTGGTCTCCTGCTGTGAAATCTGATCTTACCCTGTACTCTACAGCTTTCATAGGGGAGACTAGTGTATCTCAAACTGGGGGTCCTGACCCAAACGGGAATTGCGGAGGTCACAAGGTTATCATAAGGGTGGTATTGCCACCCTTAATTCTGCGTGGCTTTCAGAGCTGGACAGCTGCAGAGCAGTGGCTATTGGTCATGTGCCCAGCTCTGAAGACAGCGCCCCACTAGCTACAGCGCAGACATACATGTGACAATACCAGACCAGGCCACTCTTATTTCTGCACTGCTGGGCAGCCAGAGAGTGGCAGCGGCTGACTGAGGGCCCAGCTCTGCGAGCAGAGCCTCTGCCAGCTGTAGCGCAGAAATAAGGTTAGCGGTACCGCGAGCCGTCGCCCTCCAGGAACCTTGCGACAGCCTCACAACTTCTCTTGGGTTGGACCCCTACAATTACAACTCTGTGAAATTTCAGATTCAAATAGCTGAAATCATGAACGTTGTGGTTTTTAAAATCCATGGCTGTGAAATTTGGGGCGGGGGGGGGGGCAGCTCCGCAGAAGCCAGTACGTGCGGGGAGCCATGCACTGGCTCCCAGGGAACCGCTCCTCCCCGTGTGTAAATGAGTAACTGCTGAAATGTTCAGAGGTCCCACGTTTACCTAAATGAACACATTCTGACATGCCTATCCGTCACCGCTTCCAGACCGATAGTCGTTTTGTGCATTTCCCCCAGGACGCACTGTCCAAAGCTGGATTTCTAGTATTTCAGTCCAAACCTCATCACATGGCCTTTCTGGAGTAGCGGGAGAGGTTACTGCCAGCTCTTGTTAAAAGACTCGGTCTCTAGCTGATGCATCTCGCCGGTCTGCATGACCCTGGGTGTCCTTGTCATAGTTGTCGTTCTTTCTTCCCAAGCCCTGTCACTGGAGGAGTGTCTTGTTGTTGTGTTGTGAGCTTTTTCTGCTTGGGCCTGTCTTGTCCTGTATGTGTGAAGAGCACCTATGACAGGAGGGCCCTGGTCTGAATGGGGCCTTTACACGTGACTGTAATATAGGTCTTCATGCTGATTTACAGCTGAGCTGCCCTTTCCCTGGGCAGATGCAGGCGAGGCTTATCCTGTCCTGTGTAAGGGCCCTGTGTGGCCTGTCTTCAGACAGTGGAAAGCTGGCGAGAGTCTGAGTGGAAGGTGGCTACGCTAGAGGCAGCACGTCAGGTACTCTTTGCTGTACAGGACCGTACCAAAGAACGGAGTGCTTTGTGCCACGCACGGATCACTACCCTGTTTGCAGAGCATTCTGCAAGGCTGCCGATCAATGCCGATAGGACCTATATGGCCATGCTGGGTCATAGCAACACTCTGTCTAGCCCCGTATGGCCAGTGCCAGATATCCCAGAGGGAATGAACAGAACAAGCAGTCAAGGGAGCCCTCTCCTGTCGCCCACTCGCAGCATCTGGCAAACAGAGGCTAAGGGCACTGTTCCCACCCATTCTGACTAATAGCCATTGATGGACCTGACCTCCAAGAACTTTTCTAGATCGTTTTTGTACTCTGGTATAGTCTTGGCTTCACAACATCCTCTGGCAAGGAGTTCCATGGATTGACTGCTCATTGTGAGAAAAAATACTTCTTTTGTTTGTTTTAAACCTGCTGCCTATTAGTTTCATTTGGTGACTAGTTCCCATAACACAAGAATGAGTAAATAACTGTTCTTTAGTTACTTTCTCCACACCAGTCATAATTTTATAGACCTCTATCATGTCCCCTCTTAGTAGTTTCTTTTCTGAGCTGAAAAGTCCCAGTCTTGTTAATCTCTTCTTATATGGCAGCCATTCCATACCCCTACTCACTTTTGTTGCCCTTTTCTGAACCCTTTCCTGTGCCAGTTGGACCTGTTTTAAGTTGAGGAACCACATCTGCTTTCAGTATTCAAGATGTGGGTGTACCATGGATTGATATAATGGCATTATGATAACTTTTATTGTATTATCTATTCCTTTCTTAATGACATCCAGCATACTGTTTACTTTTTTGACTGCCACTACACATTGAGTGGATGTTTTCTGAAAAATATCCACAGTGACTCCAAGATGTCTGTCTTGAGTGGTAACAGCTATTTTAGACCCCATTATTCTATATGTACAGTTGAGATTATGTTTTCCAGGGTGGATTTACTTTACATTTGTCAACGCTGAATTTCATCTGCCATTTTGTTGCCCAGTCACTCAGTTTTGTGAAATCTTTTTGTAGTTTTGTATTTGTTTGGGACTTGAGTATCTCGAGTAGTTTTCTATCAATTGCAAATTCTGCCATCTTGCTGTTTACCCCTTTTTCCAGAACATTTATGAATATATTGAATGGTACTGTTCTGGTACAGACATCTGCGGTTAATGCTATTTACCTCTCTCCATTCTGAACATTGGCTGTGTATTCAGACACTTTTGTTTCTTATCTTTTAACCAGTTTCCAGTCTGTGAGAGGACCATCCCTCTTATCCTGTGGGCAGCTTGCTACTTATCTCTACTTATCTCTTTCTCTCTTAATGCAACAATATAGATGTGTGTCACAAGACACTTCCTTTGTAGGCCTGGTCTTCACTATGTTAATTACAGTGCATCGGTTGGATCTACTTTCCCTTTTAACCTTACCCGTCCTGCTCCAGGGGCTGATATAGGGCAGGGTGAGCGGGGCGGCCGCCCTGGGCCCTGCGCTTCAAGAAGCCCCGTGCATGTGCCATGGCAAAGGGGGGCCCCGCGAAATTGTGCTGCCCTGGGCCCCGCAAAATGGACATCTGCCCCTGTCCCGCTCCAGTTATTTTTTGGACTGTATGGGTAACAAGACATGAGAACAGGGTCTGGTTTGGTGGAAGGGTTAGGCTTTTGAACTATTTTCAACATTTCATAAATGTTGGGATGTATATGGCTGTCCCAGGATTTCCGTGCTAACATATGGAATGCAGATGACACTAAGCGCTTTGGAGGACAGGGTTAGAATTCAAAATGACCTTGACAAATTGGCGAATTAGTCTGAAATCAACAGGCTGGAATTCAATAAAGATAAATGCCAAATTCTTCACTTAGTAAGGAAAAATCAAGTGCTCAGCTACAAACTAGGGAATACCTGGCAAGGTGGTAGCAGTGCTGGCCAGGCCCTGGAGTTTAGAGTGGGACACAGATTGAATGTGGCCCCACAATGGGACGGAGTGGTAAACATGGCTAATAAAAGGAGTGTTGTTTGGTTCTGTTCCTCTGGGAACTTGAAAGGCGTCAGCTGGAGTACTGTATCTGGTGGTGGCACCTCACTTTAGGAAAGATGTGGACACACTGGAGAGAGTCCAGATGAGAGCAATAAAAATGATAAATGATTTAGAAAACTGGATCTATAAGGAAAGGTAAAAAACCCCTAAGGATGTGTAGTCTTGAGGAAAGAAGACTGAGGGGAAACCTGACAAGTCTTCCAACATGTTAAGGGCTTATTATGAAGAGGTCAGGGATCTGTTGGTCTCCTTGTCCATCACGGACCATGGAATCTGCTCTCTCCCTGTGAAATCTGGCCGTTTGTGTACTTGTACCTACGTTACACAGATTTCATAGGTGTGACAGGGCGCTCGCCCTGCACTAGCCCTTTAAGGGCAGACCCCGGCCTGAACCAGGGCCGGGGAGTTTAGCCCAGCTGAGGCTGTACTAGTCCATTAGGGCCCAGCTGGGCGCTATAATAGAGGATGGGCTGCTGCTGTGAGAGGGGAAGCAGTGAGAACCTGGCTGCTGAGGGAGGAGGAGGCTCCCTGGAGCTAGGGCAGGGCTGGGGAAGCCAGGCAGGGCTAGGGGAGCTCTGGCCAGCAAATCCTCAGACTGCAGGGCTTGAAAGAAGGCCCGATGAAGGAACATCGACCCCCGGAAGGGGGGCTCAAAGACAGACTTGGGCACTGCCGGAGGGCAGTGTGGCGAAGAGGACGCCGCAGCCGGGAGTAAAGAGGGGAGACACCACCCCAGAGAAGGCACCCTACCTGCCAAGGGAGCCAATTCCTGAGGACAGACGGCAGGGGGGTTACGGTGGTGAGTGCACCCCCTCACAATAGGGGAGACCAGTGTTTCCTAAATTGGTTGTCCTGACCTAAAAGGAAGTCATGAGGGTTGCCAGGTTATTTCAGGGGGGTGCGGTATTGCCACCCTTATTTCCGCGCTGCCTTCAGAGCTGCACGGCTGGCGAGCAGCAGCTGTCGGTTGGGGACCAGCTCTAAAGGCAGCGCCCCGCCAGCAGTAGTGCAGAAGTAAAGCTGGCAACACCATCCCACGCTGCCTTGACTTCCGCCTTGCTGTCTTCAGAGCTGAGAGGCCAGATAGTGGTAGCTGCTGAATGAGGTGCAGCAATTCTGCCTTCAGAGCTGGGATCTCTGCCAGCAGCTGCAGCTGTCCAGCTCTGAAGGCGGCACTGCCACCGCCAGCAGTGCAGAAGTTAGAGTTGCAGTACCACAAGCCCCCCACCTACAATAACCTTGTGACCTCTTCCCCCAACTCCTTTTTGTGTCAGGACGCTTACACTGCTGCGAAATTTCAGATTTAGCTAGCTGAAATAATGAAATTTCCAATTTTTAAAAATCCATAGACTGTGAAATTGACTGTGAAATTGGTAGCACCCTGAAGATGAGATAAGAAGTAATGGGCTTAATCTGCAGCATAGGAGACTTGTTAGCTATTAGCAAAAGCTTTCTAACTGTAAGGGTAGTTATTTTCGGGAATAGTTTTCTAAACGTGATTGTGGAATATCTGCAAGGGTGAATGTAAAATTCATTTCTTCCCAGTGCAAGGGAGGTACACCAGCTAAGAGGGCCATGTGACCTCTCCATTAGGCCCTAGCCCCAGAGGCAGGGGGGCTTTGGAAGGGGTGGAATTGGCAGAGGGCGGCTGGCATCCAGAGAAGTTGAACACTCCCTGCAGAATGAGAACTCAGTGCTGCTTCTTCAAGTGATGCCCCCGTGGGTGCTCCACTGTAGAAATCGGGCTCGTCCCGGCACTGCAGATCAGTGTCTTCAACAGCAATAGTCAGACAGACCGTGCATGTGCGGTTAGTGTCTCGTGATGTTTGCGCACTTTCACTCATGCACGCCGTCCAGCACCCTCCATTTCCTTCGTTGCTGCCCTTGGTCGCAAACGGAGCGAGCTCTTCTCCTCAACTGTTGATCAAAAAATTCAGAGTTCTGTTAGTTAACTACTCCTGTACATAGTTATAGCTCATAGCACAGTAGTTAGTTAGTTTGTAGTTACTCGCTTAAAAAAACAACAATGGTGAAAGCCGTAAATGTTTTTCTAAGGAAACAAAAAGACAGAAAAGAGAAAAAAGAAGAAAGGATTGAGATTACACAAATTGAGGTAAATTCCCGATAGTTTCCTTCTCACAAGTCCAGGTTTACTGGGTTTAAAAAAAGGCGACACGTATCGCAAAGCCATGCCAGCGTCGGACAGACTCTCAGCATGTATCCGATGCCTAGGAGAGGCCCATGTGCCTCAGAAGTGCCCGCATTGTTCAAAACTCATGGCTAGCGCTCGTCATGATAGGGAGATGTAATTACACATGCTCCTCTTTGATAAAGCTCTGTAGCACATGGACACTGCTCCACCATGGACCGACACTACCAACCATACTGGCACAGACACATGGCCCTTCCCTGGCACCGGATGCACCGGATACATGTTTGGAACCAAGAAAGGCACAGAAAAAGTGGAATAGACCGCGTAGCTCTAGTCCTTCAACGACCTTCTCACCGGCGCCAAGGTAACCGCTATTACATCACAGGACCCCCTCACCTCTACCGCAGACACCGGAGTGCACATTCCACCATACCACTCAGCCAAGACGTGTGTCTCTCACCTTCCCCTTCATCGAGAGGCTCAATGATGAGTCACCACTCTCTAATCACATTGGGTCATGATCTGCGCTGGAAATAACACAGAAGTGCATATTTTTCTAGACAGTCATCACCAAGACATCTGTATCATGACCACCATAGGTACTATTATGACCGACCATACTGGTCACATGACCAATGCCAATACTACACTTCAAGACACTGGTCCCCCTTTTACTACAGATCCAGGCGTCCACATCACGAACCATCCTCTCTGCCTACCCTTTCACAATGCAGCCCACCTCATGTACCTCCTTTCCCACCACACCACTCTGAACCGGAGGAAGATCAACTCTCCGAACCAGAGGAACAACAGCCGGATACATCACCCATGGACCACTCCTCTTCTTCACCATATGAAGCCATCATCCCTGGGGATACATCCCCCCTGACGACCTCAGACAGTTTCAAGAACTGTTTAGAAGAGTGGTAGCTAGCCAGAAGGTCTAATTGGCAGAAGCCCAGGAGAAGCAATATCGTCTCCTAAAAAATTTGCGATCATCCCAATGCGCAAAATTAGCGCTGCCAATAGACGAAGCCATTATGGACTTAGGTGAGGAAATCTGGCAGACCCTGGCTTCTGCATCCGCTTCAAACAAGAGGGCTGACAAAACTATTTCGTTCCGACCAAGGGTTCAGAGTTTTTGTTCTCTCACCCTCATCTGAATTCTCTGGTCATGGATGCAGCCCAGCAGAGGGCAAAAACTCCACAATATAAGAACACTGCAGTGGAGAAAGATAGCAAACGTACGGACCTTTTCGGCAGGAAGATATATACTTCCTCGACACTTTTATTGCACATCGCCAACTATGCGGCGCTGCTGTCGAATCATGACAACTATACTAAGCTCACAGCACTTATGGAACGTTTGCTAGATGCAAAAAGGGCCATTTTAAAATCATTCAGGAGGGATACGCCTCCACCAGAACAGGGCTGCAAATCACTTTGGATTGGCGGACACAGCCAAAAGTATAATTATGAGGAGGTCCTCATGGCTACAAATGGCAGGATTTCCACGGAAGCTCCAGACTAAAGTGGAGCATCTCCCTTTTTGACAAACAAAAGCTCTTTGCTGAAAAGACAGATGAGGTCCTCCACGCAAGCAAAGACTCGAGGACCACTCTTTCAACTCTGGGGATGTACACCCCCCCCCATTCTGTGGCAAGAGATATACACTGTTCCAAAGACATTACGACTTCTCGCAGTCCAGATACCATCAACGTCCATTCGATCAGCACCAACAAATGGTGCTGGGAGGGGTTGCGATTGGTCTGGAGGATAGGGTCATAATTCAAAATGATCTGGATAAATTGGAGAAATGGTCTGAGGTAAACAGGATGAAGTTTAATAAAGACAAATGCAAAGTGCTCTACTTAGGAAGGAACAATCAGTTTCACACATACAGAATGGGAAGCGACTGTCTAGGAAGGGAGTACGGCAGAAAGTGATCTAGGGGTTATAGTGGACCACAAGCTGAATGAGTCAACAGTGTGACGCTGTTGCAAAAAAAGCAAATTTGATTCCGGGATGCATTAACAGATGTGTGGTGAGCAAGACACGAGAAGTCATTCTTCTACTCTACTCTACGCTGATTCGGCCTCAGTTGGAGTATTGTGTCAGTTCTGGGCACCGCATTTCAGGAAAGATGTGGAGAAATTGGAGAGGGTCTAGAGAAGAGCAACAAGAATGATTAAAGGTCTAGAGAACATGACCTATGAAGGAGGGCTGAAAGAATTGGGTTTGTTTAGTTTAGAAAAGAGAAGATTGAGGGGGGACATGATAGCAGTTTTCAGGTATCTAAAAGGGTGTCATGAGGACGAGGGGGAAAACTTGTTCATATTGGCCTCTGAGGATAGAACAAGAAGCAATGGGCTTAAACTGCAGCAAGGGAAGTTTAGGTTGGACATTAGGAAAAAGTTCCTAACTGTCAGGGTGGTCAAACACTGGAATAAATTGCCCAGGGAGGTTGTGGAATCTCCATCTCTGGAGATATTTAAGAGTAGGTTAGATAAATGTCTATCAGAGATGGTCTAGTCAGTACTTGGTCCTACAATGCAGGCAGGGGACTGGACTTGATGACCTCTCGAGATCCCTAGTATTCTATGATTCTATGAATGAGACAAAGACCCCAAAAGAGGTGTGCCCAAAATAACCTCGCTTCCACTCAGCCTACTAACAAGCAGAACATTTGACAACTCAGTTGCATTGCAAGCCCCCTGCACCAGGTACCAAACCAACTCTGCAATCACCATTTTCTATCACCGGCTCAAAAAATTTTACCAACATTGGGCCAGCATCGCCACCAACTGGTGGGTTCTTGAGATCATCTCAACAGGTTATAGCATCCCATTTACATCAATACCCCCAACCTCCCCACCTTCCCTGTCCCTCTTCAAGGACCCTTCTCACGAGTACCAGTTACCACAGGAAATCTACTGCCTCCTTACCATCAGAACAGTAGAAAGGGTACAGTGCGAGTTCAGAGGAAGAGGTTTTTATTCCAATTACTTCCTCAACCAAAAAAAACCCCGGAAGTTTGGAGACCTATACTCAATCTTTGAAAACTCAACCGCTACCTGCGAAAGCAGCGTATCAAAATAATGACCCTTGTGACCATAATTCCAGTGCTAGACCATGGGGATTGGTTTGCAGCCCTCGACCTTCAGGACGCATATTATCATGTGATGATCCATCCTGCCCACAGAAGTTTTCTCCATTTCGTGGTCAAGGAGGACCACTTTCAATATCGAGTTCTACCCTTCGGACTCTCTTCAGCACCCAAAGTATTTTCCAAAACACTTGCGGTGCCGCTGGGGTGTGGTAATCTTCCCCTGTCTTGACTACTGCCTTTTGAAGGGTCCAACCAAAGCCAAAACCTGCCACACGGTGAGAGAGACTTTCGAGTCTCTAAGTCTGATTGTCAATGACCAGAAATCAACAATAGAGCCACCTCAAAATTTAGAATTCATAGGAGCATGTTTGGACTCCACCAGAGAGGTACCAAGCTATACAAGATCTGATTGCAGTACTTACCTTAAGCCCTACAGTTTCTGTCCTCACATGCCTACAGCTCATGGGCCATATGGCAGCCACAACTTATGCGGTCCACCATGCAAGACTGCATTTTCGGTGTCTGCAACAATGGCTGGTATCCATGTATGTTCCCACAAGGCACCACATCAGCAAACGAGTCACTCCAACATCTGCCGTTATATCTGCTGCCCTGGAGTGGTGGACCAGACCACACAACTTCCTCGCAGGAGTTCCTTTTCATCAACCTCAGCCATCTGCTCAGATCACAATGGATGCCTCTTTGATGGGCTGGGGTGCTCATATGAACGGTCTGTCCATTGAGGGACGATGAACGCCATGGGAGGCAGCCCTTCATATCAACATTTTGGAACTCAGGGCTGTCCTCAGTGCCAGCAAACATTTCAGAACACGTATTTCTGGTACCACAACCAGAATTCTCACAGACAACATTTTCACGACGTATTACATCAACCACCGGGGGGGGCCCGATCCCTTTCCCTTTGCACAGAGGCCGTTTGCCTCTGGAACTGGTGTATCCGCAACAAGATTATGCTCATAGCTTCATACTTACCAGGAACCAGCAACACCACAGCAGATACGTTAAGGAGAAAATTCTCACCAGACCATGAATGGGAGCTCCAGGAAGACGTGCTCCTACACATCTTCTGCCTCTGGGGTTTCCCACACATAGATCTGTTTGCTTCCCGCAAAAACTCAAAATGTTGACAATACTGCTCCAGGGCGGGTAGTGGCAGAAATTCACTGGGCTATGCTTTCCTTCTCGGTTGAACAGGGTCACTCCTCTACACCTTTCCACCTACACTCATTCCCAGGGTCCTGGAAAGTGACAGAGTAAAAGTAATTCTGGTAGCACCATGATGGGCTCACCAACCGTGGTGTCCTTTTCTCTATCAGATGTCTCTTCGGCCACCTTATCCCCTCCCAAACCTCCCCGACCTACTGACCCAAACTGTGGGACCCTTTTCCACCCACAGCGTCATGTTCTCCACTTGACAGCATGGCTCCTCGCTGGTTATCCGATGCCAAGAACATCTGCTCCTCTCAGGTCAAATGAACCCTAAGACATAGAAGGAGGGATACAAGAGCAACCTACACACATAAGTGACACAGATTTGTCTCCTGGTGCACTGGCAAAAGCCTTGACCCACACATGATGCCTCTCCACGAAATCCTCGAGTATACCCTCTCCTTACACTATTCTGGGTTAGCTATAGCATCACTAAAAGTGTACTTGGTGGCTGTTACTGCTGTTCGATAAC
The DNA here is from genome assembly GCF_052426305.1 of Pelodiscus sinensis. Lineage (NCBI taxonomy): Eukaryota > Metazoa > Chordata > Testudines > Trionychidae > Pelodiscus > Pelodiscus sinensis. The sequence goes on from NC_143063.1 coordinate 51,706,404, forward strand.
CTGTGGAAGGCACATCCATATTCTCGCATCCTACCACCAAGCGCTTCCTCAAAGGGTTAACTAACCTCAACCCTCCCCTCAGCCTCCACCACCTTCATGGACTTGGATCTAGTCCTGGACACCCTCACTAAACCTCCCTTTGAACCACTGGCAGCAGTACTCCTTCCAAGGATTACAATGAAGATGATCTTTCTACTGGCAATTACTTCGGCCCGTAGAGTCAGCGAACTGGTGGCCCTGATGGCAGTACCATCATACACTGTTTTTAACAAATACAGTGTAATATTATGCCCGCACCCAGGCTTCATCCCTAAGGTCTGTTCCCAGTTTCTTATCGTTCTTCCAGTATTTTTCCCTAAGCCTCATGCATCAGTTCAAGAGACACTGCTGCATACCCTCGATGTTCGCAGAGTACTGGCCTTTTACATTCAGAGGACTCAGGAACTTAGGATGTCCCAATGCCTTTTGGTATCTCTAGCGGATCGCTCTAAAGGACGCTCACTTTCCTCTCAACACATCTTGAACCTCGTAGTTGCCGGCATCGAGAGCTGTTACACCATAAGTAACAAACCAGTTCTGACAACACTTACAGCCCATTCCACCAGAGCCATGTCAACGTCCATTCCATTCCTGAAGGGAGTTCCTCTTCTGGATATTTACCGCTCAGCCACATGGTCTTTTAATGCCACCTTTCTGAAGCATTATGCCATACTACACCATTGGACCACAGATTCAGCGGTGGCCTCGGCTGTACTTTCCACAGTCATTAGACCATGACTCCAACATCCACCATCCTGGGGCTCTTGACCACTGCTACAAAGTCACCAACAGTGAAGCATTCACGGGACATCACTCAAAGAAGAACACGAAGTTACTCACCTTGTGCAGTAATGATGGTTCTTTGAGATGTGTATCCCATGGGTGCTCCACAACCCGCCCTCCTCCCCACCTTGGAGTCTCTCTTTTGGTAATGGTCTTGTTTCAGATGCTCAGGTGGACGAGAGGAACTGGTGGGAGCTGGACCACACGCACAAGAGAAAGAGCATCTGACGAAGTGGGTCTTTGCCCACGAAAGCTTCTGCTCCAACACTTCTGTTAGCCTATAAGGTGCCACAGGACTCCTCGCCGCTTTTTTAAGGGAAAGAGCGTGACTGTCGCGAGACACCGACCGCGCATGCACAGTCTGGCTGACTACTGCTGTTGAAGACTCTGATCTGCGGCACCGGGATGAGCCTGACATCTACAGTGCAGCACCCCTGGGGACACCCATCTCGAAGAACCACCGTTACTGCATAAGGTGAGTAACTTTGTCTTCTATGCATCTCTGCTCGGCACAGCAGTGTCCCTTCTGGAGAGCAGGGCCGGGGGTTCTGTTCTTTCCCCACCGGGGCAGCAGTGTGCAAGGAAAGGAGCAGAGCTTTGGTGGCTCCTCGTACCACTCCCAACACCGTCCCCCACCAGCTCTGCTCTCGTGAGAGGCCGTTCTGTGGATAGGCTGGGGCAGTACAGTGCCATGCTGATATAAAGAGCAGGTACAGCCTACCCGGCCTGGCCGGCAACTGCCTTGCTACTACCGCACTCGGCCCTACCAGCTTACTTCCACCTCTGAACAGCTGTCATTGGTGGCTGGAAAACATCTGCTAGGGGTACTCTAGGATCACTTGGCTCTGCCTCAGCAGAGGGAGCTGGATTTGATGACCTCTCTAGGCCTTTCCAGGCCTATATTGTATTATTTTGTGTGTCTAACTCTGTGGTAGTCGGCATAGAACAGAACCCAACCCACGATATCTCATAGCTACTGGATCAGTGGTCACTTGTCTAACTCAAACTGCTAATTTAGTGATACGCAGACTGAGGCTCTTGAAGGCATCTCCTGTGGCTCTTTGCAGTCCGTGATATTAAAACACTGTGTGATTTAATTATTAACCAATCCAGATGCTTTTATTATGTTATTAATCAATTGTAGTTGATAAAATAATACTTGGTCAGTCCTTTTGCTGTGAAAATGTTAAATATATAGTGACTAAGACTAGTCCTGGAAGGCTGATATGTTGGCCCTGGAATGTAAAAAAGACCTTTTAGCTACAAGCTGAGAATGGGTTATCTCAGGTCAACCAAGGACACCTGCATCCACCTGAGGGCTGCCTGAGACTTTTGGAGACCATCCCTCCTTTGGTGAGAGAAAAGACAGGAGGAGAGACAATAGGCATATAAGCATTCAGAGTCTCTGCAAAATGAGCTCTGGTGATAAGGTTGGTGGACAGTACCACACCTTCATCAAGAGGGAATAGCTATCTGTGACTAGCTTCTGGTCAAACCTGTTAGCAAGACAGCAGGTAAGTGTAGACAGGGATGTAGAATATAAGAACATGAGTACATAAGGACATAAGAGCGGCCAGACTTGGTCAGACCAAAGGTCCATCTAGCTCGGTGTCCTGTCTGCCCACAGTGGCCAATTCCAGCTGCCCCAGAGGGAGGGTTCACAACAGGTAATCCTCATATGTTCCCTTTCCTGTCATCCGTTTCCAAACAAACAGAGGCTAGGGACACCATTCTTACCCATCCTGGCTAATAGCCATTGATGGACCTAATTTCCATGCATCTATCTAGCTCTTTTTTGAACCCTGTTAAAGTCCTAGTCATCACCACATCCTTTGGCAAGGAGTTTCACAGGTTGACTGTGCGCTGAGTGAAGAAAAACTTCCTTTTGTTTGTTTTGAACCTGTTGCCGATTAATTTCATTCAGTGACCCCTAGTTCTTTTATTATGGGAACAAGTAAATAACTTTTCCTTATTCCACACCAGTCATGACTTTATAGACCTCTAGCATATCCCCCCTTACTCTCCTCTTTTCTAAGCCTTTACAATATCCTAGAAAGACTTCATACTATATAGAGCTTGCACTCCATGATCTTAAAGTGCTTTTCAAATGTGGGTTGGCAGAGTTACTGCATTGGACAGTTGGGGTATGTCTACACTAGCTCGTTAGTTCGAGCTAGGTAGGCAAATGAGGGCAACCGGAGTTGCAAATGAAGCCCGGGATTTAAATATCCCGGGCTTCATTTGCATGTTCCCGGGCGCCGCCATTTTTAAATCCCCCTTAGTCTGAACTAACTGCCCGTGGCTAGACGCGGCAGTTAAACATTCATTCGAACTAACTCCTTAATTCGAATTAACCGTTACTCCTCGTGGAATGAGGAATATTTAAATCCCGGACTTCATTTGCAATTCCGGTTGCCCTCATTTGCCTACCTAGCTTGAACTAACGAGCTAGTGTAGACATACCCTTGGAGAAATGGGACAAAAACTTGGAACACATTTTCCAGTGTCACACTTTGTGACAATGGCAGAGGCAGGTGTGGAACGTGGATTTGTTTTACTCCAAGCCAACATTGTCTCTCTGTGATGGCCTGAACACCTCTGGGACCGAAAGCTGGACTCTTTGAAATAGTGCGCTTGGAATAGCGAAGGAGGGTGGCTTGTGGACTGACCAGGCAGATACCATGTGGATGTACGAAAGGGAGGAACCTGTTTGGGCTGCCGGCAAGCAGATGAGTGCTGTAGGGAGCAAAGTAGTGAGGGATGCAGTTCCATTAGAATCTACCAATGAAGATGGACACAATATTGCTTCATGCGTTAGAAAAAAACAGAGACTAGGCAAGCGGTCCTGTTACATGGCCCTGTAGAGATGAGCTGCACTTTGCAATCCCATGTGGTCAGTGAGGTGCTGCCGATGCACTTCACCAGTGCACAACTGTGCAGTTATCTCCTCTTTCCTGTGGCCCAGAACAGCCTACACAAGCCTCTTCAGGGGAGTAAGGCTGGCCCAAGCTGGGATTTCCACCCCCCATCTTGCAGTCTGTAGAATGGCTCGCTGTGGTCAGAACACTTTTCTTTCTTCTTTCCCCTCCCCATCCCTTTTCTGTGAAAACTCAGCTCTTCTCAGTTGGGATGGTGATGTTCCTGGTGTGCAGTCAGCGGCTGTTCCTTTCTTGTGTCCATGTTTCACAGCCTTTTTCTTTGCCTATGTGACTCCATTGCCCACGTCGTTGCTGGAAGCCCAGTTTTCTCCGCGCTGTCAGCTACCCGATTCCTTGGGCCAGTGGGGCTGTGGTGACACCTGCTGCACAGTGCTGGGAGTGACTAGCACTGCAGGCTTCCCGCACCCCGGCTCCCGGGAGTGGTTGCATTCTGCAAGTGCTTGGGGGGGAGTAACACTAGTGTGAGACTGTCTGTGCAGTAACTTACACAGTCTTGTTTTTTACACTTCAGAAATATTGCAAAACTGGACGGAGAGAGACTCTACTTGCACAAGGGCCTGCCGTTGCGTGTGGGCCTGCGTCTGACTCGGTGCACACCCTTAGTGCATGTTGCTTTCTGTTCTCTGTCGTAAGGCTCCTCGCTATTGCTTCCTGGCCCACGTCGGTAGGGCGTTCTGGCACGCACCTTACCAGAAGTAACACCGTCCACCGAGAGCAACCGTATCTGCTGTTCCCACCCACTTCGGCTGGAGCACCTCTCACTTGGTCTGGGTCAGCTACGTTTGGCTTCCCTGGGGCCTGGGCCCAAGTCTGATGATGCTCAGAGAAATGCTAGATACTGGAGGGAGGCTTCCATGGAATCCATTACAGTTAACAGAGAGAGAGGTTGTGAGAGAACAAAGAGGTGAGAGGAGAAGAAAGTATGGGCCCATTTGTTTGTCTTTTCGTTTGTGAGTTCTTTGGTGTAGGGAATGTCTTCTGTTCTTATCTGGGTCCCTAGCACAATGGGGCTCCACGCCTCTCCAGGCATGACCAGAATACAAGCACATAATAATAATGGGCAGCTGGAGAGGAGAAACCACCTTTGGTCAACACAAAAATACCATCTATTTGTGGTACAGTAGTAGCATAAATTGTCATAGTAAAAAACTAGTGTTGGATTCCCTCATGGTTGGTGCTGTAGCAGAACCTAAGGGAGATTCTTTCTGATGGATTCACAAGTCGTGATGGGTTGTCTGCCAGCTCAGTGTTCTATGCTTTCTAAGCCAGCGTTGTGTTTTTAATTCTAAGGCTACGTCTAGACTGCAGGCTTTTTGCACAAGAAGTTGTCCACACTGCAAAAGCGCATCAGAAAAGCGATGGGCTTTTGCAAAAGAGAGAGTCCAGACTGCATGGACACTCTCTCGCAAGTAAGCACTGATTGGTATGCACAGAATGGCCACCAGGGCACCTGTGCTTTTTCCTCTTTCCTCTTTTTGCACAAAACCCCCTCTTCCCTGTCCACACACGCCTTTTAACAAAAGAGCTCTTGGCAAAAAGGCTTCTTCCTCATAGAAAGAGGAATACCAATTGCATAAAAGCCCCTCTGTTCTTTCAATTCTCTTGTGCAGAAACGTGCTTGAGGTGTGGACGCTCTGCAAGTTTTTGCGGAAAAACTCTATCGTGTAGACATAGCCTAAGGGACCACAGAGTGTCTTTCTCTGGCACAGCAGATCGCTTTGGAGTTGGGTGCTGTGGCCAGCAATTCCATGGGAAGGCCAATGATCGTCATAGACTGCGAGTCATCCGCTTCCAAGCTGCCCCCTCTTGAGGTAAACTTGAACAGAGCAGAGGCCACCTGGAGCTCCCAGGGAAGTGGCTGCAGGAGGAGGGGAGTGGCCAGGAGAGGCTGCAGTGTGAGTGTGTAACCCTCAGTAATGGCCTCTCCAAACTCATCTCAGCCCTTCAGGCTCCTCTGACCGCCGGCTGACGGGGTCTGAGAGCTGCCGCTGGGTGGAGATGCAGAGCGGTTGCCTCATGGGGCTGCGAGTAGCTGTGGGCAGCAGAAGAAAAATGGGCTCGAGTTACCAAAAATTAAAAGCCACCTACCAGAAAAAAGCCTACCTAGTGGGGAAAGCACCCGCTCTACTTGCACGGAGAAGAGAACCCCGCATGGGAAAGAAGAATCCGTGGCGGGAGATCCAGTGCAGCTGTGGAGACGATGATTTTATTGGTATGGGGGTGGGGAGCTGGGAGGCAGCACAACCACAATTTGTCCTAAAATTGAATTTCTCTGATAAGGAATTTCAGAAGCGCTGCCTCGTTCATTCAGCGGCCAAATAATCATATGCGCTGTAATAATCTTTATTTTACAGGAGTATGTTGCCAGGGTAACCGAGCATAAGCAGGAGAACAGCACCTTACAGATCACAAAGGCAAATCTGCAGAAAGACATTTCAGTGAGTTTCCCTTTCCGCCTCCCCCCTTTGCAGGGTAATGACAACTCTTATTTTTCATGCACTGCTTTAATAATCTTATTGAAAGATCCTTTCCCTTCTATTCTTATTCTTGTCTGCCAGAGCACAGACAATAGCAGAAACTTTGAATTCTCAAGCCCAGTAGGCTAAGCAAACTAGCCTGTAAGCCGGTTAGCATTTTTGTGGCGTTACGTTTTCAGGGTGTTTTACCCCATTCCTGTTCCTCCCCGGCTGGTTGCAGATCCCTTTTCTCTCTGCCCCAATTAGGGAGCACTAGGGACGGGGGGGGGGGGAGGTCAGCACTTGATTGCAATAATTGGAAATTATTAGCTGAGCATGTTTTCAGGGGTGGGGAATGGGTCATGGAAGCAGATCTTTTCGGAAGAGGCAAATTGAATTATGGCCAAGGAATAATGAAGCCTCCAGGCCATAAGCTGTAGAAGGAACATTCTCCTTCATGGACACTGTAGCGCTATTCAGACTGGGTCCTGCTCTCCAGCTTAAAAGCAGCGCCTGGCCTTACTGTCATCCCGCAGGTTTGGACAGCTCCAGTAGTTGGTCTGGGAAATTGGGTGATTAGAAATGTATTAAGAAAGAAAATACCTGAAGCTCTTTAATGGTGTCTGTAGGTCTGGCAGGGGGACATTACTACTAATCCTTTGCCTGGATGGAGTATATGACAGGTCTATGGCTTATAAATATTTTCCCTGTCATTCTCTTTGCCAACGGCCATGGCCTCAGCAAGCGAGTGTGGGAAAAGCAGTAATCTTAGACTGCAGAACTGGCAAAACCAGAAACCCCTGTGAAATTAAATACAAAAATTGCATTCAAATGATGGTAAAGGCCTGACTGCAGCCCACAAGTGCCAAGAAATAGGAACGAAGACTGTCACTCACATCTGCTGTCAGCTGCGTGCTGTTCCCACTGTCCTTAGGCACTGACATTCCAAGGCTCAGGAAGCGCCATTTTAAGGACAAAGTTGCAACGTTTGTTATGAATATTGTGGCTTTTATGGGTGGAAATCAGGCTGTTAATGTAGTTTTAATAAAGGGTTTTGTATATTTTCCCAGGCCAGTACTAGGGATGTAAAATCCTGTTTAATTGGTTAAACAGCGAAACATTTTGTTTAATTGGTTCGCCAATTAAAAGGGAGAAGTGGGGGGGGGCTGGAGTGCCCCCCGACAGGCAAGGGCTACTTCAGCTGGCCGGTCAGAGCGGCTTCTGCCTGCGGGGGGGGGAGGGGGAGGCTGGCAGCGCCTGCCACAGGCTGGCGCTGCTCCAGATGGCTGGTCTGAGCAGCCCCTGCCTGCAACGGACCCCATGGGGCTGGAGCCCGCAGGGAGGGCTGGGATTTGCTCCAGCTGCTACTGGCTAACCAAGACTAGTAACCCTCAGCCATTCGAGTGAGCCGTTCACATGCCCCGCAGGTAGGTACTTGCCACCCTGGGTCAGTGGGTAATGGCACAAAGAGGCGTCCGATTTAGCAGGAGATACCCCGCAGTAAGTATGGAAACACGGATTGCTGTTGCTTGCTCTGTCACAGTATTAGCCAGCCTTGCTATACTTGCCATGGGCTGTTACTAGCTACTAGTGAACATTGTGCAGTGTCCATGCAGTGCTATGGTGTGGTGCATGTGCCGCCCTTGTGCAGGGTGGAATCGTCGTTAGAATGCTTGGGAGCAGAAGCTTCTGGGATACAGGGACAGTCACGCACCACAAGGGGAAAATAATTCTCGGTAACCCTAGAGGCAGGTTGCTATTGAAATTATGTAACTGCCGCCCGTTTTCTGTTCATTCCGTGTTTGCCGTGCCTCACTGCTAGCAGAATAGGCATGAATGAAATTGTTTACTAAATGTTGAAGCATTTTCTGGTTTAGCAGCCGTGTATGTAACCCGTTTGCACAACCAAGAGCATCCTTCGCCTTTCACAAGCCTCCTTGCATTGCTCACTCTGGGTACGTCTAGACTACATGGCTCCGTCGACGGAGCCATGTAGATTTGTTTGTTTGGCAAAGGGAAATGAAGCTGCAATTTAAATAATCGCAGCTTCATTTAAATTTAAATGGCTGCCGTGCTGAGCTGACAAACAGCTGATCAGCTGTTTGTCGGCTCAGTGCACTATTCTGGACGCTCCCCTACCGACATGAAAGCCCTTTATCGACCTCCCCGGTAAACCTCATCCTACGAGGCATAACAGGGAGGTCGATAAAGGGCTTTCAGGTCGGCACGGGAGCGTCCAGACTAGCGCGCTGAGCCGACAAACAGCTGATTAGCTGTTTGTCGGCTCAGCGCGGCAGCCATTTAAATTTAAATGAAGCTACGATTATTTAAACCACGGCTTCATTTCCCTTTGCCGATCAGCCTAATCTACATGGTTCCATCGATGGAGCCATGTAGTCTAGACACACCCTCTCTGTTCCCACCAGTTCAGGATTTACTATATACTGGAAATGAAGTCAGTGCCTTTCTACAGCTGCGCTCTGTGTGCTCTCAGAATGGGACTAGGTAACCACTTGAGGTAGGGGCTTGTCTGGTTTTCCACTACTGACTTTCAGAATCTTAAAACCCCATTTGGATTAAAATCTCTTCACAATGGGGACTGTCATTCTGTGTGATTTGTACAGCATGTAGCGTAATGGGCTGGGGCTGAGTACATAGACCGTGTCCCTGGGCAGGTAGGGCCCAGCTGGTGGGCGTTATGGTAGAGATGCTCTCGGGGACAGAGGGAGACATGGAGAAGGGAAGGCGTCCTGCACCTCCCACTCTATGTAAGAGCCAGAGGATGGAGGAGAATCCCGCATGTGTGGAAATGACTGAGGAAAGAGCCACCCCACTAGCGACCTCAGCTCTGACACAGACCAACTGGCTGGCGTTTCCTCTGCGGGGCTGATGGAAGACACCCAGCCTTGGGAGGCGCAGCTGGAGACTCTGGGTGCGCTGTCTTGCTTAATTTTGAGTAACCACGGAGAAAGATTTCCATCATGGAAGACAGGTAGCATTCCCGAGGGAGCACAAAAGGCAAGATATAGGCCTCCCTATGAAAGGGGAGTGAGGACAGCCCCACCCTATGGACCACTCTGTACCCAAAAAGCTAATGAAGCAATCAGTTTGCAAACACCTAGAAGATAATAAGGTGATAAGTAACAGCATGGATTTGTCAAGAACAAATCATGTCAAAGCAATCTCATGGCTTTCTTTGATAGGTAACACACCTTGTGGATGGGGAATGTAGATATGGTATATTTTGACTTGAATAAGGCTCTTGATGTTCTTTTGTGTGACTTCTCATAAACAAACTAGGAAGATACAGCTTAGATGGAGCTACTGTAGTGTGGGTGCATAACTAGTTGGAAATCCCTAATTGGAACAGTTAGGAATGGAAGGGCATATCAAGTGTGGTCCCATAGGGGTCAGTTCTGGGCCTGGTTCTGTTCAGTATCTTCATCAGTGATTTAGATAATGGCATCGAGAGGACGCTTATACAGTTTGTGCACAATGCCACGTTGGCACAGGTTGCAAGTGCTTTGGAGGACAGGATTATAATTCAAAATGATCTGGGAAAATTGGAGAAATGGTCAGAGGTAAAGAGGGTGACATTCAATAAGGACAAATGCAAAGTGCTCCACTTAGGAAGGAACAATCAGTTGCACACATAAAATGGGAAATGACTGCCTAGGAAGGAGTACTGCAGAAAGGGATCTGGGGACGATAGCAGATCACAGACTAAATTTTAGCCAACAGTGTAACAATTTTGCAAAAAAAGCAACCCTCATTCTGGGCTGCATTATCAAGAGTGTTATAAACAAGACATAAGAAGCACTTCTTCCACTGTGCTCCACACTCATAGACTCATAGGCTTTAAGGTCAGAAGGGACCATTATGATCATCTAGTCTGACTCCCTGCACAGTGCAGGCCACAAAATCTCACCCACCCCTTCTAGAATAATCCTCTCACCTATGTCTCAGATATTGAAGCCCTCAAATACTTTGAAGACCCCAAGATGCAGAGAATCCTCCAGCTGTGATCTGTACCCCATGCTACAGAGGAAGGCAAAAAACCTCCAGGGTCTCTGCCAATCTACCCTGGAGGAAAATTCCTTCCCGACCCCAAATATGGCGATCAGCTAAACCCTGAGCATGTGGGCAAGACTCACCAGCCAGACACCCAGATAGTTCTCTAAAGTAGCTCCTATCATCCCGCCATTGACCTATTTCCCACTGATAATGAATGGTCAGTTAGTTACCAAGATCATGTTATCTCATCAAACCATCCCCTTCATAAACCCATCTAGTTTAATCTTGAAACCAGATAGATCTTTTGCCCCCACTACTTCCCTTGGAAGGCCGTTCCAGAACCTCACTCCTCTAATGGTTAGAAACCTTCGTCTAATCTCAAGTCTAAACTTCCTACTAGCCAGCTTATATCCATTTGTTCTTGTGTCCACATTGGTATTAAGCTTAAATAATTCCTCTCCCTCCCTGGTATTTATCCCTCTAATATATTTAAAGAGTGCAATCATGTCCCCCCTCAGCCTTCTTTTGGTTAAGGTAAACAAGCCAAGCTCCCTGAGTCTCCTTTCATAAGACAGGTTTTCCATTCCTCGGATCATCCTAGTGGCCCTTCTTTGTACCTGTTCCAGTTTGAATTCATCCTTCTTAAACATGGGAGACCAGAACTGCACACAGTATTCTAAATGGGGTCTCACCAATGTCTTGTATAATGGCACTAACACCTCCTTATCTCTACTGGAAATACCTCGCCTAATATATCCCAAGACCGTATTAGCCTTTTTCACGGCCATGTCACAATGGCGGCTCATAGTCATCCTATAATCAACCAGGACTCCAAAGACCTTCTCCTCCTCCGTTACTTCCAACTGATGTGTCCCCAGCTTATAACTAAAATTCTTGTTATTAGTCCTGTGACGGGCTGTTACTGGTTGGGGGGCGGGGCGGCCGGAGCCCCTGCCGGCAGGGGGCTGACGGCCAGAAGCGGGCCCCCCAGCAGTCCCCCAGCGCAAACCGGAGGCGGCGGCAGGCGGCACTACCCCCGTGCCTGCGCCGGAGGCGGGAACACAGCCCGTTCCCCGCGGCCCCGGACGGCGGGGGCAGGGCAGAGCAACGCAGCTGGTCGGCCGGGCTGCGCGCCGGGACGTGCCCGGAAGGGGCGGGGCCCCGGGTAGCGGCCGGCGCAGCGGGCCAATTCAAAAGGGCCCGCCGCCGACGGAGCAGGGCGCAGGCTCCTCGCGGAGGTGGGGGAGAAGACCAGGCAGCAGGACGGAGCCCGAGCGCCACACCCCCACGGCTGTCGGCCCGGCGCTGGTCCCGAGGCCTCCGAGACAGCCACTGCCCTTGGCGGTTGCTCAGCCCCTCGGCGGATGGGGGGCGGACCCCACGCCGTCGTACCCGGAAGGAGCGGGACAACCAGAGGCGGATCGGGACTCGAGAGCTCTCCCCGGAGGCCGCACCCGGGAGCGGGACACCGCAGGACACCGAACCAGGGTAGGTTCAGGGGCGACGGACACGATCGGCAGGAGCCACCTGGAGGGAGGAAGGAGCCCGGGGCAGGGCGCTTCTGGTGACCATGGGTGGACGAGTTGCGGAGGGAATGACCCCCTCGTCCACCGCGCCGGGGCATTAACAAGCCCCGCCGCTTAGGGCCCCGGGCTGGGACCCGGAGAGAGGGTGGGACCGGGTCCCCCTCCCTCCCTGAAGAGAGCATCCCTCTCCCCATGACCTTGATGAAGGGAAAGCACAAGACGCAACCCCGCGAGGGGAGACTCTAAACCAGGGGCCTTGCGCCCCACCCCGCAGAGACGGGTAACTACTGCCGGGTTCGCTGACCCCCCCTTCCTCCCGGGAGGGGGTGATCGCACCCATTGTCGTGGGCCCCACAGCGGGGACCCGATAGTTGGAGGGAAACCAAGAGGGGGCGCTAGGGTTCGCCGATCCCCCCCCTCGGACCAAGAGTTCAGAGAAGAAAAGTTCAGAGAAGAGCGACAAAAACGACCAAAGGTTCAGTAAACATGATCTCTAAGGGTGTGTCTAGACTACATGCCTCCTTCGACGGAGGCATGTAGATTAGCCAGATCGGAAGAGGGAAATGAAGCCGCGATTAAAATAATCGCGGCTTCATTTAAATTTAAATGGCTGCCCCGATCTGCCGATCAGCTGTTTGTCGGCAGATCGGGGCAGTCTGGACGCGATGCGCCGACAAAGAAGCCTTTCTTCATCGGCACAGGTAAACCTGGTTTCACGAGGCTTACCTGTGCCGATGAAGAAAGGCTTCTTTGTCGGCGCATCGCGTCCAGACTGCCCCGATCTGCCGACAAACAGCTGATCGGCAGATCGGGGCAGCCATTTAAATTTAAATGAAGCCGCGATTATTTTAATCGCGGCTTCATTTCCCTCTTCCGATCTGGCTAATCTACATGCCTCCGTCGAAGGAGGCATGTAGTCTAGACACACCCTAAGGGAAGATTGAAAGAACTGGGTTTGTTTAGTCTGGAGACTATAAAGCTGAAAGGGTTATTATAACAATTTTCAAGTACATAGATGGTTGTTACAAGGAGAAGGGAGGAAAATTATTAATGTTTATCTCTGAGGACAGGACAAGAAGAAGTGGGCATAAATTGCAGCAAGGGCGATTCAGGTTGGACATTAGGAAAAGCTTCCTGTCAGTGTAGTTAAGCACTGGAGGTTGTGGAATCTCCATCATTGGAGATTTTTAAAAGCAGGTTAGACAAACACCTATCAAGGAAGGGCTGATAATACTTACAAGTGCAGGGGACTGGACTAGAAGAAGTGTGGAGGTCCCTTCCAGCCCTACGGTTGTAAGATTCTATGTTTTGGGTTTTGGCGAGTTCTTTTAGATCCCTTCTAGGGCCCTGTGATTTATGACAGCAAGACCCATCCTTCTCCCTGCGCTGTCTCGTTCTACTGGTGTGTCAATTAGTGTTCCCCATCCCTGTGCAGAATTGCTTGCCCCACTGCCTTTGAGCATCGCAACAATAACATTTAGTAATAATCATCCACGGACGACTGGCTTCTTCTGTGTTGCCTCTGAGAAACTAGCTGATTATGTCAAGACTGTGGTGTCTAGAGTGAATTCAGAGATTCGGGTCATGAGGTACTGGCTGCCAGAGAACCATTCCTGATTTGTGGCAGACCTGCAAGAAATGCACTGAAGCGGAATTCTTAAGCAAATGTCTAGCAGGAAAACCTATTGGACGGAGATCTGTTTGCACAGTATTTTTACCTAGTCTGTTCTGTTTTTATCATAGAACGTTTTCAAATGCTTAAAGCCCAAGAACAGTCCCTGTCCTGTTTGTTTGCAGGAGCAGATAGTCTGAGGTTCTCGGTGGCACAGAACCATGTGCTTGCTACGAGGCTGTTGGATTTCCTGCCCTCTCTCCCACTAGGATTTTTTGGGGGGTCATGAGGATGTGGGAGGATTAAACTCAGGGCTAATTTGCTTTTTTTTGTCGTCTTTAGCGAGGGAAGGATTTGGTAAAATCCTTCTTGGAGAGCTTGTCCATTTTTATTTCCACTGTTGGAGTGCATGTTCCTTGTGCACCGAAGATTGAATCCTTTTGGCCAGCAGTCCCCTGGGACTGTGCATGTGTCCTGTATGTTCTTGTGCTCATTGAGAGCCTGCCACCTGCTACTCATTTCCTTCTCGCTGTCTGAGGGTGCGAGACGCAGCTCCTGGTGTTCGCATCCTTCCTCCTCATTTTCTCACTCTCAGAATGTCAGTCCTGTTGGTTGTGTTTGAGAGTGGTTGGTTGTCCATTGGCACGGTTTGAATAAGGTGTTTTTTTAAATCTCTCTGCCTGAGTCTCTTTTCTTTAAACCAGGAGACTCTTGTAAGATGAGAGTGCTGTACGGTATGGGCACATCAGATGACTTTTTTGGTTAGAAGAATTCTCTATCTTGAACAAATGCTTCATGTGCAAATCGTTTTTCTAGTTAGGCGCATCTCAAAATATTTGTATTGGGCTGCTCAGTGTGGCCTACTAACCCTCCGCTCCATCTCCTGGACATTCAACCGCAGTCCCAACGAGCCTGAGAATTATGGATCTGCTAGGGCCTGGGCTCCACCTTTGAAAGTTCTGGCTGCAGACTCTGGAAGGACGGTTAGAAGGAAAAGAGCATCACTTCTCCTCTCCAGTTAGGGTCAGATCATCCATGGGAACTTCTGCCAAAAAAGCATGTCACCTCCTTGTTCCACATCTGAAGAGACCACATAGATTCATAGAACACTAGAACTGGCAGGGACCTCGAGAAGTCGTCACGTCCAGTCCCCTGCCCTCAGGGCAGGACCAAGCACCATCTAGACCATCCCTGTCAAATGCATGTGGGTTATCTCAGCCCCCATTCCCTTGATGTGTGCACAGCTCTGTTCAGGGAAGTTTGTTTTGACTACAGAGCGATGATTTTGTAGTGATCCACACTGGTACAGGCACAAATAAGGTCTCGTAGAAGCTCAGCTGCCATGGGTCACTACATGAGCACAGGAACTGGTAGAAAATTTTCAAAGCCACTGAGTGTGACCTTTCCCTACAAAAGCAGTCAAGCAACAGCTCTTCTGACAGGTGCCTCCAATAATCCTCAGAGAAGATTATAACATGCATTGAAAAAGGATGATGCAAGAACAAAATGCATAGGAACAAATATAGCCTACTAGTAGATTAACTTAGCATGCCTCACTGTTTTAAAAGAAGTAATTATCAGATTTTGGGGAAACTCCTTCTCGACAGTGTTTTCAACCTCAAGTTCTCAAAAGCCATGAGATATTACAAATAATACATTATCGGCCTTTAATTTTTTCTTCCGGGTTTGAGCCTTCAAATGAATGTTTAAGGCTTGGCTTTGCAATGAGGAAGCCTGCAAGCGTACATTTTCAATGGATGCTGAAATTCTCACACTAGTGCATATCTCTCGTACCTGAGATGTTAGCAAACAGTCAAGAGTCACTATAAAATCATGAGAGGTAGTAGTGCTACCCTAGTGAAACAATGTACCTGAGGCCTTTTATGACAGACCCAAGAGTAGTGACAAGGTTGAGAAAACCATACGTATAAGTGTAGAGTGTGTGGTAGGCTGTAATTTACGCCCTACGTTATCTGGACACAGGGAAGGGGGAAGCACGTGATGCTCCCAGAGGGGTGGCATGGGTGGGACAGGGTTTGATGGTGGGTTAGATGGTTCGATTTGCTTACTGTGAGTCTGAGATCCTGGACATAGGAGTGGGATGTCATAATGGAAACCTGACATTGTAAATAGCTGCAGGCAGCTGGTAACAACTGTGTGATTCGGTATATATGCACGGAGGTAGCAGTAATCTTTGCTTGAGATTGTGGCTCTACTTGGGAGAGGAGGAAGGAGGGGACATGTGGGGATGTGACAGTAGTCAGCTTATTTTCACATCAGTCCCCTGAAGCAACGGGCCTGAAAGGACATGTGATCTAGGCTGTGTTTAGAGTGGGTTGGGGAAAACATTTCTGTAACAAAAGGAAACCCTTAGAATAACCAAAGCCTGTCGTCATGGGACCCATTGTATGTGTGAGATGGTGAACCAGCTGGGGTATACACCTGGCTAACTCGCAATCCGCTTCCAGGGCTGACATACCCTTGGCATGTAGAGCATGCTGCTTTTCTCCTCCCTGTGCGCTTAGCATAGCCTGTCTGGGTCTCCTCATGAAAGAGTTTTCTAATCACTGACTAGAACATAGGCATGAGGCACCATTTGTATGGATCCCTTCTCAGAGTGAAAGGGAAATTATTAACCCAAGATGCATTTTCCCCCAACCATCAAAACACTTCAAGAATTCTTGTCTTGGAATTTGCTCTGATTCCTGGGCCTGCGTTCAGCTGCCGTAGGAGGGGGTCACTGCATTCTCAAGTGAGGCATGGAGGGGTGTTTGCAAATGTGTATTGGCGTATAACCTGTGGGGATTATAGCAGTGCCTCAGTTGTGATCATTTCCTTTCACTCGTGCATTAGACTTGGGGTTCCCTGGAGGAAGATGCTGGTTACCTGCTTTGCTGCGTTCAGCTAAGGCTGGATGGAAGCATCTGCTGCATGAAGCCATGTTGTTGGCCTCTTCAGCAGTTGTAGGATCAAAATGGTAATTGAAGTCCAGTTACAGTGAAAGGGGAGCTGTTTCTGGTGGAGGCGAGGGCACTTTCTCTGGGTGTGATTTAAAGCCAGCCAAAGTTCCACTCTTTTGGTTGTGATGTACTGGCTGGGAGGAGTGCAACTGATAAATGCCCTCCCAGCGTGTGGTTGTGGGAATCAATAAACCACACCAGATTTCATATTCTATAACAGTAAGAAGCAGTGAGGCCACTCCATGGACCATGTTGTAAATGCACCCACCCAGATTGTGTTTGAGAGGCACAGGTGCCAGTGAGCCCACCATATCGTGCAGACCAAAGGACCAGGGAGAGAGAGCAGGCAGGTCTGGATGCCTGAAACTGGATAGGGAGAGGAATAGAAGTGGGGTGTTAGTACGTATCTGAAGCCATTTAGCAAACAGGAGAAAACACTGGGTGTGAGATGCTTATCCTTGCTCTGGATCAGCTTTTTATCTTCACGGGATAGTTAAATTCAATACATGTGCAGGGGCTGCCTCTGTGGGTGCTCTGGGGCTGCAGCACCCACAGAAAAAAAAGTGGGTGCTCATAATCCACTGGCAGTCCTGCAGGTCTGCGTTTCCACCTCCTGCCTGCTGGCAGCTCATTGATCAGCTCTTGCAGAGCCCTCAGGAGGCACCGAGTCCAGCCCCCTGCCCAAAGCAGGACCAACCCCAACTCAATCACCCCAGCCAGGGCTTTGTCCAGCCAAGACTTAGAAACCTCCAGGGATGGAGATTCCACCACCTCCCCAGGTAACCCATCCCAGTGCTTCACAGCCCTCCTCGGGACATAGTTTTTCCTGCTATCCAACCTAGACCTCCTCCACTCATTCTGTCATCTGACCCCACTGAGAACAGCCTCTCTCCATCCCCTTTGAAACCCTCCTTCAGGTCATTGAAAGCTGCTCTTAAATCCCCCCTCTCTCTTCTCTTGTGAAGACTTAATAAACCCAAATCCCTCAGCTCTCCTAATGTGCTCCAGTCCTCTCATCATTGTGGTCGGCCTCCACTGGACCCTCTCCAAGGCATCCACGTCCTTTCTGTAGTGAGGGGCCCAAAACTGGACACAATACTCCAGATGTGGCCTCACCAGGGCCGAATAAAGGGGAATAATCACTTCTCTGGATCTGCTGGCAGTGCTCCTCCTAATGCAACCTAATATGCCATTAGCCGTCTTGGCTACAAGGGCACCATGTTGACTCATATCCACTATAATCCCTAGGGCCTTTTCTGCAGAACTGCTGCTTAGCCAGTCGGTCCCCAGCCTGTAGCAGTGTTTGGGATTCTTTCCTCCCAAGTGCAGGGCTCTGCACTTTTCCTTGTTGAACCATATCAGATTTTTATTGGCCCAACCCTCCAATGTGTCTAGGTCATTCTGGACCCTGTCCCTGCCCTCCGTTTACCTTTCTATCTAGCTTAGTGTTATCTATGAACTTCCTGAGGGTTCAATCCATCCCCTCATCCAGGTCATTAATAAAGATGTTGAACAAAACTGGCCTCAGAACTGACCCTTAGGGCACTCTGCTTGACACTGACTGTCAACCAGACATCAAGCTGTTGATCACAACCCATTGAACCTGATAATCTAGCCAGCTTTCTATCCACCTTATAGTCCAGTTATCCAATCCATACTCCCTTAACTTGCTGGCAAGAATACTGTGGGAACAGTATTGCTAAAGTCTAGGTATATCACGTCAGTTTGCTAAAGTCTAGGTATATCACGTCAGTTTGCTAAAGTCTAGGTATATCACGTCCACCGCCTTCCCCATATCCACAGCCAGTTAACTCATAATAGAAGGCAATCAGGTTGGTCAGGCGGGACTTGCCCTTTGTGAATCCATGTTGACTGTTCTTGATGGAATGGTAGAAGGAAGAACAGCAAAATAGAGACAATGGATTTCAGGAAGGCAGATTTTGGTAAGTTCAGAGAGCTGGTAGGTAAGGTCCCATGGGAAGCAAGACTAAAGGGAAAAACAACTGAAGAGAGTTGGCAGCTTTTCAAAGGGACATTATTAAGGGCCCAAAAGCAAGCTATTCCGCTGCAAAGGAAAGATAGAAAGTCTGGCAAAACACCGCCTTGGCTTAACCAGGGGAACTTGCATGATCTCAAAATCAAAAAGAAGTCATATAAAAAGTGGAAACTAGGACAAATTACAAAGGATGAATATAAGCAAACAATACAGGTATGCAGGGGCAAGACTAGAAAGGCAAAGGCACAAAATGAGCTCAAACTAGCTACAGGCATAAAGGAAAACAAGACGACATTCTATAAATATATTAGAAGCAAGACGAAAACTAAGGACAGGGTAGGCCCGTTGCTCAGTGAGATGGGAGAAACAGTAACAGGAAACTTAGAAATGGCAGAGGTGCTTAATGACTTCTTTGTTTTGGTCTTCACCAACAACTCTGATGATGAAGGAATGCGTAACATAGTGAATACTAGAGGGAAGGGGGTAGGTTTAGAAGATAAAATAAAATAAAAAAGAACAAGTTAGAAATCACTTAGAAAAGTTAGGGCCTGATTAAGTGCATCCTAGAATTCTCAAGGAGCTGACAGAGGAGGTATCTGAGCCTTTAGGTATCATATTTGAAAAATCATAGAAGACAGGAGAGATTCCAGAAAACTGGAAAAGGGAAAATCTAGTGTCCATCTATAAAAAGGGAAATAAGAACAACCCAGGAAGCTACAGACCAGTCAGTTTTACTTCTGTGCCAGAAAAGATAATGGAGCAAGTAATTAAGGAATTCATCTGCAAACACCTGGAAGATAATAAGGTGATAGGTAAAAGCCAGCATGGATTTGTAAAGAACAAATCATGTCAAACCAATCTAATAGCTTTCTTTGCTAGGATAACCAGTCTTGTGGATAAGGGAGAAGCGGTAGATGTGGTATACCTTGACTTTAGTAAGGCATTTGATACAGTGTTACATGATCTTCTTATCAATAAACTAGGCAAATACAACTGAGATGGGGCTACTATAAGGTGGGTGCATAACTGGCTGGATAACTGTTCTCAGAGAGTAATTATTAATGGTTCACAGTCATGCTGGAAAGGCATAACAAGTGGGATTCCGCAGGGATCTATCTGGGACCAGTTCTGTTCAATAGCTTCATCAACGATTTAAATATTGGCATAGCGAGGACGCTTATTAAGTTTGCAGTTGACACCAAGCTGGAAGGGACTCCAAATGCTTTGGAGGATGGGTCATAATTCAAAATGATCTGGACAAACTTGAGAAATGGTTTGAGGTAAATAGGATGAAGTTTAATAAGGACAAATGCAAAGTACTCCATGTAGTTAGGTGGATTTACTGCCAAGGTGTCCTCACAGGTCTCTGACTCCGTTGATGATGATCAGGTCTCGACAAACCACTGAATCTACTCACCCGTGGCGAGTAGAGTTCAGCTGGTTGCTCCATGCGCCCCATTCACTGGTGCTTTGTGCATGCGCAGTGCCAGTCTGGCACATGCACAGTGCGGGGCTGGCTAGTAGCTCTCGCTGGAGTTTGTCAAGCCCTGATGATGATACCTAGAAGGCTGCTTGTGTGTGTGCTCAGTGATGCCTGCTGTATCAACTTGTGCACTTAGTCTCCACAGCAGACCCCAAGAGAGCCCCCAAAGACCACAAACCAGATAAGGATTGAAGGTGCCAGGCCAGGTTTACTGTAGCGCAAAGTACAGTCAGAGTTGTCAGTAGAGTCTACTGAACCACTGCGCACATGTACTTGCCACAGTGGAATGACTCAATCAGTGGGAGGTCCCACTGCTCCCTAGGTCACCCAAAGGCTCTCCCCCCAAGACACCACCTTATATACAGGTACAACAAGTCACACCTCACTGCTGACGTATCAGGTTGCCACCCTCTGATGTTGTCAGGTTACCGCCCTCTGACGCTACTTAGATACCACCCATCACCCTGTACCTCGTGGTTTGATTAGATCATCACTATCCATCATGCTGTCATTTTAGACCCTTTCCTGAACCTGGGTCTGGATCTGTGAGGAGTGGGTAACAAGGTCTTTTTTAATGAGCTAGTGGTACCATGTGATTTCAACTTATGACCAGTACCAATCACTGTTCTACACCTGGGCCTATTACCAATTAGCGTTTTGCACTCTCGGCCCTGTTCGTCCCAAGTTCTGTTAGCAGGGGCTGCCTCTTGCTCACAGCTTAGCTTTGCTTTATGTTAGCCATGTTTTGTCCATCGTTAGCTAGAACTCAGGCCTCAGACTGGGTCTGTGCTGCATTAGCTTATCAAGGAATCATAGAACCATAGAGCTGGAAGAGACCTCAGAAGGTCACCAAGTCTAGCCCCCTGCTATGTTTTAGGGCTTCATCTTACTACACTCCGCTTAGGAAGGAACAATCAGTTTCACACATAGAGAATGGGAAGCGACTGTTTAGGGAGGAGTACGGCAGAAAGGGATTTAGGGGTCAGAGTGGACCACAAGATAAATATGAGTCAACAGTGTGATGCTATTGCAAAAACGAACATGATTCTGGGATACATTAACAGTATTGTGAGCAAGACCCGAAAAGTCATTCTTCCACTCTACTCTGCACTGATTAGGCCTCAATTGGAGTATTGTGTCCAGTTCTGGGCACCACATTTCAAGAAAGATACAGAGAAACTGGAGAAAGTCCAAAGAAGAGCAACAAGAATGATGAAAGGTCTAGAGAACAAGAGCTATGAGGAAAGACTGAAAAAACTGGGCTTGTTTAGTTTGGAAAGGAGAAGACTGAGAGTGGACATGATAGTGGTTTTCAAGTATCTAAAAAGGTGTTATAAGGAGGAGGGAGAAAAATTGTTCTCCTTGGCCTCTGAGGATAGGACAAGAAGCAATGGGCTTAAACTGCAGCAAAGGAGGTTTAGGTTGGACATTAGGAAAAGCTTCCTACCTGTCAAGGTGGTTAAACACTGGAATAAATTGCCCAGGGCAGTTGTGGAATCTCCATCTCTGGAGATATTTAAGAGTAGGTTAGATCAATGTCTATCAGGGATGGTCTAGACAGTATTTGGTCCTGCCATGAGGGCAGGGGACTGGACTCGATGACCTCTCGAGTTCCCTTCCAGTCCTAGTGTTCTAGAATTCTGTGATCACTTTCCTTTCTTGCAAGTGCTTCAAAATGGATTCCTTTAACATCCCCTCCATGATTTTTCCGGAGACGGAGATGAGTTCCCTGGATCGTCCTTCTTCCCTTTTTTAAAGATGGGCACCCCATTTGCCTTTTTCCAGTCGCCTGGGACATCCCCCAACTGCCACAAGCTTTCAAATATGAGGGGCAATGGCTCTGCAATGACACCTACCAACTCCCTCAGCACCCTCAGATGCATTAGATCTGGACCCATGGCTTTGTGTATGTCCAGCTTTTCTAAATAATTCTTAACCTGGTCTTTCTCCAAGGAGGGCTGCCCAGTGCAGCAGTCTGGGAGCTGCCCTTGTCTGTGAAGACAGAGGCAAAAAAAGCTTTGGGTAGTTCAGCTTTTCCCATCTCATCGGTCAGTAGGTTACCTCCCTCATCCAGTAGGGGCCCCACCCTGATCACCCTCTTATTGCTAACGTGTCTGTAGAAACCCTTTTCATTACCCTTCGCATCCCTTGCTAGCTGCAATTCCAATTGCGCTTTGGCCTTCCTTATAACTCCCCTGCATTCTCGAGCGTCATATTTATACTCCTCCCTAGTCATCTGTCCAAGTTTCCACTTCTTGTAAGTTTCCTTTTTGTGTTTAAGCTCCCCAAGGATTTCCCTGGTAAGCCAATCTGGTCGTCTCCATATCTGCTTTTCTTACTGCTCATCGCAGTGGTTTGTTCCTGTGCCTTCACTAAGGCTTCTTTAAAATACTGCCAGCTCTCCTGGACTCCTTTCCCCTTCATGTTAGCATCCCAGGGGATCCTGCCCATCAGTTCTCTGAGGGAGTCACAGGCTGCTTTTCTGAAGACCAGGGTGAGTATTTTGCTACTCTCCTTTCTTCCTTTGGTCAGGATCCTGAAATCTACCATCTCATGATAACTGCTTCCCAGGTTGTCACCCACCTCTACTCCCCCTACTACTTCCTCCCTGTTTGTGAACAGTAGGTCAAGCTGCGCATGGCCCCTGGTCGGTTCCTTCAGCCCTTGTACCAAGAAGTTATCCCCAACATTCTCCAAAAACTTCCTGGATTGTCTGTGTACTGCTGTATATGTCTCCCAACAGATGTCAGGGAGATTAAAGTTCCCCGTGAGAACCAGGACCTGTGATCTGGAAGCTTCTCTCAGTTGTCTGAAGAAAGCCTCATCTACCTCATCCACCTGATGTGGAAGTCTATAACAGACACCAACCACAACATCACTTCTGTTGCTCCCATCTCTAAACAGGCTTTTCTCCTTCCATACACAGGCGCTCTGAGCAATCATATTGCGCTTACATACAATGTAGCTCCTCCTTTTCTCCCCCGCCTGTTCTTTCTGAACAGTTTACACCCTTCCATAGCAGTGCTCCAGTCATGCAAGTCATCCCACCAAGTCTCCGTTATTCCTGTCAAATCAGAGTTCTTTGTGCCAGGACTTCCAGTTCTTTCTGCTTGTTTCCCAGGGTTCTTGCGTTCCTGTACAGACACTTTGAGAACTAACTGATTGCCCTACATTCTCCATGCGAATCGGGGTCCCCATATGTTACATCTTCTTCCCTGTGTTTCTTCCCAGTATCCCATTCCCCCAGTTCCCTCAGGGCTTAGGTTATCATTGGGTGAGAGCTTGGAGGAAGGGGTGGAGTTGGGGGGGTGTGAGGCCTGGGCTAGAACAGGGGGGCAAGTAAGTCAGCGCCTACGAAAACATAGGTTGCTCTCCTGCCAGACTACGGATGTTGCTGGACCAGAGAGTCCCAGTTTCAGGAGGTGCAACCTGTAGAAGCTTAGTAATACAAAAGCTACTTAGGACAGTCTATTTTCAAACCAGAACTGCGCAAGAAAACTGAGCCATCTGGTCTCCCTACAGTGATGACTTAAGGTTAAAAGGAGCCTTCACTGGCAATGAAAAGGGGAAGAGAGGGTCCAGACATTATCCCACTAGAGCTGTGGGGAGAGAAGGGAGGGGAAAAGCAGCCTGAGTTCATGGTGTTAGTAAGTTAAGGAGAGGGGACATTACAAATATGCAGGGATTTGGGAGGGAGCACGAAGAAAAGGCATGGAAAAGTGGGCCCATTCATAAAATGAGGGCGGTGGCCAAATCAGCCATGATTCTAAAAGGGCTGAGCTACCTGCCACAGCTATTCCTGAGCCCTCCTTGCGGAGAGTTGCCTGCAGAGGCCCAGGTAACCAGCTCCCCTTTCAGTTGTAGAGTGTGGCTTTAAATGTTTTATACCAGAGCAAAACACTTAAACAAGACCTTCCCAGTTTCTAAACGCTGCAACACACGTCACGCAACAGCGGTGCCTTCCTTACCTGAGCGCCTGTGTTTCTCACAGCGTCAGATGTCTGGAAGGGTGCATTCGAGCGTGCTTCTCAGCAGGGTTTTAGTAGATCAAATAAGGATCTGTTTTTAAAAACGCTTATTGTAAAATTGCTCACCTGTGTTTGCCACGTGCCTGTAAAAGATATCTTTTGGGATCTGCAAAAAAGAATAAGGCATTTATTTAACACAAATAAATCAATACATAAATCTGTGTAATGGCCCGATTGGCCTTGCTGCTTAGGTCATTCGGCCAGCACCGAGGGTAATTCTCCAAATCGCCGTTAATGCTACCACACGTTTTTGAATATTTTGTTCGATTTATTTCTCTCATTTAAAATCTGTTTCCTTATTGTTTCTCCTTCAATCCCCTCTCCTTTCACAGCCCTGTGTATAGGTGAGCAAAGTCCCCACGCAATTCCAGCCTCGCTTGTGGCATTTTTTATAGAGATAAAAGTTCAGTGCTGATGGTGATGATACCTGGGATTATTTATGGGATTTCATAAAAAGGAAAGGAAAAATACAGATTTGCCTGGCTTCTCTCTTCCCTTACTGCCCCCTCCCCTTCCTTCCCCATAGAGGAGTTTAATTTTAAATGATAAATGTGGAAATTAGAGACCGTCGAGAAAATCCAATTTGGTGAGGAGTTTTAAAAATCCCATAATAAACGCAGAGTGAAATGTATGATTTAATGCGGGGCGCCAATGGCTGCTATTATGTGCTATTAGCAAATCGGGGATGAGAGTGAATCTTTATCACTTGGTGAACGCGGGCTGGTCCTGCCTTTCCTTCTGCTATTGATTTGTAGCCGCTTGTCATAATGACATCGGGAAGCAATGAATGGAAGATGTGCTTTTGATAGGATTGAGGGGGTGCGAAGGGGGAGAGAAAATTCAGCAAGTTTTCTATCTCTTCTTCCTGATTAGATTTTTTTTCTTCTTTTAAGAGCTTTCACATTCCAATAAAAATGCTAAATCAGCTCTGAAGCAGAATTGTTAGGGAGTAAATAGCTAGTCACATTTAAAGGAGGAAAAGCTCTGACTTGACAGCTTTGACTTTATAGCACTGGATGAATTTTAAGAATAGTTTTTCTGGCTTCATGGTGGGTGGTCTGGGTCTGAGTAAGAGGTTGGTTAGAACATCTATGCTGAGATGTTAAGGGCAGGTTTCTATATGCTGGTGTGTGCAGCAAATTCTACCGAGTGCTATGCAGAGCGACTAAATGTCTGAGGGGTCCTTACGTCCATGTCCTTCCTTTTTAACATTTATTATATTTCTTGAGTTTGGAGCCAAAGATACCCCAAGTGAGAACCCAGGTATTGTCTCACTAAATAAAAAGATCTCCTGCACATTTGGGGTACCCTCCCCTGGGCCTGGGCCAGAGACTTTGTTGCCCAGAAGCATTTCGTCGCAGAAAACGTAGCATTAGTTCTGTGTAGGGGGAGGATGATTCCTGTGCAGTTTGGAAATGACTGTGCTCCTGTCTTGCCGAGTCGCCTTGGGTGCAAGAACTGCTTTGCTTCCACGTACCCTGATGTGTGGTGGCAGGAGCCAAGAGCCTTTTAAATACAAAACATATATCCAAGGGATGGACTGTCCCACCCGTGTGACTGGCCATTTCCCCACACTCTCCTTCTCACTGTGACACTGCTCTCCTTGGTTGCCAGATGAGCTCCCTGGCTCCTTCTGCTTGGCTGGAGGAGCAGGCCCTTACCTCTACCTGCCAGGTCAGAATCTGCATCAGGGTGGTGCCCTGACGTGAGCGAGCAAGTCGATGTGTTCTGTACGCGCCTGGAGCTCTTCTTATGCAGGCCCCCTTGCTTCCCCTTTCCTTTCCCTTCAGCTCCCGCTGGCGTCACTGAAACTGCTGGCTTTGGAAGGGCTGTGACTCGGCTCTTGGCATCTTCCCTGCGGCTTAGCCAGCCTCTGCTACTCTTATTTACCGAAACCGTCTCAGAACCAGTTGAATGAGCCTGGTTTATGGGACTCCCTGTCAGAGAACGAAATGGCAGATTAGAAATCAATGCAGAGAGTCCAAGTGCCTACTTCATCACTCGGGAGGAAGAAATACAGCACTTCTGCTGTAGGCCTGGCTCTCGTTAAAATCCAATCATTTAAAAGCCCTTTAAATTAAAGGGGGTGGGGAGGACGATGGATTTCACGAGGACAAGTCTTTCAAAGGTAAAAGCAAAATGCAGCCAGTAGACTGAACCCTCTGCTGTGCCATCCACTGTATTGATGCTGCTCTGGAGGAATGTACAGCCATCCCACATCCTTTCCCTGCGGCGCTGACAGTGTAAGCCAGACATAGCATGGCAAAGGACGGTGTCAGAGGTGTGGGGAAGGGATAGTGGAAGATCATGAAACGGGCTTCATGTCAGTTCTGTTACATTTCAGGGCAGCATCTGGAAGGAAGGCTGGGCTCCTGAGTGGCTGCTGAATACAAGGAAAGAGATCGAAGCCCACTTCAGAGATTTAGGGATGGGGCAACATGGTACGAACAGCAGGCAAGGAAGGCAATTTTAGTAGCAGCATGCTGGACAAAGCGTAGGAACGCCATGTGACCACAGGGGCAGCTAGAGATACAGTTTCACACAATACAAGAGATGATCAGAGCATGGAGCATCAGAAAGGGCAGAGAAGGAGGGATGGATTTTGCAAACATTGCCGGGGAAATAGGCAAGTTTTAGCCATGACCTGGATACTGGAAGATGGGTAAGAAGGAAGGAAACTGAGCTGACTGACTCCCAGGTGGCGGGAAGGGACTGGAGTGAAGAGAGATGGTTAGGAAGAGAAGAGGGTAGGAGCTCGTGGCGGAATAGCCAAGAAGAGGACTGGGACTTGCAATTGGGAACTGTATACCCAGCACGTTTCCCTACAGATGCAGTGGGGCGGGGGGGACTACTTGTGACAACTCTGTAGATACTAAATTTCCTGACTTTTGTCGGTGGGGTAGGTATAACTTTTGTTAAAAACAGTTAGGTGGCGTGTTGCCCTTCTAACTTCCCATGTAACGGAAACTAGCATGCAGTGCTGGACCGAGCCATAGTTACGCCCTGGGCAGCGGGCGCACGGCGCATGCACAGCCCCGCCCCCAGGCACGCGGCGCCCCTTACCACTTCAATCAGGCACCCCCTATAGGTTGGCGAACCGGGCTGCTGCCCGGCTAGCCCCCCCACTTAATCTGGCCCTGCTAGCACTTATGTATGAATGTGCCTTGTAAGAAGTTGCTTGAAGCTTGGCAGAAGTGTTAATAATAATCTTTCCAACTGTAGCCACAATTTCCCTCCAAACAGCCGCCATTTTCTGTCCCTTACGAAGGCACTAACGCCATCCGGTTGTTCTGCAAGTGGCTCTTGTGTGAAGTGCAGGGCTCACTTTGCTCGTGGTGGCGGACGTGGAGGAGCACGCCAGCTGCTGAAGAAAGCCACCCTTTCCCATTGGTGCCAGTGGGAGTGAGGCCGCAGGGAAGGAGGCTGTCTGCCCCAGGGCAACACAGACCACTGAGGCGTGCAACAAGCAACTCAGACATGGAACACCCGTGTCCTTGTAGCTCATGGGGCCATCCTGAGCGCTGAGCACAGCTCTTCCCTGTGGCACTAGTGTCAGAGGGGTATTTTCACCGTAACTTACAGCACCTGTAAAAAACCAGAGAACTGGAATTTTCTCATGCAGCCACATGGCTCTTACCACGCCGCAACCCTTGGCCTTCAGAGCATTGCCACTCAACTATCCTCTTCCTGAGGGGTGCCCCGCGGGAGCAAGGCGCCTTCTTATCACACACTCTGTAAGTGTGGGCTGCACAGCAGCAAGTGCTTTGGATCAGGACTTGGGCGCCAGTCCTGGCCCTGGGAAGAAACCTGAGCTTGTGGCTCTGGAGAGCGCGGCCAAGGGCTGGCAAATTTTCGCTGAGAGGCTGTGACTGAAACAGGCCTCTGCCTTACCACAGGAAAGGCTCCAGTGCCCGACATGGCTAGCCCTTTTCACCTGTTGGCCCTTTTCACGTGACTCCCTTGTGAAAGGGTGTGGCTGGCATCAGTGTCCAAAGATGGACTCTCAGGCTATGCCTGCATGGTGTGGGTCTGCACAGAAAATGTGCATCACCACTCAGAGAGCACTGCAGGCAGCAGCTGCCGTGCGTTCACGGTCAGTGCCAGCACCACAGCGCGATCCCACTTGAGGGACTTGCCTAGGCATTCATTGGGGTGCCCTTTGGGCAGCAGTCCCTCAGAACCTTTCCTTCTTCTGCCACTAAGCATGGTGGGAAGGTGCAGGGGGTCATGAAACATCCTGGGTCCTATCCCAAAGCCCTCTGATGCATCACTTTCCTTCTGCATTTGGTGCTGTCTTTCAATGGTTTGTATACCGCACATTCTGCCTCCTGACTCTGCAGGAGTGGCTCCCACACTGCGCACCAGTGTGCTGCTCACCCCCACTAGCATATCACAAACTCTCCAACTCACGGAGGTGCTGACTACGGGGACGTTACTTTGGGGCTCAGGAAACAAGCAGTGAGTGGTGCAATCGCACCGTCATCCGCATGCGGGATGAGGGTCAGTGGCTGCAGAACCTTTGGCTAAGAAAAACCAACTCCTGGAGCTGGGTGGTGAGCTCGTCCCAGTCCTGGGGCACATAGACATGAGCGTGAGAGCTGCCCTGTCAGCATGGCCTTTGCACTGTGGAAGTTGGCTCCTCCCAACAGCTACCGATTGGTTGCTAACCAATTGGGATGGGTAAGCTGACGGGTGCAGGGTGTTAATCACGGCCTGCTGCGAATGAGCGTGACTCTGGGCAGCGTGCAGCTTGTTATTATGACTTTGCACAGATGGCTTCCCTAAGGGCAGAGTGGTGATAGCTGGCACACATGTTCCAGTTCTGGCACCAGACCACCGTGCCACCGAGTACATTAATCGGAAGGTGACATTGACCTTGCTTTTCCCACCACTTGTGGCTAACCATGGGCATTTCACAGACATTAATGCAGGCTGGTCTGGAAGGGTGAGTAAGGCTCACATCTTTCGTGGCACTGACCTGCTCAGGAAGCTGCAAGCAGCGACTTTCTTCCCAGACCAGAAGATCACCCTGTAGAATCATAGAACTGGAAGGCACCTCGAGAGGTCATCGACTCTCGTCTCCTTCCCCCACAGCAGGACCAAGCACCGTCTAGATCATCCTGACAGGGGAGTAATGAAGAGTAACGTTAGTTCAAACCAAGGGGTTTGGTTCGAACGAACGCATCCCGGCGCGCACTTTCACTTTCAAAACAGCTCTTCAGCAGAGTAACATGCCGGCGAGGTCATGCTAATGAAGCGCAGGATATTTATATCCCCACTTCATTAGCAATTTTGGTCGCCTACATTTGCATCCCTACTTCGAACTAGGGTGCAAGTGTAGCTGTATCCTGAGAGAAAGGGGAAGTGGCCTGGGGAAGGAGACAGCAATAGACTGCACTGATACTCAGCAGGCAACTGCTCCTTACAGGGTGGGTGAGCCTGGTCCCCTCCAAGCCCTTGCAGCCCTAAAGGTGTAAGAAGAAGCCTGGTTACCCCACTAGTTACCTCTCTCCACTCGGAAAACTGACCATTTATTCCTACCCTTTGTTTCCTGTCTTTTCACCAGTTATCAGTCCACAAAAGGACTTTGCCTCTTATCCCATGACAACTTACTTTACTTAAGAGCCTTTGGTGAGGGACCTTGTCAAAGGCTTTCTGGAAATCTAAATATACTATAGCCACTGGATTCCTCCTGGTCCACATGTTTGTTGACCCCCTCAACGAACTCTAGATTAGTAAGGCATGATTTCCCTTTACAGAAACCATGTTGACTTTCCCCCAACAAATTATATTCCTCCATGTGTCTGACAATTTTATTCTTTACTATAGTTTCAACTAATTTGCCCGGTACTGACGTTAGACTTACCGGTCTGTAATTGCTAGGATCACATCTAGAGCCCTTTTTAAATATTGGTGTCACGTTAGCTATCTTCCAATAATTAGGTACGGATTTAAAGCATATAAAGCATAGGTTACAAACCACAGTTAATAGTTCTGCAATTTCCCGTTTGAGTTCTTTCAGAACTCTTGGGTGAATGCTATGTGATCCCGGTGACTTGTTACTGTTAAGTTTATCAATTTGTTCCAAAACCTCCTCTAACTGCACCTCAATCTGGGACAATTCTTCAGATTTTTCACCCAAAAAGAATGGCTCAGGTTTGGGAATCTCCCCAATATCCTCAGCCATGAAGACCGAAGCAAATAATTCATTTAGGTTCTCTGCCATGACTTTATCATCTTTGGGTGCTCCTTTAGCATCTCGATCGTCCTAGGGCCCCACTGGTTGTATAGCCGGCTTCCTGCGTCTGATGTACTTAAAAAACATTTTTCTATTACTTTTTGAGGTTTTGGCTAGTTGTTCTTCAAACTACGTTTTGACTTTTCTTATTATATTTTTACACTTAATTTGACAAAGTTTATGCTCCTTTCTATTTTCCTCACTAGGATTTGACTTCCACCTTTTAAAAGATACCTTTTTATCTGTCACTGCTTCTTTTACCTAATGGTTAAGCCACGATGGCACTTTTTTGGTTCTCTTACTGTGTTTTTTAATTTGGGGTATACATTTAAGTTGGGCATCTATTATGGTGTCCTTGGAAAGTTTCCATGCAGCTTGCAAAGATTTTACTTTTGTCACTTTACCTTTTAATTTCTGTTTAACTAACTTCTTCATTTTTGTGTAGTTCTCCTTTCTGAAATTAAATGCCACAGTGTTGGGCTGCTGAGGTGTTTTTCCCACCACAGGGATGTTAAATTTTATTACATTATGGTCACTATTTCCAAGCAGTGCAGTTATATTTACCTCTTGGACCAGATCCTGCACTCCACTTAGGACTAATTCAAGAACAGTCTCTCCTCTTGTGGGTTCCAGAACCCATAGCTCCAAGAAGCAGTCAATTAAGGAATCAAGAAATTGTATCTCTGTATCCCATCCTGAGGTGATGTGTACTCAGTCAATATGGATATGTCTACATTTGCCCCCTAGTTCGAACTAGGGAGGCAAATGAAGCATACTGAAGTTGCTAATGAAGCATGGGATTTAAATATCCCATGCTTGATTAGCATATTCGCCGGCCTCATTGCACAAGGAATAACAGTTAATTCGAGGGAAGGGTATTGGATCAAACTACTGCGTCTACACGCGGCGAGTTAATTCGGGCTACCGGCTTTTTAAAATGACCAGCCGCGAATATGCTAATAAAGCGTGGGATATTTAAATCCCGCGCTTCATTAGCAACTTTGGTATGCTTCATTTGCCTCCCTAGTTCAAACTAGGGGGCAAGTGTAGACATACCCTTTGTGAGGGACCTTGTGGGGATGGTTGAAATCCCCCCACTATTATCGAGTTTTTTAATTTGATAGTCTCTCTAATCTCCCTTAGCATTTCAAAGTCACTATCACTGTCCTGATCAGGTGGTCGATAATAGATCCCTACTGCTATATATCAGCTTGCTGGGCCCTGACTGGCTGTGGCAGAAGAAGCCACTCTATTCTGCTTGGAGGACCTATTTTCTGCTCTTCTCCCTGGAGCAGGGTGCAGCAAGGCCTTCAGCCTCCAGCAGGGGCATCGGGCCTAGTCTATCCCGTCGCACACCCTCACCTGCCATCTGGCCACTAGCTCACTTCTACAGAACGCATTCTCACACGGAGAAGCTTCCATACTTCAGAACTTTAACTAACAAACAATCTGGCCTGTGAAAGAGATGTTTCCGTCTCCTCCCCAAACCCTCACCCACCTGCCCTTGTGCCCAAGCCCAGCAAAAGTCAGTCCTGGTTCAGGAATTGGTTTCGATGCATAAAGGTGCAATGAAGTACCTGAAAAGTGCTTCTTCCCATGTCCTTCTGATCGCTTTCAATTCGGCTTCAATTGTGGGTTCCATGCTGTTCTTGCCCTACTGTCGCCTCCTGCCCTGGCGATTCAAACTCAGTACCCATCTTGTTACGTCATTATGACCTTCTCTCCCAGCCAACTCCATTTTCATCCTATAATTTCCTGTCTTAGTTGTCCTTGCCCTCTGTTTGTCAGAGGCTGGAGAAGGATGGCAGGAGACAAATCGCTTGATCATTGTCTTCGGTCCACCCTCTCTGGGGCACCTGGTGCTGGCCACTGTCGGTAGACAGGATACTGGGCTAGATGGACCTTTGGTCTGACCCAGTACGGCCGTTCTTATGTTCTTATGTTGTTTTGTGCTCCTCCAGAGTTTGTTTGTGCTTTTTTTCCTGGTCATCTGACACTGATAATTTGTTTGAGGCAGCTGATGTGTAAACCTTGGAGTCTTAGTGAGTCTCTAAATTTCAGCACCATGTAGTAAAACTAACTTTACAAGACTTAAATATTCAAAGTTTAGTTTGGAGGGTAAGGTTTCTTTTTCTCCAGATGAGTTTTAGAGGTATAAAGCTATGTCTGCCTTTTGCTATTATGGCTCTAATATTTTCATTTAGTGCATCTGTTGTACTTATAGTGCTGTCAAGGTATGTGAATTATCAGGCTTCTGCTATGTCAGTCCCAAAAATGTTATTGGTGTTTCTTTATTGTCTGTTGAGACTCGTGATTTTAATCTTCTCTGTGTTGATTTTCAAGCCTACTAATGATTCATAGGCCTGGAGATCATTTGTTTTGGCTTGCATCTCTGTGTGGGAATCAGCTAGCAAGTTGCTGTCATCTGAAAGGTCATGGTGTTCTTACACCTATGTGACACTCTGAGCCAGAGAACCCCTTCAGTGCCAAGTGGCGAGGGCACACCATAGTGTAACTCGTATCAGGCCTGAAATACGCATTGCTGCAATTGACTGTTATATTCTGTATCAAAAAGGTGTCAGATAAGGTACCGTATAAACTGATGATATGCTTACCATTTACTGTTACTGTACTAGAAGACTTGCCCAGCATTGCCCAGGTCCGCTAGGGTATAGGGCTGGCGGCGTGGGGGGTGCAGGAGTTAGGGCAGGGCCTTGGTGATGGGGGTTCAGGGCAGAAGGCCAGAGGGTGTGGGGGATTCTGGAAAGGGCCAGTGAGGGCTCCCTCCCCCTAGTCCCTCCCATGGCAGGGGGCGTGGCAGGGGCTCCTTCCACACTGGCGCCTCCTGGGGAAGGACAGTGGGGTTCTCTCTCCATCTGCCCTGGTCCCTTCCAGGGTGGGTGGTCTGCCAGGGCTTTCTCCCTCCTCCATCCCCCCTCCTGGGGTTGAGGAGGGCCATCAATGGCTCTTCCCCAGGCGGGGGGGCTACTTACCCAGTCTGGTGGCAGGCAGGATGGCGAGTCCCATCCCCAGCTGGCCACTCTTGATGGTTTGGCTGACCTCCGTGGTGACTCTGCAGTACAGCTGTCCCTGTGTTTGCTTCCCCCAGTGGTGACTGAGTATCACATCCTTCCTTTCCATGTTCTGGAAAACAGTCCCATTTCGGCACGTCCCATTCTCCTGCACAACCACACCCTGACCTTGCTTTAAGTTAGAGAAGAGGAAGCTGCCTACCACATTTGGTGGTGTTAGCTCTCACCATTTGGGAGGTGTTCTTGAATAGACAGACAGGTACGCATTTCTGATACAGATAGATGATGTATGTATGAGCAATAGATGCTTGAATGCATCTCCAATGCGAATTGGAAAAGGACATTATATTTACATGAAGGGCTGTCCAAAGTACTAGGCAAACCAGTGTGGAAGATGGCCACTTAACACTCTTGACGGGATGGAAGCTGTAGTCCAGGAAAACTTCCTGCTTCCTGAAGCAAGGTCACTGAACTTTGGAAGAGATAAGCAAGGAGAAAGAGCCATTTTGGCATCCATTACTGTGCAGATACAAGAAGCCAGCGCTCTTGTATAATGAGGAAAATGAACCTTTTAACAAGAGGGTTTGAAAATCTCTTGAAACCGACTAAGGTGAGAAGCCTACTTAGACCAAGACTGTAAGGGTATGTCTAGACTACATGCTTCTGCCAACAGAGGCATGTAAAATAGGCTACCCGACATAGTCAGTAAACCTAGTTCCATGAGGCATAAGGGAGCGGTCGACAAAGGCTTCCCCTGTCGACCGATCCGCGTCTTGACTCACGCGTTGTGCCAATGATCAGCTGAGCCGGCACAGCGCGGCGGCCATTTTTATTTAAATGAAACCGGAGATATTTAAATCCCCGCTTCATTGACTATGTTGGGTAGTCTAATTTGGCTTCTGTTCAATAGCTTTGGTTTAGCCAATCAGGACAAATCTAGACTGGTGAAGGTGTGACTAGAAGGTAAACCAGGCCCTTAACAGGTTGCAACCTAATTTTGGTAAAAGTTTGCAGATCAAAACCTGCATCTGACTTAGCTATTCCCCCTTCCCGCACTGTGCACTACTGTTGTCTTAAAAAGAACTGGCACTGGACTTCAGCAATAGCAAGTCCAGCCCAACTGCCATGACTGGCTCTTTTTTCCGTCCAAGAAGGTGTTTAAACAATCTTTTATACCTTCTGGAAGAAGTCTGAGCAGTTACTTTTTCATTGAAGAGAGTTTCTAACATCAGAAGGCCCCGCGCATTTCTTCCACAAAAGTTCTGGAACATTTGCTGGATTGTCTTCTCCCGCAGAGGAGCGTCTAGGTTTAGAGATGCTATTGGGGCTCATGGCCTCTTCCATAGACATATGACACCTCTTGCACATCAGTGCCAAAGGCCACTACAGCATCAAGTCACACTGGTTGTGGACAGCATGGGAGTGCTGACTAGCTTTCCTCCAGGAGAGGGCGGCAATCGCCAGCCATAAGAGTGTAGAAATTGCTAGACTCACTCAGATCAGGGCCTATCTACTTCAAGATCACAGAACCCCAGGGCTGGAAGAGGCCTCAGGAGTCATTGAGTCCAACCCTTTCCCCAAAGCAGGACCAACCCAACTCAATCATCCCAGCCAGGGCTTTGTCAAGCTGACACTTAGAAACCTCTTGGGATGGAGACTCCACCCCCTCCCCAGGGAACCCAGCCCAGAGCTTCACCACCCTCCTAGGAAAAGAGTTTTTCCTAATATCCAACCTAGATGTCCTCCACCGCAACCTGAGCCCATTGTTCCTCATTCTGTCATCTGTCACACCTGGGAACAGCCTCTCTCCATCCTCTTTGGAACCTCCCTTCAAGGAGTTGAAAGCTGCTAGCAAATTCCCCCTCGCTCTGCTCTTCTGCAAACTAAACAAGACCAAATCCCTCAGTCTCTCCTCATAGGTCATGTACTTCTGCCCCTTCATCATTTCTGTTGCCCTCCTCTGGACTCTTTCCAATGCATACTCATCTTTTCTGTAGTCTGGGGCCCAGAACTGGATGCAATACTCCAGATGTGGCCTCACCAGAGCTGAAAAAAGGGGAATAATCACTTCTCTAGATCTGCTGGCACTTATAAGTCAATGGACTGTTGACTCATATCCATCTTCTCGTTCACTGTCATCCCCAAGTCCTTTTCTGCAGAGCTATTGCTTGGGCAGTCAGTCCCAGCCTGTAACAATGCTTGGGATTCTTCCATCCCAAGTGCAGGGCTCTGCACTTGTCCGTCTTGAACCTCATCTAATTTCTTTTGGCCCAAATCGCCAATGTGTCTAGGTCACTCTGGACCCAATCCCTGCCCTCCAACATAACTGCTTCTCCCCCCTCCCCCCCAGCTTAGTGCTGAGGGTGTAATCCATCCCTTCATCCAGGTCATTAAAAAAGAGGTTGAACAAAACCGGCCCTAGAACTGACCCTTAGGACACGTCACTTGATACAGACTGCCAACCAGACATCGATCCGTTGATCACTATCGGTTGACCTTGGCAATCTAGCCAGATTTCTATCCACCTTGCAGTCCATTTATCCAGTCGATAACTTCTTTAACTTGTGGGCAAGTATACTGCAGGAGAACGTAAGGTGATGAGTATCAGCTGTGTTAGAAGAAAATGCAAGAAATTCCTCTCTAATATCCAATGGACTTGAAGCTTTATGGGGTGGGTTAGTCTTATATTTGAAACAGTTGATTGTTTCCCTCCTCTTTTCAAATTGGTTCAAATTCTATATTACTCTGCCTAATCTGAGCTTTGATATGCTGCTGAGCCACACAATTTATTGTGGCCTCACTGAATTTGTTTATGCTTTCAAGATTGCCTTTTTGACCAATGTTGACAGTGCTATTAGAATGTTGATAGTCACTTCATGAATTTTAACTTAATTCCGAGAATACACAGAAGTTAAACTTACTGGTCTGTAGGCTCCTGGGTTGTTCTTATTTCCCTTTTTATAGATGGGCACTAGATTTGCCCTTTTCCAGTCTTCTGGAATCTCTCCCGGCTTCCATGAGTTTTTAAAGATGATAGCTAAAGGCTCACATATGTCCTCTATCTGCTCCTTGAGTATTCTCGGATGCATGTCATCAGGCCCTGGTGACTTGCGACATCTAACTTTTCTAAGTAATTTTTAACTTGTTATTTTTTTATTTTATCTTCTAAACCTACCCCCTTCCCACTTGCATTCATTATGTTAGGCATTCCTTCATCAGACGTCTCAGTGAAGACCGAACCAAAGAAGTCATTAAGCACCTCGGCGATTTCCAAGTTTCCTGTTACTGTTTCTCCCTTCTCACTGAGCAGAGCCTACCCTGTCCTTAGTCTTCGTCTTGCTTCTAATATATTTATGGAATGTCGTCTTGTTTCCCTTTATGTCTGTAGCTAGTTTGAGCTCGTTTTGTGCCTTTGCCTTTCTAGTCTTGCCCCTGCATACCTGTGGGCTGTGTCTACACTGCACCCCTTTTCCGGAAAAGGGATGCAGATGAGACAAGTCGGAATTGCAAATGAAGCGGGGGATTTAAATATCCCCCGCTTCATTTGTATAAACATGGCTGCCGCTTTTTTCCGGCTCGGGGCTTTGCCGGAGAAAAGCGCCAGTCTAGACGGGATCTTTCGGAAAATAAAGCCTTTTCCGAAAGATCCCTTATTCCTCTTAAAATCAGGAATAAGGGATCTTTCAGAAAAGGCTTTATTTTCCGAAAGATCCCATCTAGACTGGCTCTTTTCTCCGGCAAAGCCCCGAGCCAGAAAAAAGCGGCAGCCATGTTTATACAAATGAAGCGAGGGATATTTAAATCCCCCGCTTCATTTGCAATTCCGACTTGTCTCATCTGCATCCCTTTTCCGGAAAAGGGGTGCAGTGTAGACACAGCCGTATTATTTGCTTATATTCATCCTTTGTAATTTGTCCTAGTTTCCACTTTTTCTATGACTCCTTTTTGATTTTGAGATCATGCAAGTTCCCCTGGTTAAGCCAAGGTGATGTTTTGCCAGACTTTCTATCTTTCCTTCGCAGCGGAATAGCTTGCTTTTGGGTTTAATAATATCCCTTTGAAAAGCTGCCAACTCTCTTCAGTTGTTTTTCCCCTTAGTCTTGTTTCACATGTGACCTTACCTACCAGCTCTCTGAGCTTACCATAATCTGCCTTCCTGAAATCCATTGTCTCTTATTTTGTTGTTCTCCCTTCTACCATTCCTTAGAATCATGAACTCTGATTTCATGATCCCTTTCACCCAAGCTGCCATCCACTTTCAAATTCTCAACCAGTTCCTCCCTATTTGTTAAAATCAAATCCAGAACAGCTTCCCCCCAGTAGCTTTTTCAACCTTCTGAAATAAAAAGTTGTCTTCAGTGCAGTCTGAGAACTTATTGGATAGTCTGTGCCCCACTGTGTTAGTTTCCCAACATATGTCAGGATAGTTGAAGTCCCCCATCACCACCAAACCCTGCGCTTTGGTTGATTTTGTTAGTTGTTTAGAAAAAGCCTCATCCTTCTCTTCTACCTGAGTAGGTGGTCTGTAGTAGACCCCTACCATGAAATCACTTTTGCTTTTTACCCCTTTTAACCTAACCCAGAGACTTTCAAAAAGTCTATCTCCACCTCAGTCCAAGTGTATACATGTTTAATTTAGAAATCAACACCTCCTCCCTTTTTTCCTTCCCTGTCCTTCCTGAGTATGCTATACGCTTCTATACCAATATTCCAGTCGTGTATATTATCCCTCCAAGCCTCTGTGATACCAAAGATGTTATAGTTGTGTTTGTTTATTAGCACTTCAAGTTCTTCCTACTTATTACCCATACTTCTTGCATCGAAGTATATAGGCATCTAAGATACTGACTTGATCTTGCCTCCCAGTTCTGCCTTTTCCCTCTTTTTTCTCTGATATTATAGTCCACTATCCCTCCAATTTCCGACCCATCTCCCAGGTCTCCATGTTCTCCACTTACCTGGGGGCTTTGCTCACCTGTCCCCGTCGAACCTAGTTTAAAGCCCTCCTCACTAGGTTAGCCAGTCTGTGTCCAAAAAGGGTCTTCCCCCTCCTTGAAAGGTGAATGCCATCTCTGCCTAGCAGTCCTTCCTGGAATAGCATCCTGTGGTCAAGGAAGCCAAAGCCCTCCTGGTGACACCATCCTCGCAGCCAGGCATTCACCTCCAGGATGCACCTGTCTCTGCCTGGGCCCCTGCCTTTGACGGGAAGGATCGAAGAGAATCCCACCTGCGCTCCAAACTCCTTTACCTGTACTCGCAAAGCCATGTAGTCACTTTTGATCTGCTCAACATTACACCTTGCAGCATCGTTAGTGCCCACATGGATGAGTAGCATGGGCTAGTAGTCAGAAGGCCGGATAATCCTCAACGATACCTCCGTAATGTCTCAGATACGGACCTCTGGCAGGCAGCACCTCTCGAGATGACATGACAGATGGGTGCCTCCGTCCGCCTCAGAGGAGAGTCACCCTGCAGCTAAGTCTGACCTGATATGCTCTGTGGAAGCACAGGAGATTCTGGGTAAATTCCTGACTGTCACTTACACCAAATTTTAAAGGTAATTAGCTTTGCTGCACTTAAGAGCCAAAATCCTATTGATAGTCAATGAGATTTTTAGTGCCTAAGAGCCTAAATTCCTTTTGCAAATGAGACCTAGGCTTCAGTATCATCTGGGCCTTGCAATGCTGAGCACAGCTATGCTAATCCCCTTTAGAAATCTGGGACTTACATTGCCATTTTCTCTGTGGGCAGTAGATAATTGTCTCTCTTCTGTGTTCATTGAATCTGTTTTGAGCTACATATCGAATGGGAAGGGACTATCTAGGAAGGAGTCCTGCAGAAAGCGATCTAGAGGTCAAAGTGGACCACAAGCTAAATAAGAGTCAGCAGTGTGACACTGTTGCAAAAAAAGCAAACATGATTCTGGGCTGCATTAACAGGAGTGTGGTACACAAGACACAAGAAGTCATTCTTCTGCTCTACTCTGTGCTGATTAGACCTCAACGGGAGTACTGTGTCCAGTTCTGGGTGCCACGTTTTCAGGAAGGATGTGAACAAATTGGAGAAGGTTCAGAGAGGAGCAACAAAACGAGTAAAGGTCTAGACAACATGAGCTATGAGAGAAGATTGAAAATTTGCTTGTTTGGTCTGGAAAAGAGAAGACTGAGAGGGGACATAACAGCTTTCAAGTACCTAAAGTTGTTCTTCGAGTGATTGCTCATGTGCCACAGGTGCTGGAGGAGGATCCAGGGAGACCCCCATGAGGATATTTCGGAGGCGAACCTCTCTGTCCCTTCGGGTCTTGAAGTAAAGGCTCTGCAGCTCTTGCGCTTATCTACTGCATGGCCCACTCCCAGGCACTTAAGGCAGGAGTTGTGTGGATCTTCCAAGGACATAAACTTTGTGCACTCTTTGCACTGCTTGACACCAGAGAGCCGAGGCATGTCCTGTCCCCTGGGTGGGAAGAAACACAAGGAATCCCCACAGTGAACTTATCGACAACTTAAAACTTGAGAAACTATCTATCTACAGCACAAAAGCTAGGGAAGGCACACTTGCTCGAGACAAGAGACGCTAGCTCCGACAACCATCACTGGCCGTAAGAAGGAACTGAGGGAGGGGACAGAAGGCAGGGTGCTATATACCTAACCATACTGGCGCCACTCTAGGGGTCTCTCCTGCCAATCTATGGTATCTTGCTAGGAAAAGCTTCCCAGCAACTGTGCATGCAGGACGCACGCACCTAAATGCAGGGCCAGATTAAGGCATGGGCTAGCCGGGCAGCTGCCCGAGGCACCAACCTATGGGGGGTGCCTGATGGCAGCTGAAAGGGGCGCATTGTGCCCCTTACAGCTGCCATCAGGCTCCGTGCACCCAGCTCCTGGGCTGCAGCAGCTCCCAGCAGTCACCCTGCAGCGGCTGCCCGGGGCGGGGGCCGCATTAACCCCCCCAGCGCCGGCCAGCAGCGCCCTTCCCCACGCGGCCACGGGGCCCTGTGTGGCCAGTAGCCGGGTTGGGCCGGGCACGTGTGTCCTGCCGCCACCAGCTCCACATGGTGGCGCGGGGGCGGGGCCGTGCATGCGCCCTCCCCCAACTCGGGGCGCAATTAAATTGTCTGCCCAGGGTGTCGGAATGGCTCGGTCCGTTCTTGCCTAAATGGAATGGACATGAGCAACACATCTCAAAGAACACCAGTTACGGAAGGGAACCATCTTTTTTGTTACAAGGAAGAGGGAAAAAATTCATTCTCCTTAACCTCTGGTGATAGGACAAGCAGCAATGGGCTCACATTGCAGCAAGGGAGGTTTAGTTTGGACACCAGGAAAAACTTCCTATCAGGGTGGTTAAACACTGGAATAAGTTGCCTAGGGAGGCTGTGGAATCTCCATCCCTGGAGACATTGAAGAGCAGTTAGACAGACACCTGTGAGGGTTGTTCTAGAGCAGGGTTTCCCAACCTATGGGCTGGGACCCAAATATGGGTCGCCATTACATTTCAAAAGGGTCACCAGGTGTCTCCCCAGGTGGCTCTTAAGGAGCCATTCACACATTTTTTTTAATTGCCCTGGGTCACCAAGTCCTCCTGAATTGTCAAAATGGGTCCCTACCTGGAAAAGGTTGGACACCACTGGTCTAGATGGTGCTTGGTCCTGCCGTGAGGCCAGGGGACTGGACTTGATGACCTCTCAAGATTCCTTCCAGTTCTGTGATTCTAACATTTATTAATGTAGCTGGGTTTTCCCTTTCAGCTTCTTCCTGTCCTCTGTCAAGGTATGCTGTTTGTGTTTTTAGTGAATTGTTAGCAACTGACAGTTCTTCAGCAACCCACTGTAATCAGATTCGTGTCTTCTCGTCGGTCATGGAACCCTGACTTGGTCCTTTTCATCTTCACAGCCTGGGGAAGCTCTTCATGCCACTTGTTGCTAACAGCAATTTAATTATATATGAAAAAGTGAGCAAGTTGTAGCCATTAGTACTGGGCCCTCAGTTCCTATCAGCATGTTCTCCCCCGAAGCGTGCTTTACGGCAATGAAGTCCATGCCAGTAGCAGCAAGAGGGCCCTGTGTTCTTATGCAGACAGAACTATGTCATTTAGGAAGTGTCTGGGCTTTTCCAGCCTTTGGAATGTAATTAGCACTCAGTGCCTGTCTGTGTGGATCAGGCTGAGCCCTCGGACGCGTTTGTGCGTGAGCCAGGCCGTCCGTATGTTGGGGTCTTAGAGCTTACTCTGCCAGATGGAAAGTGAAACTGACGGTCCACCTCCCCACTACTGACCATGTAGAGCTCTGCTGCTC
The DNA here is from genome assembly GCF_052426305.1 of Pelodiscus sinensis. Lineage (NCBI taxonomy): Eukaryota > Metazoa > Chordata > Testudines > Trionychidae > Pelodiscus > Pelodiscus sinensis. The sequence goes on from NC_143063.1 coordinate 51,747,803, forward strand.
TTTGCCTTGGTGTGCAGGCCTGATGCATGTTGTGGGCGGGACTTCTTCAGCTTTCGCTAGCTGGAGTTCCTTGTCCACCTGCTGCACATGGCATATGGAGAAGTCACTCCAATGAGAAAAGTCCATCCTCAGTAACCGACTCTCTAAGAGAGTGTTCTCTGCGTTTTTCCACGGCTGGCTTGCCTGCCTCTCTTCCTGGGAGCCCGGCGCTCTGAGGAGCACTGTGTTGGAAGATGTAGCGGCTCCATGGCGTCTGAGTGTTCCTTGCCACGGGGAAGTGTTCCTGCATTCCCTGTGGGCACTGTTTCCACAGGGCTCCTGAGGCGCGAGGGTCTGTAGCCCAAGAGTGTGCCCTGAGGGGAAGGGCTCTGTGTGGTACAGCTGTTGCAGTCCCAGTCTCTCCTGGCTGCAACCTGCCTCCAGAGCCATCCCATCCACCGGGCAGCTGGGGACAGCCACCTGGGGCCTGTGCTTTGGGGGCCCCATGGCAGAGGCCCCAGCTGTCCTACGAATGGGACAGTGCCCAATAGTGAGGTTTGCTCCAAGGTGGCCTGGGGGATTTCCTGGAGGGCCTGAGGCCAGCAGTGGGGGAGGGGCCCCCATGCTCACTGCAGTGGTGGGAAGTGGAGTGACCCTGCCCCAGCCTGCTCTGTGCCCCCCAGCCCGGGCAAGGTGGGCTTGGGGGAGTGAAGTGCCCTGGCTGGGAGGTGGCGGGCGGAGCAGTCTGCTGCACTTGGCATGGCTCCCACTGCCAAGGAGAGTACGGTGGCCGGACTTCTGCTGCTGCCCTGCACCAGCCCCTCCGTAAGCATCGCTCGGGGGTGGCTGCTAGGGGCTGCCGGGCAGAGCAGGGCCCTGGCTTGGGGTGGGGCAGAGCAGAGGTGGGAAGAGGTAGGGTGGGGGCAAGTCCTGGGACAGAGGGGCAGCTGCCCCCTCTCCTCAGGGGCGGAAGAGATTGGCTAGGTGGGACGTCTGCCTGAAACTCAGCCACAGCATGAAGCACTGCAGACGGAGTGGCGGGCTGGGCTGTGATCGCCTCCTGGTGCTCCTGCCGGGGCTGTTAGTGCATTTAAATGAGTTCCGTTGCCGTAGCCCCCGCGGCGAGCCCGGACCTGTCCGAACGCTGATGGCCAAGGGCTGTGCTCTGAGGGGCATCCTGAGGGCGAAGCAGGCAGAGAGTGTGGTAAGTCAGTGGGGTCCATTCGAGGCAGCTCAGCGGGATTGGGCTTCAAGAGGGGAAGGCCTTGGGGGCAGGAGGGGGAAGGCCTTGTGGATGAAGACAGAGGCTGCCCCAGCGATGAGTGAGAATCTGACAAGCAGGCATACAAGGTGGGTGCAATGGCCGGCAGAGGGGCCCCAAGGCCACAGAAAGCTGGATGAAGGGGACGGGCAGAGGGGTTTACATTGCTAAGATAGCAGCAGGGAGGCCGGGCGGATTAAGGGTGAGCAGTGACGTGAGCAGGGTTGGGCGGGTGGCGGTGCATTTGCCAGTGCTGGCTGGTGCGGGTGCTGGAGAGAGAGGACCGCTGGCCACGCGGAAGAAGCAGCAGCATGTCGAAATGGCGCAGGTAGGCAGGGCCGGTAAAGGATAGTGTCACAAGTCAGGGCGGGCCGGTGATCTGAACTGGAGGCGAGACGTGTGCTGCTGGTCTGGCGCGTTCGGTGGGGTGCCAGCGGGTGTTGCAGAAACAAGCTCAGCTGCATAGCTGGGTGGAAGGTGCCTGGTGCACAGGGAGGTGCCTAGCATCAGGGCGCAGGGAGGAGAGAAGGGAAAGCAGGAAGGAGCCTGGCAGAGAAGCAGGGGAGGCTGAGGGAAGCCAGCGAGGGTATCTGGAAAGCCCGGTGAGGATGAGCTGTGGAGGGGAGGGGACAGCAGAGGGTGAGAGCCCAACACGTCATTCGAGCCCTGGAAACAAGGAATCGGAGCCAGAGCTGGAGGAGGGAGGCTGCTCAGCGACTTGGCGCTGAAGAGAGGGGCAGGATGTGGGGCGATTTCCTTGGGGTGAGAGCGGGGCCAGAAGTGCAGGGTAGGGAGGGAGCAGGAAGAGGAACAGTCCAGCTGATCCCGTGGGCTGCTCCAGGCCTCGTGCTTTTCCTTTGCTGACGTCTGCTGCGCTGCTGGGGTGGCTTGTGGCGCTGCTGGGTGAGAGTCTGTCAGTGCTGCAGGCGGCTCGCTCCAGGGGCCCAGCTGGCCAGCAGCAGCCACGTCCTGGCTGTCCAGCGTTCTCAAGCAGCGACTCCTGAGTCTCCCTGATGGCTCCTCCCTCAGGGTGGGCATCAGAATGTGCCCCGCCCCCGTGGGCAAGACATCGCCATGCGGGCCAAGCGACCGGACTGTGACAAGGCTGCACGTTCTTCCTCCCCTCTCTCCCATTCCGAGCCTAGTGACTGATGGTTCCTGACCCCTGGGAGAAATCACCTGGACTAATGGCAAACCGAAGCATAGGCTGCGCTGGGCGCCCGCCCCCATGGCCTGTGACGGGCAGGCTGCTGCTTTCCGTTTGCCAGAGAGGGCGCGGTTTTCGTCATATCCGAGTGACGTGTTCGTGGGTCGCATTGGGAGCATGCCAGTAGTCACTGCTGTGGCCTGTCTGCCTACTGGGCAAACAACTGACCGCTTCGGCAGTGTTGTCGCTGTGCAGCCGCAGCGTCCTTTGGGACCGGCTAGAGCAGACGCTCTGACCCCTTCACCTCTGCTGGGGAAAAGAGCAAGCGTCAGAAGATTGCATGGGTATAGCAATGGAGCAGCAGTGTCTGCAGTGCCCACAGTCTCTGCCCCTCCGCCCGATGCTCAGCAGTACAAGCTTGGGCCTCGCTTCTCAGGAGGACAGCTCCTAAGGAAGCAGCATTCAGAGGGGCGGAAGATTCTCAAGGGCCTATGTGGCTCAGCAGTACAGCTCCATGGAAGGGCAATGGGACATGGGATTTCCAAAAGCTCCCACCGGAACTGAGCTCTGGAGACACGCGTGCAGCAGCCCTTGGGACAGTTCAGCGCTCTCGGCTGTCAGCACCACAGATCAGGAAGGTGGCTTGGCTTGGTCTGGCTTCAGAGCCAGTCGGAGCGTCTTTCCTTCTTTACGGCAGAAGGGTGTGCTGCCAGCGTCATGCAGGCACTGCTGGCTCAGCTTACTGCTCCCACCTAGACAAAGGGCGCACTGCCACCACCACCTCCTGGTTCCTCCTCCGGGCCAGCAGGAGGCAGTGTGTTCCAGCCTGCGTCCTCTGGAGACGTGAAGGTCTCCGGGTGACATCTCAGTGACTTTGAAAGGGCCTTTCTCCAGTATAAAAAGGGAGAAAATCCTGTTATGTTTAAAGGAGCAAACAACAGCAGTGATATTGTGGTTGGTGTTTGCTACAGCTACCGAATCAGGTGGATGAGGTAGATGAGGCTTTCTTCGGACAACTGAGAGAAGCTTCCAGATCGCAGGCCTGGTTCTCGTGGGGGACTTTAATCATAAGAACATAAGAACGGCCGTACTGGGTCAGACCAAAGGTCCTTCTAGCCCAGTATCCTGTCTGCCGACAGTGGCCAACACCAGGTGCCCCAGAGAGGGTGGACCGAAGACAATGATCAAGCGATTTGTCTCCTGCCATCTCTCTCCAGCCTCTGACAAACAGAGCCCAAGGACACCATTTTATCCCCTGGCTAATAGCCTTTTATGGACCTAACCTCCATGAAATTATCTAGCTTCTCTTTAAACTCTATTATAGTCCTAGCCTTCACCGCCTCCTCTGGCAAGGAGTTCCACAGGTTGACTACACGCTGTGTGAAGAAGAACTTTCTTTTATTCGTTTTAAACCTGCTACCCATTAATCACCCTGACATCTGTTGGGAAACCAATGACAGTACACAGTCAATCCAGGAAGTTTTTGGAGAATGTTGGGGATAACTTCTTGACACAAGTGCTGAAGGATCCGACTAGGGGCCGTGCGCAGCTTGATGTTCTGCTCACAAACAGGGAGGAACTAATAGGGGAAGTGGAGGTGGGTGACAACCTGGGAAGCAGTGATCATGAGATGGTAGATTTCAGGATCCTGACCAAAGGAAGAAAAGAGAGTAGTAAAATACACACCGTGGACTTCAGAAAAGCAGATTTTGACTCCCTCAGAGATCTGATGGGCAGAATCCCCTGGGATGCTAACATGAAGGGGAAAGGAGTCCAGGACAGCTGGCAGTATTTTAAAGAAGCCTTATTGAAGGCACAGAAAGAAACCATCCCGACACGTAGCAAGAGAGGCAAACATGGTAGGAGACCAGATTGGCTTACAGGGGAAACCCTTGGTGAACTTAAGCACAAAAAGGAAGCTTAGAAAAAGTGGAAACTTGGACAAATGACCAGGGAGGAGTTTAAAGGTCTAGCTCAAGAATGCCGGGGGGTTATCAGGAAGGCGAAAGCGCAGCTGGAATTGCGACTGGATGTGAAGGATAACAAGAAAGGTTTCTACAGGCATGTTAACAAGAAGAAGGTGATCAGAGAGGGTGTGCGGCCCCTACTGGATGAAGGAGGTAACCTAGTGACAGATGATGTGGGGAAAGCTGAAGTACTCAATGCTTTCTTTGCCTCTGTATTCACGGATAAGGTCGGCTCCTAGACTTCTGCGCTAAGTGACGCAAGATGGGATGAAGATGAACAGCCCATGGTGGGTAAAGAACAGGTTAGGAACTATTTAGAAAAGCTAAACGTACACAAATCCATGGGTCCGGACTTAATGCATCCAAGGGTATGGAGGGAGTTGGCAAATGTCATTGAGGACCCTTTGGCTATTATCTTTGAAAAGTCGTGGAGATCGGGAGAAATCCCGGATGATTGGAAAAAGGCAAATGTAGTGCCCATCTTCAAAAAAGGGAAGAAGGACGATCCAGGGAACTATAGGCCGGTCAGTCTTACCTCGGTTCCTGGAAAAATCATGGAAGGGATCCTTAAGGAATCCATTTTGAGGGACTTGGATGAGAGGAAAGTGATTAGGAATAGTCAGCATGGATTCACAAAGGGCAAGTCATGCCTGACCAATCTGATTAGCTTCTATGATGAGGTAACTGGCTCTGTGGACGTGGGGAAGGCAGTGGATGTGATATACCTTGACTTTAGCAAGGCTTTTGATACCGTCTCCCACAATATTCTTGCCAGCAAGTTAAGGGATTGTGGATTGGATAAATGGACGGTAAGATGGATAGAAAGATGGCTAGAAGGCCGGGCCCAGCGGGTAGTGATCAATGGCTCGATGTCAGGATGGCGGTCGGTTTCTAGTGGAGTGCCCCAAGGTTCGGTTCTAGGACCGGTTTTGTTCAATATCTTTATTAATGACCTGGATGAGGGGATAGATTGCACCCTCAGCAAGTTTGCGGATGACACTAAGCTGGGGGGAGAGGTAGATACGCTTAAGGACAGAGATAGGGTCCAGAGTGATTTAGACAAACTGAAGGATTGGGCCACAAGAAATCTGATGAGGTTCAACAAGGACAAGTGCAGAGTCCTGCACTTGGGACGGAAGAATCCCAAGCATTGTTACAGGCTGGGGACCAACCAATTAAGTAGTAGTTCTACAGAAAAGGACCTGGGGGTTCTAGTGGATGAGAAGCTGGATATGAGTCAACAGTGTGCCCTTGTAGCTAAGAAGGCTAATGGCATATTAGGTTGCATTAAGAGGAGCATTGCCAGCAGATCCAGAGATGTCATTGTTCCCCTTTATTCAGAACTGGTGAGGCCACATCTGGAGTATTGTGTCCAGTTCTGGGCCCCCCACTACAAAAAGGATGTGGACGCATTGGAGAGGGTCCAGCGGAGGGCAACCAAAATGATGAGGGGGCTGGAGCATATGACTGATGAGGAGAGGCTGAGGGACTTGGGTCTGTTTAGTCTGCAGAAGCAAAGAGTGGGGGGATTTGATAGCAGTTCCAAAGAAGATGGAGGGAGGTTGTTCTCAGTAGTGACAGATGCAGAACAAGGAGCAATGGTCTCAAGTTGTGGTGGGAGAGGTCCAGGTTGGATATTAGGAAAAACTATTTCACTAGGAGGGTGGTGAAGCACTGGGATGGGTTACCTAGGGAAGTAGTGGAGTCTCCATCCCTAGAGGTGTTTAAGTCTTGGCTTGACAAAGCCCTGGCTGGGTTGATTTAGTTGGGATTGGTCCTGCTTTGGGCAGGGGGCTGGACTTGATGACCTCCTGAGGTCTCTTCCAGCTCTATGGTTCTATGATTGTGTCCCAGTTTGGACTGGGGATGTGAAATGTCGGTTAACTGAATAGTCCAGTAACCTCATGAATTCTTTTCAGTTACTCGACTATTCTACAGTCCTGGGGGCGGGGCCAGCAGCCAGTGCGCTCTGGCCCCATCCCAAGGAGCCCCCTGCCACTCTGTGCTGCCGCCTCTGGATCTGCCTGCCTACCTGGTCCCTAATACGCTTTAAATGCAGAACCACAGCGGGGGTAGGTCCCGGACCCTGTGTGAGGCGGGACTGAGCCTGGCTGCTGGCCAGCCCGCTAAAAAATTAACTGGCGCGGGGGAAGGAAACGCCTGTAGTCTATAGCATTAACCTATAAGCTTTTGTTTATCGATTAATCGGTTAATCGACTACACTGTTACATCCCTCGTTTGGACCTTGAGTCCCAGTCGGTAAATGGGTTTGACACAGGGAAGCTGCTCTTCAGAGTCTTTCCCCCTCTGTGCAGGGTCCCCATGGAGAAGGCATTTCGGTCTGAACCATAACTACTCTGCTATTTACAAAGGGAAAGGAAAATTGTGGGAGCAACTAGGAGTGAAATGACCTCGGCCTGTTTGAGCCACAGGTCTCTGGTTAAAAGCGAGGTAACGGCGAGCCCTCGCCAGGCACTGATTCATAGGCAAGCCCGTGGGCGCTCTGCCCGGGTCTCTGGGACAAGTCAGGAAGCGAGATCTCTATTCGGGTCTCTTGTTGTCCATATGAGCCACGCTCACGCGTTGCAGTGCGAGCCTCGACTCCTATTACGGCCTCTCATTTGGAGGCTTTGCAGATTCACAGGAAGCTTCCTGCTTTTTAAACCATTGGTGTTCTCCGAGCGCTATCCGTCATCAGCAGCCTCATTGTTTTATAATGTACCTCTCAGCAAGCTGCTTGCGACTCATCACCCGGATTGCTGTATAGTCTATAAATATTTAATTATTTAATAAACTGCATATCTGTCCTCTCAAATGACTGATGCATTTCTCTCCCCCCGTTCAGTAGTGCTCTTTGCAAAACGCTTGGTTTTGTTCAGAACAGCGATGGGTTTCAAAAATGTTTGAATTTCCTTTTTCTAAGTAGCAATTCTTTCAGGGCATTCGGTAAACTGACAGGCAGCGCAGTGGCACCTGCAGCATTAGATAAGCCCTGCCGAGGGGGCTGCTTAGAACGTCGCCATCGCCCCGCGCTAGCCCTGCCGAGGGGGCTGCTTAGAACGTCGCCATCGCCCCGCGCTAGCCCTGCCGAGGGGGCTGCTTAGAACGTCGCCGTCGCCCCGCGCTAGCCCTGCCGAGGGGGCTGCTTAGAACGTCGCCGTCGCCCCGCGCTAGCCCTGCCGAGGGGGCTGCTTAGAACGTCGCCGTCGCCCCGCGCTAGCCCTGCCGAGGGGGCTGCTTAGAACGTCGCCGTCGCCCCGCGCTAGCCCTGCCGTGGGGCCTGCTTAGAACGTCGCCGTCGCCCCGCGCTAGCCCTGCCGTGGGGCCTGCTTAGAACGTCGCCGTCGCCCCGCGCTAGCCCTGCCGAGGGGGCTGCTTAGAACGTCGCCGTCGCCCCGCGCTAGCCCTGCCGAGGGGGCTGCTTAGAATGTCGCCGTCGCCCCGCGCTAGCCCTGCCGAGGGGGCTGCTTAGAATGTCGCCGTCGCCCCGCGCTAGCCCTGCCGAGGGGGCTGCTTAGAACGTCGCCGTCGCCCCGCGCTAGCCCTGCCGAGGGGGCTGCTTAGAACGTCACCCGCTGGTGCTTAAAAACACGGGGCCCTGAGCCCACTGTGACTCGGCGCTGACACTTCCCTGCCAGTGTCCACGAGTCCCCAAGTTGGGGAGAGCCTGTAGCTTTCCCGAATTCGTGCACATGAGCAGATGGGCAAAGTGGGCACTGGAAGGTGCTAAGCCTTTCTAATGCATGATCGTGGTTTAGGTTTACATAGAAAAAATAAACACAGCAGCTCCGATTTCACACGCAGTGCGACTTCTCTGCAGCAGGCTCCCAAGGCCATCTGGGGAAGAGGTTTGAAGTGCGTGGAATGCCTTGAGAGGTTCAGCTAGGACAGCACTCCAAACGTGCGCTCAACTCCTCGCCTCTGCAACCTCCTCAAGCAACCCATTGGATTTAGCAGCTACTCCCTTGGGACCGAACTACCGCTCTCATTGCAGGAGGAATAACAGGTATTTCGAACTAGGGCTTTATTTCAAACGCCCGTTTCACTGCCACGTGTAGATGCGGGCAGTTATTCCAGGCTTGTCAATTTCAAAAATGGCGCCAAGCCAGGAACATGCAAATCAAGCACGGGATATTTAGATCCCGGGCTTGATTTGCAATTTTGAATGCCTACATTTGCAGCCCTATTTTGAATTAGGCTGCAAGTGTAGACATACCCTCACAGGCCAATCAAGACCTGGGGACGAGGGAGCACTCAAAATCTCCCCTCGCCAAGGCCATGTGGTGGATAGAAAGAAACTCTGGCTGTTTTAAAACAGTTGGTGATTCTCTGGGGGTGGGGAAGATTTCATCCCCAGGCGGGAGGGAAGAGAGTGGGAGGGGCTGTGGCTCCGATATACTGTGAATGGAAGCGAGTTACACGCTGGAGGCCGTTGCTGGAGGAGTGAGAGGGGCTCTGAATGGAATTGAGTTACTCCCTGAAGACCGTGGCTGGGGTGTGGGAGAGGCTGTGGCACCGAGGTACTGTGAATGGAAGCGAGTCACTGGCTGGAGGCCGTGGCTGGGGACACGTCAGAGGGGCTGTGGCACAGGCGTACTGTGAATAGAAGTGAGTCACTGGCTGGAGGCCGTGCCTGGGGACACGTCAGAGAGGCTGTGGCACCAGCATACCTCCCCTCCAATGCTACGACTACACTACCAACTTCTTCCAGAAGAGGAAATGCCAGTGAAGCGCTCATTTGCGTATCTCACGCTCTCCTTTGAGGAAGACGGGATCTTGCGCAAAAGGGGGGGGTTTGGCTAAACGGTGCCGTCTACACAGGGAAAACTTTGTCCGCAAAAAGGATTGGAGGAGAATATGCAAATGAGAGCATGGGATATGCAAATGAGCAGTCCATTGGCATTTCCTCTTCCGGAAAGAGGTGGTAGTGTAGCCGTAGCTTAAGATTCCCTTCACGTGACTTCTGAGATTCTGTCTTGTGGCTCATTTCATAGTGACTCACCATGGTCCCATTTAGGTCCCAGGAACTGTCCTCACTGGTTAGTCAGATGAGTCGCCTCCCACTCCATCCCAACGCCACCTTTCCCGCCGTGCTCAGTTCGTCGGCCACCACCTGCCCTGCCTGCTACCAGCCAGCCATCTTGTGCCGGGTTTCCTTGATGCTACCCTTCCTCCCACCACCATGTGGGGAGCCACTTTCTGTTCCATTTCACCAGGAAGCGGCTACGGATTTGCCCATCAATCCTTCTGGGATGTATGTGCGTCCTGATCATGGCCCACCTTCCCAATCGCTGTTGGAACATGGCTCCTTGATTCACCCAGCGAGGTTCCCAGGCGAAGTGGACAGACATGGCTGCTGTCGGGAACTCCAGCAGGCTGTTTTCTTCTGAGAGCGTGCCGGGAAGGTGAGTCCGAGGGCGCAGGGCTTGTGGGGATGTTAGAGAGCGAGCAGAGGCTAGGAAATGTGTCTGGCAGTTGTCCTCCAGCCGCACGGGAGGCAATGCCATAGGGCATAGACATGGGCTTGTGGGGACAAATGGTCAGAGAGCTCGGCCCCGGCAGCTGCCACTGTGACACTTACGGGCGGCTTTTCAGCCCCTGCATGGCCCTGATGAAGGAGCCTTTTCGTAAGGCTGGCCCCAGACATGGCTGCTGGGCGCTTTGGAGACGCCTGCAAGTGTCGTTATGAAGAGCACTTCCATGGAAACAGCTCAGCAGCCTGGGTCAACGCTGAGACGGCCCAGCGAGGCATCCCCTCAGGCCCCCGCCTGCCTCTGCTTTCCCTGCCATTTCTTTGGGGCTGGGGGGGGGAGTTTAACACCCGCGAAGCATCTTTGTGTTCAGCCACCTGCTGTCTTAGCCGCTCACGTACCCAGGATAGTGGCTCTGCTCCGGGGCGGCTCAGGGCAGGAAGCTGATATCTACATCGACACAGGCTGACCGGTGTGCTGACTTCCCAGGAGTGGGCAGGCTAAGAAGAAAAGCCAGAGGGAAGGCAGATCCCCGTGCAGCCTGGGCACCCCTGTGAACACCACCTCTCTCCGTGGGGCTGGACGAACTTTCTTTGCGTCACTCCAGGTTTTCCTGGCCCCAGTGGGTGTTTCAGAGGTGGTGTGTGCTTTGGCATGTCTTGTGTGCCAGCTCTGCTCAGGCTCTTGCCTATACCCAGGGGCATTCTGGATGGTTTGCTGACCCTGGCCTACCAGACGGGACTCTTGGATCCATTCCACTCAGACGTGGGTAGTGATCCAGTCCAGGGCATGTCTGGAGAGCCCATCACTAGAGGTATGTCTCCTCTACGCTGATGAATTGGAAAAAGGGCCGCAAACTGTGTGCCGCGATTTGGGCACCTTTTTCCAATAGCTTTGTCAGAAGAGACTTTTCCGAAATTGGACCCGTCTACACTGGGCCAAATTTCGGAAAAGCCTCCTCTTTTGGAAGAGCCCTGCTTTCTCGTGGGAGGAGGAAGACAGGACTTCTGGAAGAGCCTATCTGCTCTTGGCAAAAAAGAGTGGAAGAGCAGACATGTTCCCTGGACATGGCAGTTTTTCTGGGATACCTCTGGTGTTGCAGGAAAAACCCCGTAGTGGAGATGTAGCCTAAGTCTGGTATATAGTGCTAGCCCTCAGAGCACAGTACAGCCCTTAGCTGGCCCTTAAGCAGTCCTGCGTGGTTGGCTGGTAAATATCCTCCCTATTCTACAGCTGAAAAGCTGAGGCACGGAGAGGTAAAGTGGCTTGTGCTAGGCACAGAGAGGACTGAGCCAGGGTTCTAATTTACCACGGCCTGGCCTCCATCCCGTTCTACTCCGTTCTCCAGACACATCGCCACCCCCAGTGCAGCCCGGGGCTCTGCCGTTCGACTCCGGCTTCCAGTGCCACCGGGCAGAATTCTCCCAAGGCTACGGTAGGGCCTGAGCAGAGACCAGCTCAGTTCACATACCTCAGAGAGCTCCAGGGGCTTCGAGGGAGCGCGACCAGGAACAGGTAACAGGAGAGTTTGGAGAGGGAGTTCTCCAGGTAAAAGAGGAGTAAAAACGGGACCCTTGTGGTAAGTGGCTGTCTGGAGTGTGTGTTTGTGTGTGGGGGAGTTATTTACAGTGTGCTGAGCTTGTGTTTGTCTGGTTGGTTTGTTTGTTTGGTTGGTTTGTTTGTTTGAAGGAGCTTCTAAAAGGTTTGAAATCTAGAAGCCTCTGTTAATTGGCTGAGCCTCAGTCAGGGGGAGGGGCTACCAGAGCTATATAAGCCTGTGACTCAGCGACCAGGGAGAGCACGACCAGGAACAGGTAACAGGAGAGTTTGGAGAGGGAGTTTAGAGGGGGAGTTTAGAGGGCACGAGTGACTTGCGTCCTTCTTTAAAACCTAACTCTTAGAATAATCTATACTCCAGAAGTTTAAAAAGAATCCCAGTTTGTACTTAAACTTATTCATTACACACATGGAGACAGAAGCCCAGCAGCAGAGTGGGGGCTATCCTGTTTATTGCATCGAGTGTAACATGTATGATTACCTGCCCTGTGGGCGGGTGGCGTATGTGTACACCTGTTGCAAGGAGCTCCTGACCCTCAGAGACCGAGTTCGGGCTTTGGAGGACAAGGTGGCTGAACTGGAGGAGCTAAGGGAGGTAGAGAGCTATGTTGATGAGACTTTCCGGGACACTGTAGTACTGTCCCACCTCCAGTCTGAGAGCCCCAGTGTTCTTAAGGAGGATGAAAATCTCAAGGGAACAGAGCATTTAATGGGAGCAGAGGGAAACCATCCCGTAGTTGGGACCCTCCTCCCAGAGGATGTTGCGGTATCCTCTTGCACTGAGGATACCTCTGATAGGGAGGGAATGCCAGCTAGGAAGAGGCAGGTGTTAGTAGTGGGTGATTCGATCATTAGAAACATAGATAGTTGGGTTTGTGATGACCGGGAGAACCGTATGGTCACTTGCCTGCCTGGTGCGAAGGTTGCGGATCTCTCGAGGCATCTAGATAGACTTATGTGTAGTGCTGGGGAGGAGCCGGTGGTCATGGTACATGTAGGTACCAATGACATAGGGAAGGGTAGGAGAGATGTCCTGGAGGCCAAATTTAGGCTGCTAGGAAAGAGACTGAAATCCAGGACCTCTATGGTGGCGTTCTCAGAAATGCTTCCAGTTCCACGCGCAGGGCCAGATAGGCAGGCAGAGCTTCAGAGTCTCAATGCGTGGATGAGACAATGGTGTAGGGAAGAGGGGTTTAGATTTATTAGGAACTGGGGACACTTTTGGGAGAGGGAGAGCCTATACAGGAAGGATGGGCTCCACCTAAACCAGGGTGGAACCAGACTGCTGGCACTAAACATTAATAAGGCCGTAGAGCAGTTTTTAAACTAAGAGATGGGGGAAAGCCGATTGGTGCGGAGATGCACGTAAATCGGAGAGAGACTTCTCTTAGAGGAGAATCCGTTGATAGAGATTCTCTAAGCTGTAGTCAGAAAGAGAGGAGGGGAGAGGGCAAACCATTGGCCAGAGCTGACAAACAACCGCATAGAAAGGAATCTAATGCATCAGGGAAGGGCAGACAAATAACCAGTGGTAAATTTTTAAAGTGCTTGTACATAAATGCTAGGAGTCTGACTAATAAGATGGGTGAACTAGAGTACCTCGTATTAAATGAGGAGATAGACATAATAGGCATCACTGAAACCTGGTGGAATGAGCAAAATCTGTGGGACACAATCATACCGGGATATAAAATATATAGAAAGGATAGAGCAGGCCGGGTGGGTGGCGGAGTGGCACTGTATGTGAAAGATAATGTAGAATCAAATGAAATACAAATATTAAGTGAATCAACATGTTCCATAGAATTGCTATGGATAGTAATTCCATGCTCCAATAATAAGAAATTAGCAGTAGGGATATATTACCGACCACCTGACCAGGACAGCGATACTGACATAGAAATGCTGAGGGAGATTAGCGAGGCTACCAAAATAGAGAACTCTACAATAATGGGGGATTTTAATTACCCCCATATTGACTGGATACATGTCACCTCAGGAAGAGAAGCGGAGATAAAATTTCTCAATGGCTTAAATGACTGCTTCTTGGAGCAGCTAGTGCAGGAACCCACAAGGGGAGAGGCAATTCTCGATTTAGTCCTGAGTGGAGTGCAGGATCAGGTCCAGGATATAACCATTACAGGACCGCTTGGGAATAGTGACCATAATATAATAACATTCAACATTCCTGTGGTGGGAAGAACACCTCAGCAGAGCAGCACCCTGGCATTTAATTTCAAAAAGGGGAATTACACAAAAATGAGGAGGTTTGTTAAACAGAAATTAAAAGGCACAGTGACTAGAGCCAAATCCCTGAAAGCTGCATGGAAACTTTTTAAAGACACCATAATAGAGGCCCAACTTAAATGTATACCCCAAATTAAAAAACATAGCAAGAGACCTAAAAAAGAGTCACCGTGGCTTAACCACCATGTAAAAGAAGCAGTGAGGGACAAAAAGGTATCTTTTAAGAAGTGGAAGTCCAATCCTAGTGAGATAAATAGAAAGGAACATAAACACTGTCAAATCAAGTGTAAACATGTAATAAGAAAAGCAAAAAAAGATTTTGAGCAACAGCTAGCCAAAAACTCAAAAAGAAATAACAAAATGTTTTTTAAGTACATTAGAAGCAGGAAGACTGCTAAAAAGCCTGTGGGTCCCCTAGATGATCGAGCTATAAAAGGAGCAATCCAGGATGATAAAGCCATTGCGGAGAAACTAAATGATTTCTTTGCTTCAGTCTTCACGGCTGAGGATGTTGGGGAGATTCCTGAATCTGCACCGTCCTTTGTGGGTGATGAATCTGAGGAACTGTCCCGGATTGAAGTGTCATTAGAGGAGGTTTTGGAACAAATAGAAAAACTTAATGTTAACAAATCTCTGGGACCGGATGGCATTCATCCAAGGGTTCTAAAAGAACTTAAATGGGAAATTGCTGAGCTATTATCTGTGGTTTGTAACCTATCCTTTAAATCGGCTTCCGTACCTAATGAAGCGACGAAGAGTCCTGTGGCACCTTATAGACTAACTGAAGTGTAGGAGCATAAGCTTTCGTGGGCAAAGACCCACTTCGTCAGATGCATGATGACTGGAAGGTAGCCAACGTGACACCAATATTTAAAAAGGGCTCTAGAGGCGATCCTGGCAATTACAGACCGGTAAGTCTAACTTCAGTACCGGGCAAATTAGTCGAAACAATAGTAAAGAATAAAATTGTGAAGCATGTAGAAGAACATAATTTGTTGGACAAAAGTCAACATGGTTTCTGTAAAGGGAAATCCTGTCTTACTAATCTATTAGAGTTCTTTGAAGGGGTTAACAAACAGGCAGACAAGGGGGATCCAGTAGATATAGTATACATGGATTTTCAGAAAGCCTTTGACAAGGTCCCTCACCAAAGGATCTTGTGTAAATTACATGGCCATGGGATAAGAGGGAAGGTCCTTTCTTGGATTGAGAACTGGCTAAAAGACAGGAAACAAAGGGTAGGAATAAATGGTAAATTTTCAGATTGGAGAGGGGTAACTAGTGGTGTACCTCAAGGGTCAATCCTGGGACCAATCCTTTTCAACTTATTCATAAATGATCTGGAGAAAGGGGTAAGCAGTGAAGTAGTAAAGTTTGCAGATGATACCAAACTGTTTAGGATAGTCAAGACAGAAGCAGAGTGTGAGGGACTCCCAAGAAGATCTCACCAAACTGAGTGATTGGGCAAGAAAATGGCAAATGAAATTTAATGTGGATAAGTGTAAAGTAATGCACATCGGGAAAAATAACCCCAACTATACGTACAGTATGATGAGGGCTAATTTGGCTACGACAAATCAGGAAAGAGATCTTGGAGTTATCGTGGACAGTTCTCTGAAAACTTCCACACAGTGTGCAGCGGCGGTCAAAAAGGCAAATAGGATGCTAGGAATTATTAGGAAAGGGATAGAAAATAAGACCCAGAACATCTTACTGCCCCTGTATAAAACTATGGTACGCCCACATCTTGAATACTGTGTACAGATGTGGTCTCCTCACCTCAAAAAAGATATTTTGGCCTTGGAAAGGGTTCAGAAAAGGGCAACTAAAATGATTAGGGGTTTGGAACGGGTCCCATATGAGGAGAGGCTAAAGAGACTGGGACTTTTCAGTTTAGAAAAGAGGAGACTGAGGAGGGATATGATAGAGGTCTATAAAATCATGAGTGGTGTGGAGAGGGCTGATAAAGAAAAGTTATTTATTAGTTCCCATAATAGAAGAACTAGAGGACACCAAATGAAATTAATGGGTAGCAGGTTTAAAACTAATAAAAAGAAGTTCTTCTTCACACAGCGTGTTGTCAACTTGTGGAACTCCTTGCCAGAGGAGGCGGTGAAGGCTAGGACTATAATAGAGTTGAAAGAGAAGCTGGATAAATTCATGGAGGTTAGGTCCATAAAAGGCTATTAGCCAGGGGATAAAATGGTGTCCTTGGCCTCTGTTTGTCAGAGGCTGGAGAGGGATGGCAGGAGACAAATCGCTTGATCATTGTCTTCGGTCCACCCTCTCTGGGGCACCTGGTGCTGATCCCTGTCGGCAGACAGGATACTGGGCTAGATGGACCTTTGGTCTGACCCAGTACGGCCGTTCTTATGTTCTTATGTGCTTTTCATCCTTCTCATCTTCTAGAAAGAGTGTGTGTGTGTGTGTGTGTGTGTGTGTGTGTGTGTGACTGTGAGTGTTTCTCTGTGTATGGGTTTCTGTGTGCGTGTGTTTGTGTGTGTCTCTCTCTCTGTGTATGGATGTCTGTGGGTCTCTCTCGGTGTCTGTGTGTGTGTCTCTGGGTCTTTGCGAGCCAGAGCACGAGGGGCTGTTCCACCCACCCTGCCCTTGTCCCTTGAGCCACCTGTAGCAGGGAAGGGAGTCCCCCTGGAGAGGCGCTCTGGCAGCAGCTCGAGCCGTGCCGGGCACCCACCTTGGCTGGAGCTCTTGGTCTTGCCATGTGGCCAGACATGTCGGGACGCAGGTTTGCTCAGGTATGGTCAAGCAGAGCTGCAGGGACCGCCGGCCTGCTCGCCATGACTTGCTGATGCCCGGCTAGTCCTCACTGGCCCCCTGTTCTCACGTGGAGGGCAGCGCCAAGGGGACTCCTAGTGGAGCAGCCAGCAATCC
Source organism: Pelodiscus sinensis (assembly GCF_052426305.1). Lineage (NCBI taxonomy): Eukaryota > Metazoa > Chordata > Testudines > Trionychidae > Pelodiscus > Pelodiscus sinensis. The sequence continues at coordinate 51,764,324 of NC_143063.1, forward strand.
CCGCCTGGCTAGGCATCAAGCAGCGACTGAAATTGTTACGGGACCCAGTGCCCTGAAGGCAGGCGCTGGGCTGGGCTGAGCCATGACAGGCCCTCGGCTCGTCAGCTGCACCTGTGCTGGTGACTGCGCTGAAGCTGGAGAGCTGCGCCAGCCCTGCCTTCGTGTCAGTGGGACTGGGACAGAGCCAGGCTCCTGTCCCTGCAGAGCAGCCGAGCCTGGTCCTGGCCAGCCCGGGCAGAGCCCTGCACCGGCTCACGCTGCTGGGTTTTCACTCCCCCCTGGGGCTGTTGCACTGGAGAGCTGTGACGTGAAACAGCCCCTCCCTCTGCTTCCTTGCTCCCCCTCCTGTCTGAACGAAACCTTGCCCCTTTCTGGCAGCCACCTCCCAGGCCGGCGAGGCTCAGGGGGCCGTGTGCCCCATGCGGCGGCTGCAGTGTGGGTCCAGGGGACCCTGCCATAGGCTGTGCCCTTCCCAGTGAGCATCCTGCCTGAGCTGGGCACGCTCGTCCCTAGCGCTGTGTGGAGGAGCCGCCTTGCCGTGAAGATCACCGCGCTCTCTGCATAGTAACAACCGGCTTGCATCCACGTGACTTCTTCGGCTTGCCGCCGCCTCCTGCCTGCTCATTTACATACAAATAATTGATGTGGACATTCCTTCAGTCAGGATTTTCTCTCCCCCCCTTAATATCTCGCTGATGCTTTGCGCACAAATGGGGTCGTTATGCTTTCGCATATCATTAGGGCTTTATAAAGAACAACAGCGACATCTGCATGTGCTGCAGTGCCACAGAGATGGGGAAAATACAGAAAATAAGCCCCGAACGAGCCCTGAGCATGTCGTCTCTCTTGCTCAGCTTCCTTCGCCATCGCCATGTACACGAGTAATTGTACAGTGTAATCACATCTCGGCTCATCTGAATATTCATAGCCGAGACAAAGCCTTGGAGCAGAAGTAATGTGGGGGAAGGAGAAGAGACGACTGTCAATATCAAGCAGCAGTGCTTTTCCTAATGAAGGTGTGCATCTGCAGAAGGAATAGGTTTGAAATCCAAATTGTCTGGCTATAGTGTTCAGAATATTGGGGCAGTAGGGTAGTGTTGCTCACACACCCTCTCCATGCCGAGGAAAAATAAAACAAGCTCACAGTTAGAGAAAAGCCCCAGTAGAAGGGATATTTGAAGAGTCGCCAACAGCAGCTAACCAGCTGCTGTTTTACCAGGAATGAAATAGTCCATTGAGGGAGCTTTATAAAGACCCCAATTAATATGTTGTGCATGTATAAGATCTACAAAGAGCCCACTGTATTCCTCTCCGCCCCCCCAACCATCACCTTCATTCGCTGGCCGGTGCCAGTGGAGACTGATCTTAGCTACCAAATAATTGATTAATCACTTCAACAGGGACCGCACTCCTCTCCACCAAGCAAGAAAGAAAAAAAGCAAAGAGAAAAAAAGCAAACAAAAAGAGGCAACTGTTCGCTAATTAGGGGGTAAATTACCGCTGGCTCATCCCTTGCTTTACCTTCATAAAAAAGAGAGACCTGTAATCCCCATGTTAATATGTAAGTTGTCTTCATTGTTTTGCTTTTACTGTGTTGATCCTTTATTACTAGTAGCCAGATGAGGTGGTGATGTTTGTCAACGCTGTGGCAGTTCTGCCAGTGCATTCCCTCAAGAGCTCCTATTTCCATACCACTGGAGTTTATATTCCTTGAAATGCCTAGTGCAGCACCATTTCCCTCCTTTTAACACCCCACTCCGCTGGAATGAGAGGAATCCAAGGTTATATCCAACATCAAAGGGTTCCCCGTCATCGTGATTGTAGAGAAAGTGAAGACAGCTCATGGATCGAGTCCCTGGCTTTTGAAGATAGGCATCAGAGGGACCCTCCTCTCTCTCCCCACAACTTTGTACCTCTCCTGGCTCTGACTGTCCCAGCTAATGCGGTTTAATGATATGCAAATGAAATATGCATAAAACCATTCTACTGTACGATGATTAAACACTGGAGACATTAGCAGCCGACGCTTCACTGTGTGACCGTAATAATCTTTCCTGAACATCCACTTTGATTGCGGAGTTATGGAAACCCAGAGCAGTTGGCAGAGAGCGCGAAGGAAGGAGAGCTGCAGGGACGCAGCGCCCATCTCTGCGTTTATCCCAGTCCAGGCGACGTCCCCCTTTGTACTGCATTCCTGGGGCTGTCTTTTGTAATCCACCCATGCGGTCGCACCAGGGCGATTAACGGGAAAAACCCTCTTTTCTCTTAATGTTTCAAAGCTCATTAGCCAAACGATTATTCCTCATTAACAGCGAAAGCTCATTCATTAAAAGGAAAAATATGCCCAAAAGATGCCAGCGCTGTTAATCCTGAGCCCTGTAGCTGGGCTGTAAATCCCATGCTAGTATTTTCCATTCAAAAGGGACGCGCGCCAATCCACGGTTCAAAAAAAAGGCAAAGGAAAGAAAACAGTTTGTATGTTTTGTAAAATCCGCAAGAGAGGCAATCAATATTCCCATTGCATGTCTTTATTTTGGTCTCTCCCTTTTGATTCCAGCGCCCGTCCCTGGCTCAGCGCCCGGTGCCCACAGAACACGTTCAGGATCCGCAGCAGCGCAGATAACGTAAGTAGCCAGCTGTCCCTGCAACCCGCTTCCAAAAGCCCCCAGCCCCACAAAGTATGTGTGTGGATCTTCTCCTCTTCACCCCTCCAGTGTGCCACCCCGGCATCACAAGTAGCACCTTCCAAATCTCGCCGTCTTCAAGTTTGTGCATGTCTGTGTGGCATCCCTCCTCCTCCTTCACTCCCATAGTGGATCTTGTAAAGGGCTTCAGATCGGCCCCATTCATCTCCCTGGTGATAGCAGTGAATGTAGATAAATCTCTGCCTGCCTGCTTGCTGCTAGAGTATGATTTTTATTTTGTCTTCAGTGTATACCTGGGTCAAAAAATGGGATGTACATACACACGCACACTTGTGTGTGTCATACACACATGCACATGTGTGCGTAGAGAGAGATACACGCGCACGCACACGTATGTCTATATAAACATACCCCCCCCCCCACATACATACATATCTATTATATCTTTGAAAATGTCGGAGGCATTGTGTGCATGGGTGTGTGCGCGTGTGTGTCTCTGTGTGCACAGATAAGCATCTCTAGCTCTATCTGTATAAACATCCCCCTCCTCCGTGCAGAGGCTGTGTGCATCTAGGAATCTGCCCTAGGAGACTTGTATTCCAGGCTTCCTTCCAAATTCAGCTGGAGACCTTTCTGCTCCCTTCCGAGCTGCAGAGCTGGCACCGCTCCCTGAGGCTCCGACTGGCAAGTGGCATCGGCTGTAGCCTGCGTTCTTGCAGCTCCCTGTGGCATGTCTCTCTCCATGTCGGCGACTCCCTTTTGTTTGTTGCTGACTGGGCTGGGTCTAGGGTTTGGTTTGGTTGGTTTTTCATTAGTTCATTTATAAATGAGCCCGAATCTCAAACAAGCCAACAGCTTGCAAACCCCCCAACCCACCCACAAGCACCGTCTGCCGCGACAGATGCCCAGATTGCCCCTGGCACGGAGCACGGGCACAAGGGGTTTGTTGTTGTGATTTCTCGTTTGCTGGTTTTGTCGTTCCCTCATTTTCAAGACTCCAAGATGCCGGCCTTGGAACGCAGCGGTGTCATGGCGGAGACGACGGCCTTTGTTTGCCAGGGTGTGAAAGCATCCGCTGTGCTGGCTCCGCTGCGGCAGCATGACGTGCGCGGGGGAAAGTGCTGAAAGTCAGCTTTGCGCCTCGGCGGTGGGGGAGCGCCCAGGTCCCCGGCAGCCGACTCTGTGTCCGAGGAAGAGCCTCGTCTGTAATCCTGCCACTTGCGCCTTCGCCTGCTGCTTGCTGCTTGCTCCGGGGGGTCTGGATAATCTCCCTTGGCTCTAGCGCAGTGTCTGGCCCGCACGCAGGGCCCCTGTAACATATACCCGCTGCTGCTATCACACGAAACTGTGGCGCTGCCACTGAATGGATGGCACTGTGCCAGCTCCTCTGCCATCCGCCCTTGCAGCTTCTTCCCTCCCTCCCTCCCTCCCTCCCTCCTCCTCCTCCTCCTCCCCCATCGACTTGACGTTAATTAACACTCGGGTTAATTGATTTCAAAAGCTGAAGAATTACAGTTAACTTTTCCCAGAGGGTACAGCCGCCACCGGCTTGGCACAGTTCTGCCTTTCACCCGGTGCAGGGGGCAGGAGGAGCCCTCGGCACAACTCGCCCAGCCTCTGCGGAGGGAGCGGCAGCGGCTCGCTGGAGGACGCGGATGGGAGCCGGCGTGTTACGGGCTCGTCCTTTGCAATATGTTGCCATTCTATTTTCTTATGAGTAATCAAAGCAGCAACTCCTCCTCTTGCCGCCCTCCCGCCCGCCTGTGAAACTGAAAGCGCAAGTTTGAGTGGGGGGAGGCTTCTTACAACAGCCAGACCCATCTCCGCGTTCCTTAATGAGGAGCTAGGAGAGGGCCCCCACCCCAAGCACACGGAGCCATGGGGCAGGCAGCTTGGATATTGCTGCTTTTCTACAGGGCTCCTGGTGCCCCATATTTTTTGTCGTCTTAATTGGCTCCGATGTGCTGCTTGTGGTGAAGGATCTCGGCCGGGAAAGTTGGCTCGTTGTAATTAAGAGCAAAATGTGCCATGCGAGAGCTTTGTTTTCTGCTTTCTCTCGCCTGCGCCCCAGTCCGTGCTGCAAAGGAGGCGAATTAGAGTGCGACTGGGAGGAGCCTGGCGATCCTGGGAACTTGCTGCTCTCACTTTATTTCGTTTTGTTTTTTAAAAGCATGAAGCAAGTGAAGCGACAAGAGGAATCCATTATGCAAATCATGTCACATTTGCATAATGTCTCATGACTGGAATATGCAAATAGGCTGTATAATTTATGAGTGCCAGGGTCTGTCTAAAAGTGTTTCCCATCATTTAAAGAAGTGAGCCTGTGAAACATGGGGATGGTGGCTGGGGACGGCGGCTTGGCTCAGTGCCCTCCAAGGAAAGCACGGCGCCTTCTCCTCAGAGTGCTCCCTGAGCACAGCAGCAGCAATTACACTTCCACATGCTCATTAGCCAATCCGAGGCAAGGCCCCCCTTCGCTCTCTGCCCCTCCCCCCTTCGCTCTCTGCCCCTCCCCCCTTCCGCTCTCTGCCCCTCCCCCCTTTCATTCTCTGCCCCCTTATCTTCTGCCCTCCCCCTTCTTTTGCCCCTCCCTCCTTTTGTTCTCTGCCCCTCCCCCCTTTCGTTCTCTGCCCTCCCCCTTATCTTCTGCCCCTCCCCTTCTTATGCCCCTCCCCCTTTCGTTCTCTGCCCCTCCCCCCTTTCACTCTCTGCCCTCCCCCCTTATCTTCTGCCCTCCCCCTTCTTATGCCCCTCCCTCCTTTCATTCTCTGCCCTCCCCCTTATCTTCTGCCCCTCCCCCTTCTTATGCCCCTCCCCCTTTCGTTCTCTGCCCCTCCCCCCTTTCACTCTCTGCCCTCCCCCCTTATCTTCTGCCCTCCCCCTTCTTATGCCCCTCCCTCCTTTCATTCTCTGCCCTCCCCCTTATCTTCTGCCCCTCCCCCTTCTTATGCCCCTCCCCCTTTCGTTCTCTGCCCTTCCCCCTTATCTTCTGCCCTCCCCCTTCTTATGCCCCACCCTCCTTTCGTTCTCTACCCTCCCCCCTTATCTTCTGCCCTTCCCCCTTCTTATGCCCCTCCCCCTTTCGTTCTCTGCCCCTCCCCCTTTCGTTCTCTGCCCCTCCCCCTTATCTTCTGCCCCTCCCCCTTCTTATGCCCCTCCCCCTTATCTTCTGCCCCTCCCCCTTCTTATGCCCCTCCCTCCTTTCGTTCTCTGCCCCTCCCCCTTATCTTCTGCCCCTCCCCCTTCTTCTGCCCCTCCCCCTTATCTTCTGCCCCTCCCCCTTCTTATGCCCCTCCCTCCTTTCGTTCTCTGCCCTCCCCCTTATCTTCTGCCCCTCCCTCCTTTCGTTCTCTGCCCTCCCCTTATCTTCTGCCCCTCCCTTTCTTATGTCTCTCCCCACTTCCGCTCTCTGCCCCTCCCCCTTTCGCTCTCTGCCCCCCCCATTTATTTTCTGTTCCTCTCTGCTTTATCTTCTGTCCCTCGCCCTTTCTCCCGCCCAGTTTACCCCCATCCCCACTTCTGACTTCTCCACTACTCACATGGCTAGTCCATGGGATTTCACAGGCCATTGAGAAGAGAGAGCTTCTGGGCACGGGTGCCTCTGAGACAGTGGCCGTGGAGAAGAGCCTGCTCCTTCCAGCTGTGGCTGAGGCACACCGCCTGTGTAGAGGCGCGTGTTCGGCGTTCCCGGGCAGGGTGGACGCTGTGGCAGTGCCGGCGGGACTGCTCAGGGGAAGGTCAGTGGAGAGGCGGCTCTCGCCAGCGCACCAGAGGTCCTAGCTCTTCTCGTCCGTGGGAGTGCACCTCCATCACTAACCCTAAGGAAGTCTTTGAAAACACAGGGCTGGGATGAAGGCTCTTTGTGCCCTCTGTCCTGCGTTGGATGCTACATGGATGTCTGACTGAGCCATGGGGCCTAGAACAGCAGGAAGGGATTACTGGCAGTGGTGGGTGGGGCATCTGACAGGCCTGGGCAAGAGAACTCAGTGGTTGGGAGCTGTCTCTGGACCGTTCCAGTGAACACAGGGCGCTGGCGTTTGGGGGGTAGGTGCAGAGCTTGGGGTGAGGGTGGCCATGATTTTCAGGTTTCAGCTAAAAAGGCCCCATTTGCGTCTGAAGCTGTTTTCTGAGTGGGAGATGTGGGTCAAAACTTTTCATGGGAGTCTCAATTTTCATGTAAAAACAAAGCAAGTTTCTAGTCCTTCTGGTTTTAAAGAAAAATTTCTGAATGGGACTGAAGCTGTCTTAATTAATATGTAATTAATGGCAGCTTTCAAATGAAAGCGTAAATTCATACTTTAATATCATTGTGTATGTAAAGTTCTGTATGCCCTGGAAGTGCTGATGTTGGCCATACGTGGCATGATGGGCTTTTAAAATATTACCTAACGATTATGGATTGCCCAATTTTGGGGTCTGGCTAAACAGCACAATGGATTTCAGGACAGGGGCACAACATAACTTTGAGTGGTGAGATCCCAAGAAGAAAAAGCAGGTATGTGCCGAATCGTGGCTGGAAGGTGAGCATTGCAGAGGAAGCGGTGAGGAAACAGTGATCGCCTCTCACGCCTCGCCCTCCGGCGGCTGGGGTTCATTTTCATGTACCTGGAAGTTTGCTGCTTCCTTCCTGCTGGGAGAAGAGAGGCAGCGGGGTCCCAGCCCATGCATGGTCCCGGAGCACACAGCTCCTTACAGGGCTGAGCTCCCGCTAGCTCAGAATGGGCTTGCAGGAAAGGCTGGAGCCTGTGTAGCACGAGGGCATGTGGGCTACAGCAGGGGTACTGGGGCGAGAACAGGGGCACCCTTGCAAGCAGCAGTCAGGAGTGGAGACGCAGCCCCTGGCCGGAGAGGATGGGAAGGAAATGGAGATGAGCGAGGTTGTCGCCCGAATGAGCGAGCGAGGGTCCCCAGGAGCGATGAGAGAGGCATGGTGGGAGGAGCGCACCGGCAGGGTTTTAGGGGTCAGTGAGGAGAATCCCTTCGGGGTGCGGCTGAGTTGAGCTGACGGGAGGGAGGCAGGGAGCTATCATGTGAGTAAAATGGCGGCCAGCTCCCAGGACCACCATTCCGGCCCTATTTGGGGGAGTTGGCCTTTTGGTCTGGGCAGGGAACCGGCTGCGCATTGCCACTCTCTGGTGGTCGGTGCCAGCGGTCGCAGCCCAGGCATTGCTTACATGCAGGAGCACCAACGAAATAGCCAGGAGTTTGGAACTAACAAGCACTATGGTTGTTCTTGCCTGGAATGCTGCTGCACAGCCTTCTGGGAACCCACTCGTCCCGCTTGGCTCTCTTCTGCATACTCTCCAGACACCTTCACGGCCGCCGGAGGCTCCCTCCTGCCCTCTGCAGCCCCTGGCGTGGGGCTACAGGTTCCATTCTTTACTTTTAGCCTCTCTGGCATTTTGTTGCTTTGGGGTTTTACAGATGCCAGCGATACTCTGCATCAGCGCACGGCAGCATTCTGAGAACCATCTAATGCGAGAGGGGGAAGGTTATAGAGCAGAACTGACCCTTCACAGAGCCCCAGGTCAGGCAGAGGCCTCAGGAGGTCGAGTCCAGCCCCCTGCCCAAAGCAGGACCAACCCCAACTCAGTCATCCCAGCCAGGGCTTTGTCAAGCCGGGACTTAAAAACCTCTAGGGATGGAAATTCAACCCCCTCCCTAGGGACCCATCCCAGTGCTTCCCCACCCTCCTAGGGAAAGAGTTTGTTCTAATATCCAACCTAGACCTCCCCCATTGTAACTTGAGACTATTGCTCCTTGTTCTGCCATCTGTCACCACTGAGACCAGCCTCTCTCCAGCCTCTTTGGAACCCTGTAGGTAGTTGAAGGCTGCTCTCAAATCCCCCCTCACTCTTCTCTTCTGCAGACTAAATAGACCCAATTCCCTCAGCCTATCCTTGTAGGTCATGTGCTCCAGCCCCTTAATCATTGTGGTTGCCCTCCACTGGACTTTCTCCAGTGAGTCCACATCCTTTCTGTAATGGGGGGCCCAGAACTGGATACAATACTCCAGATGTGGCCTTACCAGTGCTGAGTAAAGAGGAATAATCACTTCTCTGGATCTGCTGGCAATGATCCTCCTAATGCAACCTAATATGCCATTGGCCTTCTTGGTACCAAGGCACACTGTTGACTCATGTCCAGCTTCTCCTAATTGTGCTGTAATTCCCAGGCACTTTTCTGCAGAACTGCTACTTAGCCAGTCAGTCCCCAGCCTGTAACAATGCTTGGGATTCTTCCATCCCAAGTGCAGGACTCTGCATTTGTCCTTGTTGAATCTCATCAGATTTCTTGTGGCCCAATCCTCCAATGTGCCTAGGTCACTCTGGACCCTATCCCTGCCCTCCAACATATCTATCTCTCCCCCTAGCTTAGTGTCATCAGGGAACTTGCTGAGGGTGCAATCCATCTCCTCATACAGATCATTAATAATGATGTTGAACAAAACTGGTCCTAGAACCGATCCTTGGGACACTCTGCTTGAAACCAACCACCAACCAGACATCGAGCCATTGATCACTACCTGATGGGCCAGACAATCTAGCCAGCTTTCTATCCACCTTACAGTCCATTTATCCTATTCATACTTCTTTCACTTGCTGGCAAGAACACTGTGGGAGATTGTATCAAAAGCCTTGCTAAAGTCAAGGTATATCGCATCCACCACCTTCCCCGTGTCCACAGAGCCAGTTACTTCATCCTAGAAGGCAATCCGGTTGGTGAGGCAGGACTTGCCTTTGGAGAATGCATGTTGACTAATCCTGATCACTTTCCCCTCTTCCAAGTGCTTTAAAATGGATTCCTTGAGGATCCCCTCCATGATTTTTCCAGGCACTGAGGTGAGGCTGACTGGTCTGTAGTTCCCTGGATTGTCCTCCTTCCCCTTTTCAACGATGGGCACTGCATTTGCCTTTTTCCAATCACCTGGGACCTCCCCAATTAGTACAAGCTTTCAGAGGTAATGGCCAGTGGCTCTGCAGTCACCTCAGCCAACCCTCTCAGCACCCTCGGATGCATTAGATCAGGCCCCATGGATTTCTGTACGTCCAGCGTTGCTAAATAGTTCTTAATCTGTTCTTTCTTCACCACGGGCTGCCCACCTCCGTCATACTGTGCTGCCCAGTGCAGCAGTCTGGGAGTTGATCGTGTCCATGAAGACAGAGGCATTGAGGGATCTTTCTCTTACCAACGGGTTCCCAGAATGAACAAAGCTTTGGCAGAGCCACTGGTTCAAATCATGAGACATTGTAGCTCTGACTATGGAAATGTTCCTGCTTCCTGGAAGAACCCTGCTGTGTGTTAGAAGGTAACGAGCAAGCTTCTTGCACAAAGCTCTGCTGATTCTCCTCAGTCCTGTTTTGCAGCAAGCCCCTGTATTCTGTTACTGGAGCCTCTCTCCCCAGATTTCTGCCAAGCCACCCCATCCCAACCTGGAGCTGCTACGGCAATTCCTGTCCAAGCTTCAGATACCTGCCCCAGTTCTGCTGGTGCCGCCAGTTTCCAGAGCTGCAGTGCCCCGTGCTTGAGTGGCGGACGTCTGCGGAGCCAGAGGTGGCCTGTGTGATGGCGCCTGGAGTAGTTAGGTATTATGAAGACATCTGTGCATGTGAACTGTTGCGGTGGCTCTGGTGTTTCTTGACTGAGGCAGGTTCTCCTGTGTGTGCTCCCAGTCAGGCTAGTGGCAGAAGCGGAGGGCTAATCTGTGGAGAGCTGCCCATTTGAATTCTGGGAGTGCTTCTTCAGCCTGGGTGGGAAAGTAACAACTTCTACCGAACACGTCTCCATCTTCCATACACCTGGCTAGGAGTCAGAGGGACTCTGTTCCCACCAAGCGTGACGTACTGCATTCTTGTCACCTTTTGGTCCCCAGCTACCATCCGAAGGGTCCGGAGCCCCATGCCAAAGATTTTCAGGCCTTCCAAGTTGTAGACTAAAGCCCTTAAAATGGGGGCATCACCCTGCATAACAGCTAGCGGAGCGGGCATTGTGCTGTTGCTGTAGCAAGGCACTTTGCCGTCGGAGCAGGCCAGGTACACAGGCCTGGCCAAAGAGTGTGTGGGGCCCAAGGCAGCACGTTGAGCCGCACGGCCGTGTGACTCCTGGCCGGGTGGGTGAGGCCGGGAGCTGGGCAGCGCGTGGCTGAAGGCGACCGCCTCACTCACTTTGCCCCAAGGCCGGGCCTGCAGGTACATTGCACAAACCAGGGGCTTCATTCCCAGCCACATGCTCCGTGTGTCCTGGACTCCTGTTCGGAGACTTGCTGAGTCCCTCCATCCCCCCCTCGCATGAGGATCTGCATGCTCCCCTGTTCTTCCCAGTGCCCCCAACTTTCCCTCTCTTCCCTCCAGCCAGGGGCTGTGTCCCAACCTTTTAAGCTGTGTGGGAGGCTGGGCGGAGCAGGGGTGAGGTATTGTGCTGTTAATGGCTGCCATTGGGCAGCAAGCAGAAGTGTCGTGAAGCTGAGCGTAAGATCTTGCTTCACCCTGCCAGTTATTTACCGTTGTTATGCCTGGGCTCTGCCTTTCTGGATGTGTAGCTACGTTGCACACTGGGGGTGGGTCGGGGAAGGGCTGAAGGACAGGTTAGAGCAGTGAGTTCATGCAGTTACTCGGGTCAGCCAGGAGTGGTCCTGTGGCACCGTAGAGAGTAACTAAACTAGACAGAATCCTGACCTTTGGTGGTCAAAGCCCACGTCCTCAGATGAACTGGAGTGGAAATAACAGAAACCAAGAGAGAGATGTAACCGCAGGAGTACCTGCCAATTGTAGGACCTGTGTTAATGAGGCTAATTCATGTGTCCCATACATAGCTTGTGATGGTGAGTATTTGCTTCAGGTTGGGGGGTTGTCTGTAGGTGAGGACTGGTCTGTCTCCCCAGGCCTGGGAGAAGGAGAGCTCGTTTCCCAGGATAGGTTGTAGATTGTCAGTGATAGGCTGAAGGGGTTTGAGCTGGGTGTTGGAGGTGACAAGCAGGTGTGTTGTGATATTTTCCTTTTGGGTCTGTCTTGATGTAGAGGACTTCTGGGTCCCTGTCTGGCTCTGTCAATCTGTTTCCTCACTTCCGGGATGGGTATGTGAGATTTAAGACCGCCTGATAGAGATCTTGTAGGTGTTTGTCTCTGTCTGTGGGATCGGAGCAGATCCAGTTGTATCTTAGGGTGTGTCTAGACTACAGGGTTTTGTCGACAAAAGTGGCCTTTTGTTGACAAAACTATACCTGCGTCTACACTACCGCCGAGTTCTGTCGACATAACGTCGAAAGAACTCAGTAGGTTTGTCGACGGCAGTAAATCTCATTCTACGAGGAATAACACCTTTTGTTGACAGAGTTCTGTCAACAGAAGGCGTTACTGCATCTACACTGTCCTTTTCATCTAAACTCTCATGTCGACAAAGCGGCTTGCTTTGGCAACAGAACTGGATGTAGTCTAGACACTCTTTGTCGACAGAAGCTTTGTCAACAGTATCTGTCGACAAAGACTCTGTCAACAAAAGCCTGTAGTCTAGACGTACCCTTAGGGCCTGGCTGTAGACAAAGGATTGTGTGATGTGTTAAGCTAGAGCCAAATAAGAGCAGATACAAACGTATATGTCTAGGAACAAAGCAGGCCATACTTATGCAACAGAAGCTTCTCTCGCGGGAAGCAGTGGGCTGGAGAGAGAGTTGGGATGTGACAGCCCATGGCGGGGGTTGCTGAGATATGCTTGGTGTAGCAGGCCTGCTGAAGAGTCGTCAGTTCAGCCCATTGTGGGGGATCATAGATGTGCCCACTCACTCTGTCATGGCAGCATGGTGACCCAAGCACCTCAGGGCGATAGGGCTTCTGTGTGTGCTGTGTTTGGATGGGTGAGTTCAGAACCTGGTTGCTACAGAATGGGCTGGGCTCTTAGGCCCGTAGTTATGTCCAGGGTCTCAGGGTAAGCAGCGAGTCTCGCTGGGGAATGGCTAGTCGTAGCTCTGAGGCATGGCAGGGGAGGCGTCGTGGTCGTCACATTTCCGATGGGGTGGGATCTGCTGGAGCAAGAGGATCAAGGACTAGGAGGTGCTTTCAGCCTGTTCCAGCGCTTTCGGGTCCCACTGACTGGTCAGCCCCTCTGGTCCTGCTCCTTGGCCTGCTCTCAGACCTGTGGCAGCTGCTCCAGCCCGTCCGAGTATTGCTGCCTCTGCTGAATCCTCATTCCTAGGCAGCTGCTCCACCTCTCCAGGCGCTGTCTATGGCCCTGGGGCAGGCACTCTGCCCTGCTAGAGCACGCTCCCTGGTGCCTCTCAGCGAGCGAACATCTCCAGGGGGTCCCTCAGTATTGTTGCTGCAGGAGCTCAGCAAGGAGGCAGTGCCCAAACCGCTGGTGTGAGGACACTTCTCCTGCACAGGCCAGGTGACTGCAGGTAGTGGCAAGAGCCGGCTCACAAGTAGCCTCCTGCTTGTCTCATCAGTCCACCTGCCGAATGCTGCTGGCACTGACAACTTGTGGGCCAACCCTTTCTACTGACCTTGCTCCCCTGCAGCTGCCTGTGCCGCTCCCTGACATCAGCCGTGGATGGACAAGGTGGAGGCCGAAGCTAGGAGTGGCGCAGACGGCCTCCTGTTCCCCCAAGCTGTTCGATGAGGGCCCTGATCTCCCCAGCCCACAGCCCTCCTCCACCAGAAGCTCTTGGGTTTACAGCACTGAGGTCTCCATGGGGCCCTCACCTGATAAAGGTGCTTATTGGCATGACACTGATTGCTTACAGCTGTTGTCCTCTACAGCGAGCAGGCAAAGCGTGTGCAGTCTTGACGTTTTTAACAAATCTCTCACTAATCCCAGCTAAGTAGATTAACACCTGCGGCAGGCTTTGAAAGGAAGCGAGCTGCTCAGTTGTGGGGCACTGGAAATAGACATGGGGGAATAACCACAACACCGGATCAGCTTGCAAATACCGGGAATAAGCCGCTCTCCTACAGGTGGGACCTAAGAAGGAGCAGAGCAGGATGTCGCCAGTGCTGGAAGCAAGCGTGCAAAAGAACGTGCAAGCTGCTCAGGGATTCCATCAGTAATATGGTCAGGGTTTGTGGCAGGGTTCATCTTGCCATTACTAAAGCCCTGAATTTCCGATGAGCCTAACAGCCCCCAGGACTGTACCTATGGGGTGGGGGCGCAGTGCATGGAACATTAGCCATCTGACTTGAGTGTTAAATTTCTAAGGAGTGCAACATGCACCCACTGCTAGGAGTTGCTTCTGTAATTGAATATCAGCGCCTGTGGGGTTTGTTTCCATTATAACTGAGGCGGTGGATTTATTCATGAAAACCTTCTGGTCCTGTTAAGTGTAGCTTTCGAAGAGTGAATTCTGAATGCCATTTCTCCAGACATGCTTATTGTCATCTTCAGTACATCCAAGAAAGCCCCAGCCACGAGTCAAGCATTAGAACCCAGCTGTGCAGCATTGGGCATGTCCTCCAGTAACTGCTTTTGACTTTTCATCCTCGCCCTCTTGGTTCACCTGCCCCTGCCCTTCTCAGACTGGATGCGGGTTCTCCATCGTGGAAGAACTAAAGCAGTGCATTTGGAAGGTGTATGTCTGAGACCTGCCCAGGGTCCTTTGCCCTGGCATTTCTGAGACGTGCCGTGCCAGCTGGCAAGGAGAGTTCTGAGGTGAGATCTGGCCCAAGAGGAGTCGTGGCACTGAACTGAACAGTGCAGGAAGGGTAAAAGCTACAAGCAGGTTTGCAGAGCTAAGTGAGAAGAAAGGGAGATCAGGATGTGGGATGCCGCTGGAATCAATCCTTGACAGAAGCGATGGCCGACCAGGCTGACAGCACCTGACTCGGTTCTGTGGGACTGCGCCTGCACCTGAGCCCAGCTTGGAAGAATTCTCTCTTCTGCCACTCACCTTCTGGGTTCCCAGCGCTGCAGTCTTTGGTGTATGCTGCCCTAGTTCACAATCTCATGCGTCGGCACCACTCTGGTGGGCTGTGTTCAATCAGCGGGGCCGGGGTCATGCTCCTGTTCCACACAAGTTCTGAGATGGGCGGAACAGTGATGGGAATGTGGCTGATACAACGAAGCTCTTGATTTTGCTGCACATCGATCTCCCACGTTAGATGACGAGAAACTCACTGAAGGGTCTAGCCCTGCCATAGCGACTGTGCTGTTAAAACCACCAGGGGTGGGCACTTCTAGTGAAGCAAAATGGCCTGCCCTCCGGCCACATCAAAGAACCGGTTGAAAAATACAGGAAATGGTTCTTGTAATTTTCCTTGGATGATCACAAGATAGTGCAGTTCAGTGCTGGCCTGCTCCCCAAGTGCGTGGCTTCTTGGCCTTGCAGGTTGCCTGCGGGTGCAGTAAGTAGGATAACCCTTGCTTTCGGGTTAGCCTGAGGGGTGGCATTCCCAGGAGGCAGAGCCACCTTCTGTCGGCGTGTGTGTGTGTGTGTGTGTGTGTGTGTGTGTGTGTGTGTGTGTGTGCACGTGAGCCTGTGAGGAGATTTACTTTAGCTCCCCTTGTATTGTTGCATGTTGTTCCTTTGTGGGGTGGGGACAGCTGGGTTGTTACAGACATGCTCCTTTGCGTGCGCACGCGCGTGTGCACACACACACACACACACAGAGGCTGATGGCTGAGTAGTAAATGATTGCTTTTTTCACAGAATCATAGGACTGGAAAGGACCTCAAGAGGTTATCAGGCCATGTCACCTGCACTGCACCTGCAGCCGTCACCTGGCAGGACCAAGCACCATCTAGACAGAGGTGGGCAATAATTTTAGATGGGGAGGGCCCTGAGACAGAAGTGCTGCTCCCTTCCTGGTGGGAATTTGCTGTTTGCTGGAGTTCAGGCTGTTCAGCTGCAGGAAGAGGCCGTGGCCAGAGAGCTGAGATGTTTTGTCAGCTGAGGCCTGTCAGATGGCTTATCCTGGCCACCTGTGCACTTTCTGCCTGCCTGCTACACCTCACGCCACAGCGACGTGCTTCTGATTTCCACCTTTCCTCTGGCCAGGGTCCGTCTTCACTGGCATCTCCATTTGTTTGTGTCACTCACCATGGAAAATGAGAGAAGAAGAGCGGAGGGTTCAGCTGGCATTTAAAGAGCGGCTTATTCATCAGTTAAATGCCCATGTGGGGGAGGCAAATCACACCCAGGAAACATCAAAAGCAGAGGCAGGTTCTGCCTTGCTTGCAGGTGCCATGTCTCTGCTCTGGCTGACCAGGAACCATGCAGGAAGGTGTCTGAGCAGCTGTTCCTGACCACTCAGCTGCTGGCAGCACTGTTGGGAAGCCTAAGAGTCCTGTCCAGCACAGATGGGAACCGCTTACAATTGACATTGGGAGAGGCAAAAGATTCAGCTCTTTGAGATGTGTCCCCATGGGTACTCCACTCTTGGTGTCAGGCTTGTCCCAGTGCCGGAGATCGGAGACTTTTCTAGCAGTGTCTGGCCGGACCTCGCATGCGTGGCGGGAGGTGCGTGCCGTTTGCACCTTGGCAGTTCACGCGCACGGCCGCCTGCCCTTGATTCCTTCGTCACTGCCCTCAGTCACAGACGGAGCTTGATCCCTCTCCTCCTTTCCGATTCCTACAGAGAAGGATTTAGTTAGTTAGCCTTTTAAACTAACGTTGCCTTAACGTTCCTGAGGGAAGTGTGCCATTAGCCTGCGCCCGGCAGCCCTTCAGGCCTTTGTTTAAAAAAAGCCAGATGAGGAACATAAGAAGTAGAGAAGAGTCCATAGGACACCAAAAACAAACCCTTCTTCTCTGTGAGGACTTCGCTTCACATCGTCAAGAAAGAAAAAAACACCTCATGCTGAGGGGAGAGAAAAAACCGACACAAGAACGGGAGACAAAGACTCGCAGATCAGCATGCTGGATCCCCGGGCTTCAAGAAATGTGAGAAATGCTGCAACCCAATGCCTGTCTCAGATGGCCATGGGTCTTGAGGCTTATGTTCCCCAGAAATGCGTACAGTGCCACAGCCTCACCGCCAGAACCCGTAAAGACAGGGAGCTGAGGCTGCTTTTTGACAAGGCTCGAGCAGGGGTTCTAAACTGGGGGACCATGGATCCCCAAGGGGTATGTGAAGCTTTGTCAGGGTTACGTGAGTTTCACAAGTATAGGTAATTTATTGAATTTAGTTATAAAAAAATGTTATTATTGAGAGGGGTATGTGATGTATTTAGCTGAGACCAAGGGGTAAGTGGACCGAAAAAGATTCAGAACCGCTGCTCTAGAGCCTGAGACTAACGCAGACAAACTCAACCTGCGTCTACACTACCGCTGCGTTCTGTCAACAGTAAGTCAACAGAACGTGGCAGTTTTGTCGACAGCGGTAAACCTCGTTATACAAGGAATAAAGCCTTTTTTCGAAAGTATTCGATTGAAAAAAGGCGCTACTGCATGGAAACTGTGCTTTTTCGAAAGAGAGCATCTAGACGCTCTGTCAAAAAGCGGCTTGCTTTTTCGACAATACTGATTGTAGTCTAGATGCTCTTTTTCGACAGAGGCTTTGTTGACAGTATCTGTTGACAAAGCCTCTGTCGAAAAAGGCGTGCAGTCTAGAAATAGCCTCTGAAACCTCTGGCATTGTCCCCTGTCAGCAGACAGGCTACTCGGCTGGATGACCATTGGTCTGACTAGACTGTCTGTTCTTATGTTCCTTGTGCAGCCTTCAACATGCCTATAGCCATCTACCAAGTGGCTATGGCCAGGTGTCAGTTTGAGTTGTGGGAGAAGATGGCTCTTTTCACAAGCATCTAGCCAAGGACTAAAGGAAGTTGACCTCAGCCATTACTAAGTAAGGCCAGAATAGAACCAGGCACGTTCTTAGGGCGGGGTGGGTGTGACGGGGCGCTCCCGTCCTACACTTGGAAGGATCGGGGCGAAGGGCATGTGGGATCCTGGGGGGAGGGGGAGAGCAGGCCCATCGGAGGGACATGGGACCAGACAATGCCCCCCGGATCGGCCCTGAGGGACGCGGGGAGCACGAAGCTTCGGAAGGGAACGCTCCGGGAGGCGTGGCTAGAGTGGCCAACGGTGACGCCGTGAGGGGCGGCTCAGAGGCGCGGGCAGATGACATCACCATGGAGCAACTCCAGGTCGCAGGGGCAATGACACCAGGAGCCCCGCTGGAGGGAGATTTAAAAGACATCTCACCAGCCAGGAAGGAGGGGGAAAGACTGAGAGATGCTCGGACAGACAAATGGTGAGTGGCGGGGAGCCAGAATGGACCTACCTCTAGATACGGAGTAGGAAGTGGCCCAGGGCGGGGTCATGGAACCCGTGAGCGGGTGGGTTTAGGGGTAATACCCAACCGCTGAGCAGGGATATGTTATCCCTGCCTTAGGGCCCTGGGCCGGGGTTTGGAGAGAGGGAGGGTCCGAACCCCCCTACTCTGTCACCCGGAGCGAAGCAAGGCCCACAGCTGGGTATATGAGACTTAAAAAACGTATCTCCTGGGAAAGCGCAGGGAGGCTGGGATTTTCTTTCCGATGCGTAAGACTGTGCCGGGACTATAGACACAAGGAGTGTGGTAATAAATAGGGCAGTGGGAGTAAACAACCTCTTGGGGAAGCGTGGTCTTTTACAGTGGGTAATAAGGGGCCTGCGGGATGGACACAATTCGCCAGGGTTAGCCCCTGGCAGACCGCCAGATGCTTTATTTACCTGAACATTGGCATGTACGGCCGCTCGCAGCTCCTGTTGGCCACCATTCACCATTCCTGGCCAATGGGAGCTATGGGAAGCACCACCTCCTGCAGCTCCCATTGGCCACCATTCACCATTCCTGGCCAATGGGAGCTATGGGAAGCACCACCTCCTGCAGCTCCCATTGGCCACCATTCACCATTCCTGGCCAATGGGAACTATGGGAAGCATCATAGCCCGGGCCACCACCTCGTGCAGCTCCCATTGGCTGGGAACAATGAACCATTGTCTTAGGGCGTCATTTGCCAGTTGTGATGCTGCCCCTGCAACACTGTCAGCAGCAGTGAGTCTAGGCAGGCACGTTGGGCTGCACTCCTCTCCTCTCTCACTGGCAACCAGCGCCAAAACAAAAGATCCGCCGCTGCAAGGAGACGGCTTGCCTGGGCTGAGGCAGTGGTAGACTCTCTCACAGCTAGGCCCCGGGCCACCTTGCAGAAGAACTTCTGCCACAGTGTTCAGATATCGCAGACAGTACAGACATCGTCTTCGTTCACTTCTTTTCAGCACCTGGGGAGGCTGCCTGCTCCTGGTGTGTGGGGACTTGAACCCAGAGCTCTAGGCTGCCAATGCTGATGCCGTATTCATTAGGTCACTGGGAGCCACGCCACTGCCCTCCCTTCAGCTGCTGCCAGCTCCAGTCCTGGGGAAGCTGGTGGGGGCTGCCCAGCCATCAGCAGCACCATCAGTAATAAAATGCAGGACAATGTAGCACTTTAAAGACTAACAAGATGGTTTATTAGATGATGAGCTTTCGTGGGCCAGACCCACTTTGATCTGAGGAAGTGGGTCTGGCCCACGAAAGCTCATCATCTAATAAACCATCTTGTTAGTCTTTAAAGTGCTACATTGTCCTGCATTTTGCTTCAGCTACCCCAGACTAACACAGCTACATTTCTATCACCATCAGTAACAAACATTCTCAGATACATGACAGAAAGAAACTCTTCAAACCTCAGCCAAGGACAACAGTCCCGCAGCCACATCTGCTTTACCATACGGCTGGCCTCAGGTTCGACCTGTGCGTTGAGAGGTTGAAACCGATTTTGGTAAATCAGTTTTGGGACCATCGGTCCGAATGTTACAGTGCGTGGGCTATCGTCACCTCGGCTCAATGGATTTCAGATATGGTAAAAGAAGGTTCTAATATTCAGGCCCGATCACTCCCTCTACCAATCCCTCCCTCCTTCAAGGAGCCCTCCCACCGGGGTGTGTTGGGTAGAAGTACGAGCCACTCTGAGCATGGTGGCTATAAAACCAGGTCCCTTGGCTTCCAGAAGCAAAAGATTCCACTCCCATTCCTTTCTAATCCCTCAAAAGAACAGAGACGGATTCGAAATCTCTGGGCTCTAAATAAATGTATCAGTACAGTTCAGTTCAGGATGCTTTCCCAGGATCTAATTGTTCCTCCATCTGCTGTGGATTGCTTTGCGGCTCTTGAACTCACGGAGGCATACTACCGCATTCCCATAAGACCATCCACCAGAAGTACGTACGTTTTGTCCTTCATGTATGCCATTTTCAAGGCAGCTCTACCTCTCTGTCTCTCCACCTTGCCCAGGGTATTTGCAAGTATGTCGCTCCAGCACCGGCACACCTAAGCAAGCCAGGCCTTTCTGCAGGCCTGTCTGTAGACAGCTTCTGGAGAAGAGATGCAACAAAGCAACCTCTGCATCAGAGCAAGAGCCCTATGGGATTGGCGCATACAGTACAGCATTTACTTGATTGCCTTGCAGTACAGCAGTTGTTAAACTAAGTCCTGCATTTTGCTTCAGCTACACCAGACTAACACGGCTACATTTCTTTTGCTCTTCTGCACCTGACGGCTTACCCCCAGCTCTTAGAATAGTATGTGGATCAGACAGACATCCCTTGGCGGAATGTGGTAATCAATGGGACGCAGAAACACCAGGGCACAAAATATAAGGGCAGAACAGGTCAAGCTGAAGGAAAATGGCACTGTATGTGAAAGGGAGTAGAATCAAATAACGTAGAAATCTGAAATGAACCAAACTGTACCATAGAATCTCAACAGAGAGTAATGCCATGCTCTGATAATAAGAATATACCACAGTAATAGAGATGTAGCCATGTTAGTCTAGTCTAGCTGAAACAAAAAACTGGACTATATAGCACTTATACCAGTAGGGCTCTATTACCGACCACCATACTAGGGTGCTGATAGTGTCTATGAAATGCTCAGGGAAATTACGGAGGCTATCAAAATAAAAAACTCAATAAATAAGTGGGGAATTTCAGCTATCCCCATGTTGACTGCGTACACCTCACCTCAGGCGGGATTCAGAGAGAAAGTTTTTTGGTATCTTAAATAACCTCTTATTGGAGCAACTGGTTCTGGAACCTACAAGAGGAGAGGCAATTCTTGCTTTAGTCCTCAGTGGAGCACAGGATCTGGTCCAAGAGGTGACTATAACTGGACTTCTTGGAAATAGTGGCCGTAACATAATTCAATTTAACATCCTTGTGGCAGGAAAGACACCACAACAGCTCAACAGAAATTAAACAGAAGTTAAAGAGAAATTAAAAGGTACAGTGCCAAAATAAAATTGCTACAAGCTACTTGGAAACTTTTTAAAGACACCATAACAGAGGCTCAATTTAAACATTTACCCCAAATTAAAAAACACAGTAAGAGAACCAAATAAATATCACTGTGGCTTAACAATCAAGTAAAAGATTCAGAGAGAGATGAACAGGCATTGTTTCACTTAAAAAGTGGATGTTAAATCCTAGTGAGGATAATGCAAAGGAGCATAAACTCTGGCAAATGAAGAGTAAAAATATCATTAGAAAGGCCAAAAAGAATCTGAAGAACAGTTAGCCAGGAATTCAAAAAGTAATACAAAAAAGTTTTAAATACATTAGAAGCAGGAAACCTGCTAAACAACCAGTGGGGCCACTGAACAATCGACGTGCTTAAAGGAGCCCTTCTTTTAGGTGACAGATTTGAGGAACTGATCCAGATGGAGGTGTCATTAGAGGAGATTTTGGAACAAATTGATACACTTAACAGTAACAAGTCACTGGGACCAGATGGCATTCACCCAAGAGTTCTGAAAGAACTCAAATAGGAAATTGCAGAACTATTAACTGTGCTTTGTGACCTATCCTTTAAAACAGCTTCCATGCCTAATGACTGGAAGATAGCTAACGTGATGCCAATTTTTAAAGAGGGCTCCAGATGTGATCCTGGCAATACAGGCCAGTACATCTAACTTCAGTACCAAGCAAACTGGTTGCAAGTGTAGTAAAGAACAGAATTTCTTAAGACTAACAGATTTATTTGGGCATAAGCTTCATGTCAAACAAAGTGGTTTTTACCCACAAAAGCTTATGCTTAAATAAATCTGTTAGTCTGTGTCTGAAGTAACAACAAGGAATCCTGTGGCACCTTAAAAACTAACACAGTGACCTCTCTGAGACTTGTCACTACGCAGAGCTCAGAACTGTCAGACACAGAGATGAATACAATTTCTTGGGGAAGAATCAATGTGGTTCGGGAAAGAGATATCCTCCCTCACCAATCTACTAGAGTTCCTTGAGGAGATCAACAAGCATGTGAACAAGGGGATCCAGTGGTAATGAGTACTTAGATTTCCAGAAAGCCTTTGATAAGGTCCCTCACCCAAAAGCTCTTGAGCAAGGTAAGTGGCTGAGAAGGACCTTTCATGGAGTGATAACTGGTTAAAAGATGGGAAACGAAGGGTAGGAATAAATGGTCACTTTTCAGAATGAAGAGAGGTAACCGGGGGTGTCCTGCAGGGGTCCTAACTGGGACCAGTCCTATTCAGCATATTCATATAAGTGATCTGGAGAGAGGAGTAAACAGCAAGGTGGCAAAATTTGCAGATGATACAAAAGTGCTCAAGATAGTTAAGTCCTAAGCAGACTGTGAAGATCTCACAAAAGTAAGTGACTGGGCAACAAAATGGCAGATGAAATTAAATGTTGATAAATGCAAACTAGTGCACATTGGAAAAAATAATCCCAACTGTATGTATAAAATGATGGGGACTAAATTAGCTGTTACCACTCTAGAACTAGCTCTTGGAGTTCTAGTCATTACTCTTTGAAAGCAACCACTCAGTGTGCAGCGGCAATGAAAAAACCAAAGAGAATGTTGGGAATCGTTAAGAAAAGCATAACTAATAAGACAGAGAATATCTTCTTGCCACTATATAAATCCATGGTATGCCCTTCAGAAAAGTGCAACAAAAATGATTAAGGGTATGGAATGATGTCCATATGAGGAGAGATTAATAAGTGTGAGACTTTTCACCTTGGAAAAGAGACGACTAATGGGGGATATGACAGAGGTCCATAAATAGTGACTGGTGCGGAGAAAGTGAATAAAGAAGAGTTATTTACTTATTCCCATAACACATGAACTTGGAGTCACCAAATGAAATTTATAGCCAGTGGATTTAAAGCAAACAAAAGGAAGTTTTCCTTCACACAATTCATAGTTGATTTGTGGAACTCCTTGCCAGAGGATTTTGTGAAGACCAGGACTTTAACAGGGTTAAAAAAAGAGCTAGATAAATTAATGGAGGATAGGTCCATCAATGGCTTAACCAGGAGATCTTGCATGATCTAAACATAAAAAAGGAGTCATATAAAAAGTGGAAACTAGGACAAATTACAAAGGATGGCTATAAGCAAACAATACAGGTATGCAGGGACAAGACTATAAAGGCAAAGGCACAAAACGAGCTCAAACTAGCTACAGGCATAAAGGAAAACAAGAAGACATTTTATAAATGTATTAGAAGGAAGATGAAGGCCAAGGACAGGGTAGGCCCGCTGCTCAGTGAGGAGGGAGAAACAGGAACAGGAAACTTGGAAATGGCAGAAGTGCTCTATGAGATCTTTGTTTCGGTCTTCACCGAGAAGTCTGATGAAGGAATGCCTAACATAGTGAATGCTAGTGGGAAGGGGGTAGGTTTAGAAGATAAAATAAAAAAAATAAAAGGTTAAAATCACTTAGAAAAGTTAGATGACTGCAAGTCACCAGGGCCTGATGAAATGCATCCTAGAATACTCAAGGCGCTGTCAGAGGAGGTATCTGAGCCTCTAGCTATCATCTCTGAAAAATCATGGAATCATCAACGATTTAAATATTGGCATAGAGAGTACACTTATTAAGTTTGCAGATAATACGAAGCTGGGAGGGGCTGCAACTGCTTTGGAGGAAGGGTCATAATTCAAAATGATCTGGACAAACTAAAGAAATGGTCTGAGGTAAACAGGATGAAGTTTAATAAGGACAAATGGAAAGTGCTCCACTTAGGAAGGAACAATCAGTCTCATGCATACAGAATGGGAAGTGACTGTCTAGGAAGGAGGCAGAAAGAGATCTAGGGGTCATAGTGGACCATAAGTTAAATATGAGTCAACAGTGTGATGCTCTTGCAAAAAAAGCAAACATGATTCGGCTGCATTAACAGGAATGTTGTTAGCAAAACACGAGAAATCATTCTTCCGCTCTACTCTGCGCTGATTAGGCCTCAACTGTCCAGTTCTAGGCATCACATTTCAAGAAAGATGTGGAGAAATTGGAGGAGGTCTAGAGAAGAGCAACAAGAATGATTAGAAAACATTAGCAACAAGGTCTAGAAAACATGAGCTATGAAGGAAGACTGAAAGAATTGGGCTTGTTTAGTTTAGAAAGGAAAAGACTGAGAGGGGATATAATAGCAGTTTTCAGGTACCTAAAAGGGAGTCACAAGGAGGAGGGAGAAAAATTGTTGTCTGTGGCCTCTGATGTCAGGACAAGCAGCAATGGGTTTAAACTGCAGCAAGGGAGGTTTAGGTTGGACATTAGGACAAAGTTCCTAATTGTCAGGGTGGTCAAACACTGGAATAAATTGCCCAGGGCAGTTGTGGAATCTCCATCTCTGGAGATATTTAAGAGCAGGTTAGATAAATGTCTATCAGGGATGGTCTAGACAGTATTTGGTCCTGCCATGAGGGCAGGGGACTGGACTCGATGATCTTGAGGTCCCTTCCAGTCCTAGTGTTCTGTGATTCTATGGCTACTAGCCAAGATGGGCAGGGAGGGTGTCCCTAGCCTCTGTTTGTCAGACGCTGAGAACGGGCGACGGGAAGGATCACTTGATTCCTTGTTCTGTTCACTCCCTCTGGGCATCTGGCACTGGCCACGGTCGGCAGACAGGACACGGAGCCAGATGGACCTTTGGCCCAGCCCAGTGTGGCCGCTCTTCTGTTCTGCCAGACAGTCTTTGTAATGTATTTTCTTTAGCTGGTTGTTATTGAATGTGCAGGCTCTGATACAGACTTTCTCTGCAGCAGTGTAGTAGGATAATTAGAGCCATCACCCTGACCGTCCGTTATTTACTGTGCCTCACACCTCTCCTTACTCTTGCTTGCCTCAGCCCCACTCACTCGTGCACGCTGTGGCCAGGCAGCTGCTGCATTTTCAACAGTAGCACTTCCGCTGGGAACT